>NC_092824.1:53213401-53548401 GCF_023375885.2 Dermacentor andersoni
CTAGAGTAACGAATAAAACAGGAGCTCTAATACACGACACCAATGGCAGTCTTAACTAATGGCAATACAAATTCCAAGAAAACAGCTAACTCGGAGCGACGTAAATCGCGCTCATAGGCGCGTAATTTCCAATTGTAGTTCGACATCAAGGAAATGCAGGATGTTTCACGAGAACACATAAACAAACATTTAAAGGTTTCCTTTGGCAGATATCACAACTTTAGTTCATGAGCTGGTCTATTCGAAACGGCTGACAATGCTCCTACAAAAAATTGAGATGCAAGCGTGAAAATTAATAAGAATTCACTAATGAAGCTTTTAACTAATTACAATTTTTGGCGCCTAGTGCAATTTACAAATTCTAGCCGTGGAGTTCACAACGCGGAAACACTTGGAACAAATTTTCAAGATGACACCAGTTTCGTGACATCAAACATGTGCGCTTTTATTTGAAGCCATGAGGACCGATGTTGTTGAAAAAACTCTCTGTTATATTATATAAACTCTATCTGTGGGCAAAATATACAAATAATAATTTGTTCGCTGAACTCTCCACAATTCAAAAGCGAGCTACAGCGCATGAAATACACTAATATAGGCATTACGTTAAGTTGCGTTCATTAAAATACATTTGACACTAAGTATATGATACTTCTAATATTCCTAATGACATTTGGGGCATTACAGGGCGAATACGTGCTGCGTAGCGCGTAATACGTGCTTCGAGATGCCCTGTTAGTGTACCGTCGGTTCGTGGTGCAATTATAAGCAATACTTACAATATTACGGGCGCCAAGACGATGTCTGCGTTCAGTTCCTCCAAAGAACTCATCTTGCAGAGTGCATCGAGGATTTCCGTCAGGGCCAGGTCCAACACTCTGCCGTAAATGATAGTCGATTTGAGAGTCAGTTTTCGCAGCGCGCAGTCTTCTTTGGCGAGGTATCTGGCGAACAGTGCGTTGGAGGCTTCGTCGCGATAGCGGGACACGCAGTGTGAGACACCGAGTTCAGTGATGCTCTTGTTTTCAGTGAGCTCCCGGATAAGCCAATGCGCCTGATTATTGGCCATTTCGACCTCTGACACGTCGAGTGCTGTCAGGTGATCCATGCCTAAGCCGAGTGACCTTCCAGGCGTGGCCACGTTGACTCCCCGTTCCTCCTTGAACTGGTTGACCTTGAAGGCGACATTTCCACGCTGTGGCATTGGATTGAGCATTTCGAGCAAGATAGCTTCGTCGCGAGGTGATGATATATTTGCTGGACAGATGGTAATGCTTTTCAAAAAGCGATTGCGATTTATTGCTGAACGCATCGAGGCGCGACCAATCCAAGTGGACCTGAATTTTATCGCTGTGATGCAGCGATGCTGGGCGAGTAGACGCTCGGCGAGATCCAGTGCCCTCGCTTCGCGTGAGACTTGCTCAGGGCCGTGTGCACCGTACGCGCATGCGCGTTCCTGGCCACACTCGATTAAGACGGCACCTCTAATCTTTCCTCGCCCATCTTCCCCAAGCTCCAGGCAAGCACCTCGTAGGATCTTGTTCAAATCATGGCGGTGTTTCATTAGGCTGCAGCTGGCACCATCCTTCTTAGTGCATGGGGTGTTCAGCGAGTCCCAGTGGATGCTGAGCCGTTCGGGTGCAGGTTTGGTGACGAGAAATTGCGAGGATTCAGACATGCTTCACCGGCCACTTGTTTGGCGAAACGCTGTGCTGACGCAGACCTGAATGCAGACTTCAGTCGTCTCACGTAGAACCTGCGCGCAGAAGAAAAAAAAAGGTGTGGCAAAGATTTAGCTACTAAACAGGTGCTTCACTATTATAGATGACCAGCGCGTTTCGCTCAAGGGATGTTAGTTCTCTTGTATAGCATGTTTTGACCACAAAGAGAAAGAATATCGCCAAGCATTGACCATTTATGTAAAAGACAAGAAACGCTGCGAAGATTGGGCAATGTTACTACTCGCCTATGTGATGAACAATTTGTGTCACGTCGCCAAATCCACGGCGAGTTCCCTCACGTTAGAAGTACGCCAAGCCGCCCAGAACGGTTGAAAGAAAGTCGCAGTTTCGTCCGAAAGGCGAAGCACCGATTGCGATAGCAAATTAGTGGATAGCTGTACCGCTTAAGGAGAGTAGTTTTAGCAACCGCATATAATCTGTAAACATTCATTACTATCGAAAATAGCAAGGATAGAATATGTAAGCCTGACTCAACGAGGACGTAGAAAGAAGCAGACATCCACAGGCTGCTGTGTCTTTGTGTGTCGACTGCTTTCTGCGTCGTTGTTCAGTCGCGCTTACACATTCTATCATGAATTGGAACCAACAAGCCCGCCAACGTAATTTATCTAAATTAACAAGCGCAGTGTCACGCACGCACAGGTGAAAATGAACCCACCGCGCTCATGAGCGCGGAAACTCGCTGTCAAAATGCTGGAGTGGGGAATCGCAGCAGCACCAAATGAATTTATCTTCGTGCATCTGTCACTTCAGCGTGAACAAAACGCCGAAAGCACAGCGCATACCAAGCTACCGGCACTACGCGCACTCTACAAACATCAAAGATCGCTTTGAAGACGATGCCCGTGCAGGCGTCACTTGCACCACGTCGCAGACCGTTTTCAAGACACACGAGCACCGGCAACGCGTGCCTACAGCTTCCGTCAAAGGCGTCTACTATGGCGTCCACCATTCGCGTGATACGCCGTAGTAGACGCCGCGGTTGTCTCCACTCTTCGGAGCGGTGAGCGAGGAGGACATCGGCGCACCCTAGCAGGCGCCGGAGAACAGCCACCCCTCCCTCGCCTCACCCCTGTGCATCGCACGCATGAGGAGAGGGCACGTTTCCGGCTCGCGTTCGTCGCTGGCGCACGCGAGGTGCTGGATCGAACCGCTTTCGCCGGCTCACCCTCGAACGCTTTCGTTCGCACATACAGCATAAAACCGTCGCCGGCGCGCGGCGATGGTTTTATCGCCCTTGGACTACGGAACCTCACGGCTATGGCAGGAATGCGCCTGGACTGCCCATATAATTGCTCTCGCAATAAAACGCTTAGAAGGCCGCAACCGCGAAAACACGTTGGCCTTTGGGCGCGGTTTCTCGCCTCGTTCCCCACCGCGCACTCGAAGGCCTCAGGTTGGTGTGGGCTCGCCATTGCTGTCTCCCTTCGGCGAGCAAGACGCTTCGTGTGCGCATTCCTTCCTTCTCTTCCTCCTCGCTGAGGCAGTCGCCAGTGGTGTCTGCGCGTGCGTTGGCCTTTCCCTCTGCTGCGACAGCGGCGGGTGGAAAACGTTTACGGGCAACTCGGGCGATTTCTCGGTATCCAACGATATTAATAGAATCTCCAATATACGCTCGTTTTTGCACTCGGGTTATCAACCGGTGCCAAACTCTATTGCTGCAAGACATTTAGGTTTGCAGAAAATGAATTTTAAATGTTTGTTACGAGTTCTCTGCTTACGTCTTTTTACTAGCCACCCTGTGTTTCGGACATCATAGACTACGCCGCCACTGTCGCTGAAATCCTGCCGGAAATCGACGCTGTCTAATCCGGAAAATCTGCAACATCTACTTGTGTCATCAAGAGATATCAACAGCCATCAGCTCCGCTTCTTTGTCGTTACCGCCACGTGTATTGCGAGTCTAGCGCGCGTGTACACTGTGCCATGCGTGTTTACACTGTGGTAGTGTAGGATCTCGCGTCATCGACTCATTGTGACCTTCCACGAGGCAGACAACCCACCCAAATTGCACCACCCTACCGGTGACAGGACTGTCAATACCGTTCGAAAATGACAACCGTCTTATCTGGTTTTAAAAACAGCGGAATTGCCCTTTATAAGCCTAAATATATTCCGACGTGGCGTGAGCGCGCCCACACGTTACGTCACGTTGTCGAGAACAACCTGCGTCTATTCTGCGACCGATGGTTCGACGCTCTGGCACCGCCAACGTAACCAGACGCGACCAACGCGCCCGGCACGACGATCCCACTATCAGTTGCACGAGCGTGTCTGTGTGACCACGTGACGAGCACAGTCGGGCACGCACCAGAGCGGCGGAGCAGCCACTTGCAGTAGTTTGCTTGCCTCATTAGTCACGTGGTGCCGCTTTCCGCTGCAGTTGGTGTCGGCGTAGCGCTGTCGTATTTACCGTAATGGCGCCAACAAGAACGCAGCTGCTTAGTGAAGGAGAACGGAAACCCAGGAAAGCAGAGTATCGGCGTGAACACAGATTACGCCAGAAACAAATGAACGACGTTGCGCAGAGCGGGTGACTAAAGCAACATGCTGCCGAACTCAAGCGACACCGAGAACGACGCCGTGCCGACGTTCCAGGCTAAGCTGCATCCATTTGTTTCATTTCCTACGTCTCCCTCTTCAGTTCACCACACGTCCACATCCGCTGCGGGCTCTCCATAACACGAGGGAACTTTGCTTCTATACTCGCCTCTCTTACGTCGTCTCGTGTAGGGTCTCACTCAACAGTTCGGTGTTAAAACCACGCTTCTCCCTTTCGCGAATCTTTCGCGGTCGTTCTGGCGATTGTACCAAACGCACCAGCGCACGACCACGCAACACCACGTGCTTACTACGAAATGCGTACGCATCATTCAGATAACTCCCGGAGCAGATTCTGCACGTACAATTTTTTAGCTCCAGTTTAAAACGAAGCAACACTAGCGTACAGCGTTAGACTCAGTCTGTTTATGAAAGTTCTAAAAAAACGGCGTATCTTAACGTACAGCTATAGCGTTAATTCCACGGGGCCGGTAAACATCGCACCAGCCAGATAAGCACGAGTACACGCATCTTGAGCGCGTAGATGAAGCGGAAAGCAGAGCTACAAGGAGTCTAGTTAGATCGCAGTAAGGGGTACTATAACGTAAAGCTATACCAAACGTTTCTATTCCAATTGTGCAGTCAGTCCTCCACGATTGGTCAAGACATTTTCGGGCCACCTGGACTTCGCCTGTCGGTCACGCGACGTCACAAAACCACGTTAGCTCCTCATCTGATATGACGAGCACACGCTGATGATGCATGATTACACCGAACGAAAGAAAAATCGTCATTTCTCATTCGACGCCATTTCGTCGTTAGCACTCTGCTATTGGGCACACGCTTTCGCGCAGGGCCCACTTCGCCTGTCTGGGACGCAACGTCTAAAAACCGCGAAAACTGACCGCGTTAAAGATGCATTAAGATGTGGAACAAAACTGAATTTCTTTTATCATTAGCCGAAGACTGCCTCGTTCCGAAAAGAATAGAAGATGGCTGCTCGCCGAGCGCTCAGGCACTGGCTACTCGCACCTTAGGTAGAGCGTGGATTTATTTCCGTATAATAAATCTTTTTGCCTGATAGTATAACATTATTGAGTTTTTCTGCCCGTATACGGCATCGCACTGCCAACTCCTTGTTGAGTATCCGTTTTAGCGGCACTCCAAACCTATGGTCCAATCCTAGCCTTCCGTTGCACGCCACCGCGATTTTCGACCAGCCACCTCAAGCCAAGTGAGGGGAAGCGGACCAATCGCGGACTCCAGCGCCCTTACGCGGTCATCGATATTCACTGCGCTGGCTCAGCCCCATCGAAACCCTCTCTGCTTGAGCGTACTCCTCGCTTCTTTACAGCCCATTATATAAGAAAAACAGCTTAATGTAGACAGCGTTATTCGTTGTGAAGGCAAACGAAAGTGACCCCCTGTATACAAACTTTTGACTGGCCTTTTCAGACAACGCTGCAGGTCGCCGCCTGATGCTTACGTCGTCGGTTACGAAAATTTGACGTCAGGAGATTGGAATAGTTTTACGTTACTGGGCCCATGTTGCCAACATGGCTAAGCAAGTACGAGCACGTGTATCGGCCTCGAAATTACGTCGACATCTGTTTGGCGGTAGCTAACTAAACTCTGATGCGTGTTACTTACATTTTATGTTAATTTGGTTTAACTATGAAACTCTCAAAAAGGCTTGAAGCGCAATTAATTTAAGAGCAACATCTTTTCACCTTGGCTCAGTTTTTGCTCATTTTTACTGGCAGTTGTGATTCTCCTAACATTCAAATATTTTGCCTTCTCGATTGTTCGCTTACTCTCTATATACTAACAAATGCTGCGCCATAACCCGCAGTTAAGCGTAATAAATTAATAAATCGTGACATAGAATGACCCGATGCAATGCCGTTTCGTTGGTGTTTATAAAGAACGCGAAGCTAGAGGAATAAGCCATATCAGATTCACCAGCTTTGATTTTCTTGAAACATGCAAAAACAGCCCGGTACTTTGATTTAGGCGCTCGTTAAAGAACCCCAGGTGCCCGAAACAATTCCGTAGTCCCCCACTACGACGTGCCCCTTAATCAGATCGTGTTTTTGGCACGTGAAACCGCCTAATTTAAATTGCTTTTATTGTCTTGAAAGTATGTTATGTTGGCGAAACAATTCAAGGGTCATTAGACATGTGCTCATTATCGCGTCCTCTTCCAGAATTCAGAAACGCAATGTAGAATTCCTATATGTATTTCTTGTATTACGTTAAAATTGTGCTGAAATAATACACGCCGAGAAAAGCTAAACACATCCTTTATTTCATCCGTAGAAGCACTTTATTTTGTGCTCATTGACTAGCTTCGCTGAAATCTCTCGTGCTTACTTCTCGATGCTGCTGGCCGAAAGATATGTATTCGCCAGTGATGTCGCGGTTAATTTGCATAAACATGTCATACGAGGCACCAACAGCTCTTGCTGTCTTATGTGTGTTAAAAAAAGGAAATAAAGAACTGTGTTTTTTTATCTTAGCATGGCGCTGCAGAGCTTGAATCCCATTCAATGCCGGCAGCCTTGGTTGTCGGCTTGAAGAGACCTATAACACGTATAACTTTGTCCTCGACGTGAAAAACGTGACAAGAGAGCCATTCTTGAATCGCTAGAACCAACACGGTGGTGCAGGGCAATGCAGACAATGTACGACTGCGTGCCATTCAGCTTGTCACACACCTGGGCCGTATTCTGTTTTCATGCATTAACCGCAAGGAATGTGGGACGCGACAGCGCTGTTTTAAAACGAAGCTTTTTTTTGCCTCTTCATCTTTTCTACTGCTGCTGCTGTGCTGCCTTGAACGCCGCGTTGAAGGCGGCGGGGGTCGGGGGGGGGGGGGAGGGTTAAGCTCACGGGAGGGGTGCTGGAGGCAAGATAGGCGACGTCAACCACGTTTGGGTAGAGCGGATCTACAATGCCCTCTGGACGCCGTAATTAGGTGTGACTCCCCTCCCTCCCCCTGCAGAAGCATTGCGGGGACTGCCGCGCTTGCCTCCGTGTTCACACGTGACAGCAACGACTGCCCAGGGAGGAGGTAGGGAAAGGGCACATCCGAATAAGTCGAGAAACCTTTGCAAATGAGCAATGCTTTCTTCAGCTCTCTTCACTAAAGGAGTGAGTAAATGAACGACATGCCTCTGCACGTTCCGTGCCCAGAGAACTCAAATCAAGCATTGCAAAACGTACCATTGTAACAGCCAACAAAGGCGACTTAGTCCGCGACAAAGTCGGCTGTACTAAGCTACATAGGAAATAACGAGAACGAGTATACCGAGGCGCAATGTGAGCGTTACTTCGTACATGCGCGATAACGTCACTTGCGAGAGGGTCAGCATTCCCCTCTTACATGCCAATGCAATGACCATCCAAAAACCACAGGCTATGCACGACTAGGATAAGAGACAGCCTCTGCGGCTGGTGTACGTCGCACTATCGCGTGCCACCGCTGTTGAAGGCTTCTAACTAACAAATTGAGACAATGACTTTTCATTTCAGCATCGCAGCCATACCACGGATCGAACACTGCGTGACGAGATGGTTCTCCTAAACAAGCGGAAATTAAGCACTTGATCACGCGATCGACAGGCTGCAACGAGCAGCAAGGAACGGACACGTCTCAGTCGTGTTCATTAGTGTTCAGCCCACACGCCCCAGACATTTAACTGGATTCCGCAATGCCGAAAACAGACATCATCGCTTTGGCGGAGACTTGCAGTGCCGAGCCGCAACCGACTTCCAACGAGTGTGCTACTGGAAGCGACAGTCTTACAGGTGTGCCAGAATAGCCACTTACAAGAACGAAATGGCCACCCGTCCGTCCATTGCACCGAGAATATTGTCCTGACCACCGGATTTCCAAGCCAGAAGCGCAAATGTTGACGGCGTTGCTGACGCATGCGTTCTGCAACTCAAGGGCAGGGACGTCGACGTTGCACTGGCCGCTGGTAACTTCCGCATCTCGGCGGCACAAAAAGGAATCAAACGCTTCCTTTCGCTTTAACTTCCCTCAATATGCACCCGGAACATTAAACCCTTGTTGTGAAAACACCAGCGTAAATGCGTGCCACCGTTGTTAATCACGATTTCACCGTTCATTTAAGGAAACGCGAAAACCGCTGGGCGCCAACGTTTATGCCAGAGGTCTTTCGTGTGCGCCTCGGGAGATGCGACTACAACGCTCTATCACCAACTCATTGAGGCATTTCCTTGTAAAAGGAGATGCAGCAGTTTTCTCGTGTGAAATAATTATGCCTCTGCTTCTAAAAATATAATTAATTAGCGTTAGGCCAGGTTGTAGATTTTAATGAACGGCTTCAGTGAGTGCTCGAGTCAGATGCCCATATGCACAAGTCGCCTCCATATAGTGAATCATTCAAGGTAGCAGGCAAGAGATTCCAGTTCGTGCTGGACTCAGCGTCTGCAACTTGGGCGATTACGCAGGGTCTTGGTTATTATCATAGGTAGACGGCTATCATAAGTACTATCACAGTACTAAGGCACGTAAGCGTAAAGTCTAGGCTCAACAATTGCGGATGACGAATGGACTTTTACTCGGAACATAGTCAAAAAACAAAGAAAAGAAAGGAAGAGAACGAAAATTTATGCATATCCCACGTAGTGTGGGAATAGATGTAAGCGAAGCATTCCGTGTTGGATGCTTTCATTGACGATAATGAGCACCGATGTTGATGGCTAAATCTTAATTTCGGCAACGTTTAGTCCAACACGAGACTGATGAGTTGGTATTAAACGTTACCTTGCGTGCACCACTGCTGTTTGTCTGTGTTGTACACAGAATACACAGGGAGAGGTGTTTGCTTGAGGCGTTGTTGGACGCCATATTTCATAACCTCTGAGAGGTTTGACCATAGGCATTGCCTCGCATGGCACATCGCATGGTGGAAGAAGTATGAGACTTGAATTGGTTTATTGGGCTTTACGTGCCAAAACCACAACTGGAGTATGAGGCACGCCATAGTGGCAGACTCCGGGTTAAATTTGACACTGTAATGTAATTTAAAGGGCCCCTGAAGTGGTGCAGACAAATATAGACGCGTAGGGTACAGCTTATGTAGAACATTCGCACCACAATTTAAGTGCAGCGTTACGTATTAATGAAGCTACAATCGATTACAAGTTACCCTCCTCCCTAGCCATGCTTTTTCCTCCTCAATTCGTTCGCCTAGCTATGGCGGCTAAGCTCCGCGTTCACAGGTCCTGCGTCACAATGCGACGTCACATCGTCCACTTCCGTTTGTTTTGGAGCGCACCCCCTCCCCCCCCCCCCCCCCCCCCGCCCGCCTGCGCGAAACCCCTCCGCTAGCCGCTTGGCCGTCGACCCCAACCGAGAGCCATCGAAGCAGCGTTCGTTGCGACCATTCTGTCGCAGCGCCGAACGTGTCTGGTATTCAGTTAAGCACACACTAGCGGAACGTTTCGACAGAACGGTGGAAGCATAAACTCAAGTTGATGAAGGAGCTGATGAACCACAAACGTAGGTCAGCTGCCTGATTGGTCTCCACGATCCAGCCACCAGTAGGCGCAGAGCTTAACCAGCCAAAGAGCTAATATTGCTCTAACCAAGTGTAAAACATTATAAACATTTACAAAAACAACGTGTAAACATTTACACTCCTGCGAAAAATTTACACCAGCAGCACAGAAGAATACATTTCGTTACTACTACTGTGTCTGGTTGAGCTCTATGCCACCAGGTGGCTGCACCGTGCAGACCATTCACGTTTGCGCTTAGGTTCATCCTATGAAACGACACGCAAGGGGACACGGCCGGGCCCTGTCCCCCTGCACTTGCGTTTGTAATCTTCCGGCGTAAAGTGACAGCCGCAATCTCGCCAATAGTGGCGCCGATCGGATAGCGGCAGTCCGATGCACTGGAGTCATTCCGCTCGTCTACTGGCTTACAGAGGGACACGATGTCGCTGCTTGACATATTACGAGCCGCTACGTAAACTCATTTGTTTACCATAATGTTGGAAAAATTATCGATCACGCGCCCTGGTCAGCCAATCGGACAGCTCGTTCTCCTGACGCCATTGGGGTGATTTCCATCATATGGGTAGGGGCGGCTTAAAATTCCTCAGCGCAGTGTGCTGCGATTGGCAACGATGTGCACTTATAAAACCTTATAATAAATTACACGCTTTACGCAAAGCACTTATATGCGTCAAATAATGATCAGAAGGACCTACTCTAAGGACTCAGTACGTTTGTAGAAAATCGTCAAAATTGTTTCAGGATCCCTTTAACATGTCCCAAAATCCAAGTGACGCCACCGTCGAAATGCGGCTGCAGTGGTTGAAATCACATCCACGACATCTAGGAATGGAATAGCAGCAAAGCTTCCCTGGCGGGCACAGAAATGTCCATTTGACGGTCGACAGCTTCGCTAGTGTTGCCTGGACGTTGCAGGGCGCTTTACTTAATGTGGCTCTGCTGCTGCGCGCCCTGCGTAGTTTGTCCGCTTGAGATATTTGCAAGGTGTTTATTTTTGAGAAATAGCAGCAACCTACTGTACCGTACCTTGAACCAAAGCTTAGCCATCTCGTATAGTAGTAGGGTTTGCTTGCCTTCCATCCGGACCTCCCACCTCCCTTGTATGGGAACTGCCTCTTCTCCCTCCTCTTTGCAGTTCTACCTGCGCCCCCTCTGGACTCGCACCATAGTAGAAAGGGAAGCGCTGCAGCTTCTGAGGGGAGTCACGCATAATTAAAGCTGTCAAGAGGCTAATGTAGCGATGGCCAGGGAGCTCCAGAGGGTATTGTGCACGTTCGATGCGGTGGCGGGAATACTAGTTTTTAGCGTTGCGTTTCTTCGCCGACTCGCTCCTCTCATGTATGCACACCCAGTGACCCACCCCCACCTCCCACGACGCGGTGTGCTTCGCTCTAAAACACTGCTGGCAAAGCCGCGGGCTCGTATTCCCAAGGCGTGCGGTTTTCCCACCTAATTTTAGAGCCAAATATGGCCGACCGAGTTGCAAAAACCTTTCGCTCCCGCCATCTTGACTCATGAAAGTTCATTCACGAAGGCGGCCGCCCATCGTCGTTGCAATGTCGCGAGTAATGGCTTCTGCAATCGCCTTAGCTGCGCGCCAGGGCCTGCTCGTAAGATCGCCACAGCAAGGAATCATAAGGGCGGGACAATGCCGATAGAAAGACTACAAAGGCGTCTATAACAGTGGCATGTAGGCGCAGATGCTGTGCATCGCACCTATCATTTGCAGCTAGCACTTGTTGCGCCACTGTTGGGCGTAAATTTTTATAGTGCAGAACAGCTGCTTTTCCAGGTCCTGATATAGTAACCTGCATTCGTCAACAACTTTCTCAAGCAGCTCACGTGACACGTAGATTGTCGGCATAGACGGTGCTAAACAAATTCCCGTATAGCTACAGACGATATGCGGTCAGTTTGTATTGTCAACGGCGAGCGCATGCCTTCATAGCGGTGCCTAGCGTTTAGCAGTATAGTGAACTAATAGCAGGCTCAAGGCGAGTGTTGAAATTCGCATATATTTCTTTTTTTACTTATCGTGTCGTCCCCACAAATATCCGTTTTCTCAAGAAAAGATATACCTCCGTGTGATTATTTTAGATGTCATAGTGTGCAGGGAGACGCCGACATGTATAATAGAGTATTTCTGAACGCGTCCACTGTATCAGGTGCCCAATGCAACTGAAATGTCTTTATATGTACGACAGCAAATATAGGGAGAGAATATGCACCCTGCCTATAGCACTTCTACAGCAACGTAAGTAAACACAACTATAATAGCCCGACTTGTCTTGAGAAACAGCGATAACGTCTATGTCGGTCGGCAGTGTTTTAGTTTCCATCCGAGTTTATCACTAGGAGTTATGCTGAAATATTTCAGCGTTATCGAAGCGTTGTCCCTCTCTCAGCATCTATTAGGACAGAAGCGCCGCAATGAAAATACTGTTTTTAAATGCTTAGGTGACAAATGCGCCCGGCCCTGGTAGTAGTGACCTTGTCAAGATAGTGTTAATGTAATTTTACATGCGCCTCACTGACATCAACCACTGAGGACAAAAAGCGACCGCTTCGCAATTACGGACCCGTGTTTTCAGCGTTCGTCATTGAAATGTCGTGCATGTGCACGCAAGATCTGGCATGCAGCGCTAGTTTTACCTTACGGCGTTAAGGATCAACGACGTTCGTCCAACTCTCGGCCGTTTCGGTTCGGCGACGAAATGTCTCTCTCAACAACCAAAGAAGAAGCAAAGGCCATGTACACGAGTTCTCATTAACAATTCAAACCGCTTACTTTGACGACTGGCTTCGTCATTTTCCAAACATTCCTCCACGCTTGTTGTGCGAGCGCTCACAAAAACGTAAAATATAATTTCGACCTAAAATTTGTTGCCCTATATAATGCATCGACAAGACACAGTAATGGACTCACCTTATACGAGTGCCGGATGCTTTGAGTTGTGGTCCCGCACGGCTGCACGTGGCGTCGGTCCTGATAGGCGATGCGAGCACTCAAATAATATCCACGCACTTCACTCCAGGCAAGCAAAAGCGAAATGACACAGAGCAACTCTTCCTTTGGTCTCGTGCTCTCTGGCTAGCCTGCTCCTACTGAGTCGACCGCGATTGTGGATGAGCGAGACTAAATTGCTTGCCGAATAGAGAAGCACCACTTGTGGACACTTTCAACAAGAAATTGTCGTGATCCATCACAAATATATGTAGTGATTCTAAAGAAGGAGGAAACGAAGCGCCACTCTCCCCACCCCGTTCTTTGGTGCAGGCAAAGTTCCACGAAACTGCCGAACCCTTCCGAACTGAATAGTGCGAGGCCACCGAGGCCAACGAAGAATCCATGGGCAGCATTCCGAATTCGAGAGATCTGCTGACCTTTGCCGTGGGGGCCAGTTTTATGCAGCTTGGGCTTCTACTTCCACGAAAGCGGAAAACGACGTGGTTGACATCAGCTCCAAACCGGCCCCGTCCTGTCCTCGATGGGAAGCCCAAAGGGATATTAAGCGGAACCGGCCCATTGTTAGAGACAGAGTCGCCACTAGCCGACCCGTGTCGCAATCCGCCTTTTTCATTTTACTGCGCTGCCCCATGCCCCATTCCGCTGAAAACGTTTTGGAAGGATCCCGGGGCTTTCGCCGGTTGATTTGTGTACCGGCGCCCACGTTGAGTGCGCGTCGGTTGTGCGTTTCGTGGATCGCGAATCATTATTTGTGGCTTCTTCGGGACTGCATGTATTTCCTGGAAACCACGTAGCGCTCACTGACTGCTGGGTGCATAGACTTTCTCACTATAGCACCTAGAGGCAAATCTGGCGCCACCGTCTATGGGAATTTCCTAAGGGGCCGTGTGCCGTCATGGGAATGACGTTGTACATGTCAGCGAGGCTGGTTCTGGCTGGTGTTGTAACAGGGTTCGTCTAAAACTTAGATTTGGCTACACAAATAAAGCATTCTTAATGTGAGATCTTCATAAAATGTTTCCATTCACGTATATTACATCTTCCAGTGACGTTCACTCACCTGCACTTCATAATCAAGCGAAGAAAAGAAAGAACAAAAGATGAACGGTTCAAACGCGAGCACGAATCTTGTCGTCTCTCTCGCAAATTTAGTGGCCCGCTGATACTTCTTACATTGCATATAATTGTACATGCAATAACAAGATTTCATATTTAAAGAAAACATGTTTTTGTGTAATAATAAAGATTGAGATTTTTACATGCTCTGTTAATAAAAAAATTAATCATCGTGACAGACGGGACTGTGCTTCCGTGGCTCTCCAAGAACTATGCCAATGCGAATTCACAATATACCGGCATTGCCATGCATACCACAGCGCAGCTAGAGCGTACTCTAGCGCAGGAGCGCCATATTTCCCTCTAGGTAATATGGTTCGCTCTAGGCTGGGTGAGCAGGCCTGAGTGCGCTGTTCGGCAAACAGTGCGGCCGGTAAAGTCACGGCGAGTTCCGTTGGGTGATGCGACGGCCTTTGAATTTGTCGCTGAATTCAGCACTGGGACATCGCTTATTGTATTCTTTTTACGCAGTATTTAGACGTTTCGCTTATTCAAGAAGGCTTCGAGCGCAACCTTCTGCGTCAGATTTATCAAAGCGGCACAGTTCTTTACATCGACATCGGGCAACCGCAGACCGTTGTTATCGTCAATAATTCTGGAAAAGGTGCATCGCTGATATGAAATAATGTCAAGACGTAGGAAAACATACATATCTGTTCCTTTGTGCGGTGTTGTTACACCCTGAGGCGTGTTAATATGAGCGGCCGAACCACTTAAGCAATGGCAGCTGTGATCCAGATACATATATCACAGATGTTGGCACAGCGGTGTCACCGCTTGCCGCTCATTGTGTGCGCGTCATGCGAAGTTAAGTATAGTTGATTTCAAATCGCTAATGCCAGAATTTCACTATATAAGCAGTTTCGTTCGGCCTAACTGCTTACAGTTCAGTTCAGGTCCACTGTTAGAGGGTCAACGAACTCGATGGCCCAGGCTTTGCCTTCGCTGAACAGGATCGACATTGGCTCAAACTTCGTGGGCACGGCTTGATATGGTTGAAGATTGTGCATTTAAACTTGGTAAGCGTCTTTAGCTCATTTTCAGCACGAATAATTGTACATACAAGCGAAGACGCTGCCGCTATCGTGTTGTCGGTTCGACGGGCGATCGCGTGGGGTTCGGTCGAACGATGGTCAGCACGCTGATTTGGCCGGTGCCGTCGACAAGAAAGCCCGTCGCAGTACGACAATTTGCGCTCGTCGGTTGCGTCGTTGTAGGCTTGGTATGATGAGATCCTTTTGGCGACCCACAATAGTCGGTCAATCGTTGAAATTAGCGTCTTGTCGGTCGCGTATCGATCCTGTGTTACCGCGCCTTACGATTACGTGAAGTCAGGTACGCGCTGCCACTACCAGCAAGTGAGGACCGACGTTGCAAGAAGACATCGTAAGCGGCTTGATCTAATTAAGTGTCGTCCAAGTGTAACGCACAGCTTTTTTGTTAAATTTGCTAGCCATCAATGAAAGGCGGCAACTACCCGACTCACGATGCAGTCCGGACGACTCGGACGAAGCCCTGGCGGATTCCTATCTGAAAGTGGAGTTGCAGTCTTACGCTACGCATGTTTTCGGCATTGCACCGACGTCGAGCTACCAGTAGAATTTCAACACGGTACACGGCACGAGTGTTTTAGCAGCGCGCGTCGGAGCGCGTTTCTTTTTTTTTTTTTTCGGGGGACTTACCGGCGTCAGGGCACGCGCGCGACCTTTCCAAATTGTTTCGCGACTAATCCGCTAGGGCAGAGCTCATGCGCTGCCGCGCCATGAAAAAGGCGGATTGTGGATGGCAGCTATGAAATGGCTGCTATATAGGGCGCATGTGACAGGCGTGTTCGCGCATGCACAACAGCATTTTTGCAAACCGTCAATTTCTGCAGCGCTTGTTCTTGCGTTGTAAGTGAGCATGCTAATTGTCGACATTCTTCTGTACATCGGGACGCTTCGGAAACCATTGCATTCCTCTGACAATTCGCGACGGTAAGGAAGAATAGTGTCAATGGGAAACGACGGTTCTCGGCCATTAGTATAAAAAAGGAAGAAAAGCCCGTCATTGCCTGGGGTGCCGTATTTCAGGCGTGCGTGACAGCGGAGACGGACGAGGTCCCAGTCGGTGTGGTTGGAGTCGACATGCATCAAAAGCATGTCGCCAAGAGTTCGTTTAAAGCGCTCTGTCAAGCCGTTTGTTTGCGGGCGATATGCGATGGCACAGCGATGAATAATGCGGCATTCATTGAAAAGTTCTGGAATGAGATCGGCGAGAGAGACGCGACCTTGGTCGCTCAGGAGTTCAAGTGAAGCGTCGGATACGTAGAACGAACAGTTGAAGCAGGATGGAGGCTACGTCAGAGCCGTCCCGGCTGGCAAAGAGGCCGTTTCTGCATACCTCGTGAGGTGGTCTAAAACCACGATGACACTGCGATTGCTAGCAGCTGTGGGTGTCAGAGGGCCGTATATGTCTATCCCAACCCGGTCAAAGGCTCGCGAAGGGCGCTGCAAAGTTTGCATTGGCCCAGAGAAGCGACAAGGATAAGGCTGGCGGCGTTGGCATTCTGTGCAAGAACGAATGTACTTTTGCAGAATTGCGTATACCTACCGCGTCCATAAAACCTATGACGTAGTCTGCCGTACGTCTTGAAGATACCAGCGTGTGCGCACTAACGACCGGCGTGGAATAGCGGCGCATACATCAGCGTGGAGATGCCGAGGTGTTACCATAGCAACCATTTCGTCGCGCATGGCGAAATGCGACGCCTCTCGGCGTAGCGCTTGTAATGGCGGGCGTGCAGCCGTATCAGAGGGGTAATCTATCAAATATGAAATAGAGGAATCCGTGCTGCTCCAAAGTCATCTAGACGAAAGCAATTGTATCAGATGGTTCGTCTAGGATGTATACACACTGATGATGTCGGAGTGGATAGGCGAGCGCGAAAGATCATCGGCAACGGCGTCCTTCTTGTCTGAGCGGTATATAGACAAACCGGATGTCGTACTCTTGGAGCTTCAGTGTTCACCGCGCTATAGGCGACCGCAGGGATCTTTGAGGGACGAAAACCAGCAAAAGTCGTGGCGATCAGTAACGACAACGAAGGAATGGCCGTACAGCTATTGACGAGATTTTGTTATGGCCCGGATAATCGCTAGACATTCCTTATGCTTGACTGGATAATAGACTTCAGATTTCGTGAGAGTGCGGCTCGTGTAAGCAACATGTTCCTTGTCGCCGGGCTTTCGCTGGGCGTGCGAAGCGCGAAGACCAACACCGCTGGCATCCGTATGGATTTCCGTGGGAACAGCTGGATCGAAATGGCACAGTATCGGTGGTGTTGCAAGCAGGCGACGTAGCGTCGCAAAGGCATCATCACAAGGCGGGGACCATGCGGAAGGATTGAAGTCTGTCAGTGGTGCCATAATCAAAGCGAAATGTCGAATGTAGCGGCGGAAGTATCAACAGAGGACAATGAAACCGCGAAAGTCTTCTTGAGACGTGGGTCTCGGGAATTCTTTACAGCACGCAGCTTGGCGGCATCAGGGATGAACGCCGTCCTTTGGCACGACATACCCGTGAATGGTGAGCTTGTGTGCGCTAAAGTGACTTTCTTTTAGAGTTTACTTGGGGGCCAATGTCACTGAGACAGCGTAATGCCGGCTACAAGTGACGAAGGTCAGTAGGAAAATCTTGCGCGAACACCACTGCATCACCCAAATAACACTAGCTCGTGTTCCATTTGAGGCCTCGGTATGGTCGCTGCCTTAGCGGCGAGTGAGCACCGGTGTCAATGCGGTGACATGCAGGCTTCGTTCAGCCCAGAGAAGTGCTGTGGCTGTCAAAAGCAGGGCGAAATTTGTCGATGAGAAGGAGAAGATTTAAGGCGTTGTCGATGGCGTGGCTGATAGCGTCTTCAGGCGATGTGGCAGTTATGGCACTACAGAAGAGGCTCTTGACTTCTGTGGATCCAACAGGAAGTTTCAACGCGGTAAGGGTGTCGTAAGGCGTCACAGTGCCGAGAGATTCACCGCGAAGCAACGTAATCGGCAAGGGGAAGTGGTTGTATATTACCGGTAGGTGAGTCGCACCAGCTTGAAGGCCAAGCAGCGCGCTTCGGTGTGGGGAGAGGTGGCGATGAACGAAAGCAGTGGAAGGCGTGAAGAGCACGGTAGAGTCGGAGGCAACGGAACAGGGCACAGGTGCCAAAACGGATGTATGCGGAGGTATCTGGACGTCGTCAGATATGGCATTGTCAAGCGAAGAGATGGCGACTTCTGCACGAGAGAAATCAATGACAGCTTGGTGACGGGAGAGGAAATCCCAACCTAAAGCAATGTACAATATAACAGTAAAGCAACAAAACAATAACATGGAGAGTCCGGCTGCGGAATTCCACACTAGCACGATGCCCAGCAAAGCTCCACCAATTATGAGAAAGAAGTCTGACACGGCTGTGGAAGACACGACTGACGCCGACTGGAAGACGCATCACCGTAGGCTTAGCCAGTCACACACCAGGAAGAACGCCGAGCCCGAGCCCCACTTGCGTGGCGCTGGCGATGCGTAGCTCGCACAACGCACTTCACTTCATGGTTACAACTGTAACAAACTCAGGCGGAAAGAGATTGCGTTGGGAGCGAAAGTAAACATTAAAAACAAAGAATATTATAGAACTTAAGTTATAATAAATTTCCAATACTTTCACCCGTTTGCGGAACGGTTCAAGAATGCTGCTCACTGCTTCAAAATCAAGGGGGCGACAGATCGAGTACCACGCTTTGGTATAAAAGTTACAAACAGGGATACAGCTCCTCAGACAGGCTGGATGACGTTTCGATAGGAGGGTCTACCTTCGACAAAGGCGGCCTTGTCATCCTCGGCAGGTTAGATCAAGTTATTAGGGTGACGTCACGTGGGGTTGCTCTCGGCTGCAGATCAAGAAACATAAAAAGAAAAAGAAAGATATGCGGATCCTACGTACTGTGGGAATAGATGTAAGCGAAGCTTGCTGTGCTGTTTGTTTGACTGGCGATAATTTGTTGCGATGTTCACGGAGTTGTTTAATTTATTCAACGTTTGGTTCAGTACGGGAGTCGTGAGTTGAGGTGCAACAAGCAATTTTCCATAAGTTTTCCTTGGTATCTTTGTTTGTTGGCTTCTCATGATATTATTAATAAAAATTGGGCCCCTCGTTTAACCCCTTTTCTTCTCGTTTCCTCTAGCCTTGCACGTTAACAGAAAGGCAAGCTCTGCAGTTTCTCCAATGCTTTAGCCTATGGCAACAGATAATTACAGCTCTCAGCAGGATAATGTAGCGACGACGAGGGAGCTTCAGAAGGTATTGTGCACATGCGACGGGATGAAAGGCACAAACGACCCACTTTCTCTCGTCGCTTTCCTCTCTGCCGTGCATCTGTCATGCGTGCACACGCTCTGAGCCATGCCCGGGTAGTTTATGACCTGCACGTTAGTGGCCATAAATAATAGAGGAAACAAAATTACAAGTGTTCCATGAAAAAAAAATTTTAAGAGGGTCCCCATGTGGACGGTCGTGGCGAAGATATGTAATTCCCTTTTATAATGATAAACTAGAACAAAAGAGATAAAAAAGGGGAAAAAAGGAAGAAAGTCTGGGATTTGAACTCGTGTCCCTTGGATGTTGGCCAGGAAGATGGCTGGGTCGGTTGGTTCACCAGGCCCCAGGTTACTTTAAAGCGGCCTAGCTCCTGTCCAGAGCCTCATACTTACGTGGAAAGAGCCTGACGTTGTCCGCGATGGTTGATTCCCAGTGGTTAAAGGCATACTTTCTTGGAAAAATGGCGGACCGTCGATGAGAGGGAACTCGAGCGGCTCTAGAGACTACAGGAAAAGCTTAAGCAGGTGCGAGGCGGGCGCCACACGCTTAGCACCTTAGTGTTGGAAACTCGCCCGAGTAACTATCCCGAGGAATGCTGCTCGCACAAAATTATAAAACTATAATTCCTACTTAAATCGCGAACAGCGTGCTGCATTCTATCTCTATGAATCAGGGTCATTTCATTTCCATCAGCATCTCACAGCACATTCTGGCCAGCTCTCAGTCCCTTCACAAAGTGCGAGGCAAAATTCGAGGTCAAAGACGCCAATGTAGAACACTGTTGCAGCTGCAGCGGTGACAACTGTGCTTTGAACAAACTCAATTCTGTAAATTCGCGAGTGTGAAATAAGGTGTGACGTTTCTTGCCTAAAAATTGCTTTCTCCTTTCTTATCGCCAAAAATATTTGTCAGCTTAGACGCATAAATTAAAAAAAAATTCAATAGAACGCTTGTGCCATAGATGTTGCTGATACCAAAGAGCCCTATGTTTAACTGTACCCATTGAATCTGCTCTGTTAACATTTCAATGCATTGCGACTACATAATTTTGAATGTTTTCTTGTCTTTAGGGGCATCAGGCTCTAGTGGAGTCGGTATTATTATTTTCAACAGAACTCACTTGCGAGATCGTCATGTATCTTAAGATCGGACAGGGCGGATATCGGCATTTGATTGTGGACTATGTTCATCTAGGCTACGGATTTTGTGCATATATGGACACGCGCAGGCCAATGATGTCCAATTATTTTTTTTTTTTTCGTGACCTGGACGTATATATCCAGGATGGTCATCACGTGGTGCTTGTTGGGGATTTTAACTGCGTCTAAGATACGCGAGCAGATGTGCAAGGCCTGCGCTAGGGTCGCCCTGATTGGAACGCACGGGAGTTGCGTCTCCTCGTCCAGCAATTTTCGTTGCTGGATTTACATCGTCTTTTTAGTGGTTCTTGATTTGCCTGGACGTGGCGACGCGGCGCTTCGTCAAGCAGGTTAGACCGCGCCTGTGTGCCAAGCACTAAAGCTCAGTACGTCACCCGATCTGATGTGATAACTTTACCTTCATCCCCTGTTTATATTTCCAATCAGAGACCAGTTATGCTTGAAACTCGCTTCCCAACTTTCTCGTCAGCTAAACTTTCGCGTCTAGACATCCGTGATCTACACGCGCACTCGCGCTCTTGTGTGTCAAGAGTCTTGCACGCCTCTGTTTCTAGATCTGTCACAGAGTCATGGGACGCGCTCAAGGTGCAGTGGCGTCTGCATTCTTCAATTGAGGGGCGTGCACTCAGACGACGTGTGTCTGAAGAACTGGCGGATACTGCCACGAAGCTCCGTGTCACCCTTCGGGTCAATCAAGTGACTCAGTTGATGCGGTCATGGCAGCGTGAGCTACGGAACCGCTTCCAACGCCTCATCGCAGCGTCCTCTTTGTCAGCTGCTGCTTGGCGATGCAGACGTAATCCTTGCGTACACCCTGTAGTTCTGCGGTTTGCAAGAAACTCGCTTTTTGGACAGGCGAATGCATTCGGTTCGGCGGCCCCAAGAGCACTTTGTGTTACGTCGCCTCAAACGCGTGATTATTCGCTCATCATAACGCAATTTGAAAACATGGCCCGTACGACTATGCAAATAGATCCTGGCTCTCGAGGATTTCGTAGAATGCTTAGTGCGCTGCCTCAGGTTCCACCTGAGGTAGCTGACCGTCTTTGTGCGCGACCATCAGCGGATGAAGAGAAGGGAGCATTATCTTCCAGGAAGCGTGGCTCGGCCCTA
Organism: Dermacentor andersoni; assembly: GCF_023375885.2. Taxonomy (NCBI): domain Eukaryota; kingdom Metazoa; phylum Arthropoda; class Arachnida; order Ixodida; family Ixodidae; genus Dermacentor; species Dermacentor andersoni. Next base: position 53,234,936 of record NC_092824.1, read on the forward strand.
GAGCCAGACTGGTTGCACGTTGAGTTTTATCTAACGCTCAGGGAAGATATTGGCGCCACCTTAGTATCTGTTATGAGCCGCTGCCTTTAGGACTTTGAATACCCGTGTAGTTTCTGTGACGGTCGCATTGTGCTGATACCTAAGCACGATCCATCATCATCAGTTCGTCCAGAGGAATGAAGGACAATCACGCTTTTGATCGTTCACTAGCTTCACTATCTTCACTATCTCGATCTTCACAGCTGTTGTTACCCGGCGCTTGGGAAGCCTGATGCCTTCCTTAATAGAACACCATCAATCACGCTCAGTCCCAGAACGAGAGATGCTCACACCAGGGATTACTTTCTTGACAAAGCTATTCCTCAGAATTTTGAGAATGGCATCCCACAAACAAATGCCATGAAACAAAACAACGACAGCGCATGCATAATTCTTTTGAGACTTAAACTTTAGAAGTGCGAAACAATAACAGAGCTGAAACCTGGAAATGATGCTAACTTTATTGACCCGGATTTGCACTACCTCCGGCATCGGCCCAGGAAAGAGATTTGAAACATGCCCGATACGGAAAAATGCTGTTCGCAAAGAAAGACACTGGCTTTCATTTTTATATACATATTTTTTCATATCGTTGTCACCTGTTACATGTTACCTCAGGCGATGTTGCATTTCCCCCCTATGTAATTCCTTCCAACGGAGGACCCTTAGCTTATACTGAAATAAGCTTTTAAAAAATAAAAAAAAGAGATTGTCTGACGGCAGGATTCAAACAGAGGTCGTCTAACACAACACCTCGTTTTTTCATTTTTTGTTTTACGGTTACTGCAATTCGTACTGCCACTACAGCTAAGAACATTGCACTTCGTGCAATCATGGCCACCACGTATTCATTCATTGCTTGGCCCTCACGTCGAAACTGTGACTTTTTTTTTTTTGCGAATTACGAAAGTCGCTCGTTCGCCTCAACAGTTCTCTGAAAATATTGAAAACAACAATTTAAAGGGACTGACAACCAATCTCTATGGTACCCGCTGTTTTAGTGCAACGGGAAGCTTAGTGCACTGAGTGTCCAATCACATAGTGGGAACGCGCAGAACGCCGTGGCACCTTTCTTAGTGAACATTTTCCAATACGCCATGACGATGTTGTCGTCCTCATTAAACATGCTGGAAACAGGGATAGGAGAGTACCACATCGATGATACGCTGGCATTAATGGAAAGGCGACTACAAGTGCAGCTCTAGCTGACGAAAGCAGTGGCGTAGCGAGAAACTCATTGCTGGGAAGGAGGGGTTCTTTGCCGAAAACTACCACTCCTCCCTCTCCATATACATATACATATATATATATATATATATATATATATATATATATATATATATATATATATATATATATATATATATATATATATACCAAGGGGCCTCATTTTTGTTGACCGTATCAGAAGCCAACAGACAAAGACACCACGAGCAAGGTAGGAGAAATGACACATTTAATAATTAAAAAAAATTAGAAACTAATAGAAATTAAAGTGGATGAAGAACTGGCCGTAGCTGATATACGAACCGACGTGCTCGCATCATGCCTCCCATGCTCTTACTTATGGAGCTACTGCGGCGAGCCCAGTTTGCCATTCACTCTCTGCGGTGTACTGCGAGAACTAACCCTGGGAGTGTTAGCCAGCGCCACCACTCACGAATGTAGGCGTCGGATGTTGAACACCTTTTTTGCCGCAGGCGTCACGAATCTGTGATCTATTTGGATGACGGCAAACGATCAATCAACGCGCACAAGTTACATCAAGGCATCAATGTTGCCGGATTCGAGACCCTCGTAATGTAATGAATGAGAAGAAAGGGTACCGAGGGGCTCGATTTTTATTAACTGTATCATAAGAAACCAACAAAGAAAGGCACCAAGTACAACATAGGGTAAATCACTTGTACTGATTAACTCAAAAAAGAAATGATAAATTATTGGACACGAAAGTGGATCAAGCGATACTCTTACAATTTGAGCTACCGTGGCGCCGTTTTGCCCTCCACCAGCCCGGGTATCTGCACTTTGCTACCAAACTAACCCTGGGAGTGTCAAATTTCTGCATTGCTAGTATACACAGCATGCACTGTATTCAATATAAAGCCACAAACAGACTTTTTGCCATGATACGCTCATTTATTGCGATTTTTACTTACAGGCAACAAAAAACACAAATCTGTCGACAAGGAACTTGCTCTCCAGTTTACGCACGTGCTGCTGTGGCTATGACACTCTCCTGCTAAAGCAAGGTGAGTGGTGCCTGCGTGAACGAAAGTTGCCTTCATCATCATCATCATCATCATCATCATCATCATCATCATCATCATCATCATCAGCCTAGTTACGCCCACTGCAGGGCAAAGGCCTCTCCCATACTTCTCCAGCTACCCCGGTCATGTACTAATTGTGGCCATGTTGTCCCTGCAAATGTCTTAATGTCATCCGCCCACCTAACTTTCTGCCGCCCCCTACTAAGCTTCCCTTCCCTTGGAATCCAGTCCGTAACCCTTAATGACCATCGCTTATCTTCCCTCCTCATTACATGTCCGGCCCATGCCCATTTCTTTTTCTTGATTTCAACTAAGATGTCATTTACCCGCGTTTGTTCCCTCACCCAGTCTGCTCTTTTCTTATCCCTTAACGTTACACCTATCATTCTTCTTTCCATAGCTCGTTGCGTCGTCCTCAATTTCAGCAGAACCCTTTTCGTAAGCCTCCAGGTTTCTGCCCCGTAGGTGAGTACTGGTAAGACACAGCTGTTATACACTTTCCTCTTGAGGGATAGTGGCAACCTGCTGTTCATGATTTGAGAATGCCTGCCAAACGCACCCCAGCCCATTCTTATTCTTCTGGTTATGTCAGTCTCATGATCCGGGTCCGTGGCCACTACCTGCCCTAAGTAGATGTATTCCCTAACCACTTCCAGTGCCTCGCTACCTATCGTAAACTGCTGTTCTCTGCCGAGGCTTTTAAACATTACTTTAGTTTTCTGTAGATTAATTTTCAGACCCACCCTTCTGCTTTGCCTCTCCAGGTCAGCGAGCATGCATTGCAGTTGGTCTCCTGAGTTACTAAGCAAGGCAATATCATCAGCGAAACGCAAGTTGCTAAGGTGTTCTCCATCAACTTTTATCCCCAATTCTTCCCACTCCAGGTCTCTGAATACCTCCTGTAAACATGCTGTGAATAGCATTGGAGATATCGTATCTCCCTGTCTGACGCCTTTCTTTAGTGGGATTTTGTTGCTTTCTTTGTGGAGGATTACGGTGGCTGTGCAACCACTATAGATATCTTCCAGTATATTTACATATGGCTCATCTACACCCTGATTCCGTAGTGCCTTCATGACTCCTGAGGTTTCGACTGAATCAAATGCTTTTTCGTAATCAATGAAGGCTATATATAAGGGTTGGTTATATTCCGCACATTTCTCTATCACCTGATTGATAGTGTGAATATGGTCTATTGTTGAGTAGCCTTTACGGAATCCTGCCTGGTCCTTTGGTTAAAAAAAGTCTAAGGTATTCCTGATTCTATTTGCGATTACCTTAGTAAATACTTTGTAGGCAACGGACAGTAAGCTGATCGGTCTATAATTTTTCAAGTCTTTGGCGTCCCCTTTCTTATGGATTAGGATTATGTTAGCGTTCTTCCAAGATTCCGGTACGTTTGCGGTCATAAGGCATTGTGTATATAGGGCGGCCAATCTTTCTAGGACAGTGTTCCCACCATCCTTCAACAAATCTGCTGTTACCTGATCCTCCCCAGCTGCCTACCCCTTTGCAAAGCTCCCAAGGCGTTCTTTACCTCTTCCGGTGTTACTTGTGGGATTTCAAGTTCCTCTACCCTATTCTCTCTCACCTTATCGTCGTGGGTGTTACCGGTACTGTATAAATCTCTATAAAACTCTTCAGCCACTTGAACTATCTCGTCCATATTAGTAACGATATTGCCGGCTTTGTCTCTTAGCGCACGCATCTGATTCTTGCCTATTCCTAGTTTCTTCTTCACTGCTTTTAGGCTTCCTGCGTTCCTGAGAGCCTGTTCAATTCTATCCATATTATAGTTCCTTATGTCCTCTGTCTTACGCTTGTTGATTAACTTAGAAAGTTCTGCCAGCTCTACTCTATCTGTAGGGTTAGAGGTTTTCATACATTGGCGTTTCTTGATCAGATCTTTCGTCTCCTGCGATAGCTTACTGCTTTCCTGTTTAATGGCGTTACCACCGACTTCTATTGCGCACTCTTTAATGATGCCCATAAGATTGTCGTTCATTGCTTCAACACTATGGTCCTCTTCCTGGGTTAAAGCCGAATACCTGTTCTGTAGCTGGATCCGGAATTCCTCTAGTTTCCCTCTTACCGCTAACTCATTGATTGGCTTTTTATGTACCAGTTTCCTCCGTTCCATCCTTAAGTCAGGGCTAATTCGAGTTCTTACCATCCTATGGTCACTGCAGCGCACCTTGCCGAGCACGTCTACATCTTGTATGATGCCAGGGTTCTCGTAGAGTATGAAGTCGATTTCATTTCTAGTCTCACCATTCGGGCTCCTCCACGTCCACTTTCGGCTAACCCGCTTGCGGAAAAAGGTATTCATTATCCGCATATTATTCTGTTCTGCAAACTCTACTAATAACTCTCCTCTGCTATTCCTAGAGCCTATGCCATATTCCCCCACTGACTTGTCTCCGGCCTGCTTCTTGCCTACCCTGGTATTGAAATCGCCCATAAGTATACTGTATTTTGTTTTGACTTTATACCCATCGCAGATTCCACGTCTTCATAGAAGCTTTCGACTTCCTGGTCATCATGACTAGATGTAGGAGCGTAGACATGTACAACCTTCATTTTGTACCTCTTATTAAGTTTCACAACAAGACATGCCACCCTCTCGTTAATGCTATAGAATTCCTGTATGTTACCAGCTATGTTCTTATTAATCAAGAATCCGACTCCTAGTTCTCGTCTCTCTGCTAAGCCCCGGTAGCACAGGACGTGCCCGCTTTTTAGCACTATATATGCTTCTTTTGGCCTCCTAACTTCACTGAGCCCTATTATATCCCATTTACTGCCCTCTAATTCCTCTAATAGCACTGCTAGACTCGCCTCACTAGATAACGTTCTAGCGTTAAACGTTGCCAGGTTCATATTCCAATGGCGGCCTGTTGCCTTATGCTGGCGAAATTACTAGAAATTATCACTGCGCCTAGTCCTTGACTGCACTCCGCCCCCCATTTAAATGCGGTCGACATCTACTGTGTCAATATGTCATCGTAATAGAGTTAGGCAATCTATATACATGGCTAATCCTAACATCACTTCTGTTTTCGGTCTGGGAAGCTAATTGTGTCCGTTGAGTTCCACCACAGTAGCATCAATGCGTGGTTAGTGATCAGAACTATACATGCTGTGCTATATTTAGTTCAAGAACGAAACGCCTTCTGACTGTCGATGTAGCATTACATACCGAGGTAATAAGTGTGATAATATAACTACACCTGACAGTTTATGTCGAGTGCGTGGTACTGTATACTTGACTTTCCCCTATGTAAAAAAAAAAACTTAAATACAATGGTTTTAAAAAGGAATGAGAATCCGTTGAGGGAAATGAACAAAACTCCGTCGCGTTCAATTCAAACAGGTTCGAGTTCTCGTCTGCAGTCTCCCAGATTCAATGCGTGTAGCGAACAGATCCCAGCTCTAAATGCTAGCTCGGGCTCCACTGCAGAAACACGCATGGAAAATTTCTTAATTTCATCAGGCATAGCGATTACAATGCACAGTACAACACTGACAGTTGACGCTTTTCGGAGAGAGTAATGCAAAAGTACAAGAATGGTGTCGGCACTCGATCACATAGTTTTAATCACGCTGGAAGACACATGTCCTCGTTATTGCATGCTACTAATTACCGCAATAAAACCATGGACATTACTTTGCAGAACACTAGCGCCTAATAAGTGCCTCAAATCACTCGCTCCGAAGTGCATAATGCAAATTAAAACACCAACTGCACATAGTATCGGGTGACATAGATATACATCTAAGCTTTGTTTCAGGACTGAAATCAGGATCAATAAAGAAAGATGGGCCCGCCGCTATCGTTACAAAATTGGCACGTGTCAAGCAAGCTCCAATCGCCATTCATGTCGCGTGAAGTAATACGAGGAAAACGACCGGACGCCTCCTCCACTGCTTAAACGCCACCACACAGTGAATACACGCTTGAACAATTCCGGATCGGCGATGGCAAACGGTGTTCACTGGGTTCCTAGCAGCTTCCTGGGCCGGCAATGTAACGAACTAGAACTAACCCTCGGGCTGTTAGCCAGCGCCACCACTCCGAACCTAGGCGTCGGATGTGGAACATCTGATATGCCGCAGGCGTCACGAGTACGTCATCCATTTGAGTGACGGCAACGGGTCAGTAAACCCATACAAACTACCTCAAGGCATCACTGCTTCCGGATTCGAAACCCTTGTAATTCAATGAACGAGAAGAAAGGGAAGCGAGGGGCCCGATTTTCATTAACCATATCATAAGAAACCAACAAACAAAGGCACCAAGCACGACATAGGGTAAGTCACTTGCCCTTACTAATTGAAATAAAGAAATGATAAATTAATGGAAATCACAGTGGATGAAGAAACAAAAGACTGGCCGCAGGTGGCATACGAACCCACGCCTTCAACGTAACACGTGCGATACTCTCACCAATTTAGTTAACGCGGCGCCGTATTCCCGTCCACCTTCTGGGGTAATTATGCTTTGCTACTAAACTCAGCCCGGGAGTGTTCACTTTCTCCATTTCTAGTGTACACAGCATGTAATTTATTCAATAAAAGGCCACACACAGTCTTTTTGATATGACACACTCATTTATTTGAATTTTTATGTACATGCAGGCAACAAGAAACACAAACGTGTCGACAAGGAACTTGTTCTTCAGATTATTCACGTGCCACTGTGGCTACGACATTTCACTGGTAAAACAAGGCGAGGGGTTTCTGTGTGAATGAAACTCACCTCATGCTGGCAAAATTACTAGAAATATCAGTGCATCTAGTCCTTCGCTGCCCTCGGCCCCCCATTTACATGCCGTCAACATCTACTTTGGGAAGATGTCACCGTAATAGAGTTAGGCAATCTAGATACATGGCTATACCTAACATCACTACTATTTCCGGTCTGGGAAGCTAATTGTGTGCGTTGAGTTCCAACACAGTAGCATCATGCGCGGTTAGAGTTCAGATCTACACATTCGAAGATATATCTCATTCAAGAACGAAACGCCTTCTGGTTGTCGATGTAGGCATACCGAGGTAATAATTGCGATAATATAACTATTGGTGACAGTTTATGTCGAGTGCGTGATACTGTATACTTGACTTACCCCCTGTGTGAAAACAGACCAACTAAAGTACAATGCTTTTAAAAAGGAATGGGAATCCCTTGAGGGAAATCAACGAAACTCCGTCACGTTCAAGTTCAACTACGTTCGACTTCTCGTCTCTAGTCTCTTACATTCAATGTTTGTAGCGAACAGATTCCAGCTCTAAATGCTAGCTCGGGCTCCACTTTACAAACACGCATGGATTATTTCTTTCTTTCGTCAGGCATGATGATTACAATGCACAGTACAACACTGACAGTTGACACTTTACGGAGAGAGTGATGCAAAACTACATGAATGGTCTCGGCACTCAAACACATGGTCTTAGACACGCTGGAAGACGCACGTTCGCTTTATTGTGTGTTACTATTTACTGCAACAAAACCATGGACATTACGTTACAGAATACTAGGGCCTAATAAGTGCCTCAAATCACGCACTCCGATGTGCACAATGCAAATTAAAATAACAGCTGCACATAGTATCGGGTGAGAGAGAGGTGTCTAAGCCTTGTTTGAGGACTGAAATCAGGGTCAATGGAGAAAGACGCGCCCGCTGCTATGGTTCCAAAATTAGCACGTGTCAAGTGAACTCCAATTGCCATTCATGTCGCGTGAAGTAATGCGAGGAAAACGACACGACCTCCACTGCTTAAACACCACCACCTCAAAACAGATTGAATAGACGCTGGAACACTTCCACATCGGCGATGGCAAACGGTGTTCAGTGGCTTCCGAACAGCTTCCTGGGTCGATGGTGTAAGGACTGAGAAAAGTCAAGATATGTACACCCAATCCCTACTAGTTGAAACGTAACAGTCTCTATTTAGGAGCGGTACTTCCGCGGCAGCAGGAGTAGCCACCTTGGTTTCTTCTCCCCTCAGGCTGCCAGGCTCTGCTGCCGAAGACTGCAGAATGAAGCAGGTATTGGTAAAATTTATTGATTAGCAATAACAACACAACGAGGAAGCGATAATCATGCAAATGTGTGAGTACTCTTAGTAGTCTCGGTGTCACACTGCAGGTTGTGTAGAGGTCGTGATATTTCATCACTTTCTAGCTCATAAAAGCTCTGTTTTAGTTACGAGTGAAATATGCATTGCAGAAGTCTAATCTTTCAATCAATCGCCCTTTATATGTTCCGTTTGCGTCTCTGTGTCATGACAGTATTGACAGTGGTTGAAGTTTGCGCATGATAACTTGGGGTCTCGGTTTTTTGTACTATAAACATAGAGCAAGAAGAAAGTATGAACGACCAACAACTGGCCCTTTTCAGCGCCATATTGTTACTCTACGTTCTGGTAATTTTTACGCATCGGAAATAAATGTGTTAAGAAAAGGAGGCCATTAGCGCGTTAGTTTATGAAAAATGATTAAATTAACTCGCGTAAAATGCTCAGCTATGTTCTACACAGCTATTAACTGCGCGGCCCTGTGTGGTAGCACAGCAGAGCACCGAGAGACAGATTTTGCATCCCGTGCGCCCATTTTCCGCATTATGACGTCATGATACACAGATCTCCCGAGCAATGAAAGCAAATGTACTCTGTAGACCAGCTAGTATGAAACACGTTCTAGGTTTGTTTAGCGTTGTTGATATTTTTTATATCGTACATGCCGAAGACAATCCCTTAATTGAAAAGAGGACTAGATGAAAGGGTTTGTCAGTTTTCCTTTATATATACACGGTGAAAATGAATTGGTAAATGCTACACGGAATCTCAAGTGTCAAGCTCGTTTACTGTGAATCTACCATCTTTACTTTTTACTCGTTTACTCTGAATCTACCTCCTCGTGCCATTTTACCCTCACTAAATGAGCTAACAAGGCCTGCATAATCGGGATGGCCAATGTTCACCTTTCAATAAACTCTGTGGCCTTTACAGCCGTAGATGAATAAGAACGCCGGCCACCTGGATGCAATATGGCTGTCACTGCTGTCATTACAAGTTGATTATTGTGTATGATAAAAAGTAAAGGTATAAATCAGACGGTAATTTTTTTCGATCCCCCATGTGACTGAAATACTATCCAAAACGATATTGCATACTTATGTTATATGCGCCTTCTGAGCTTGTGCGTTCAAAGTAAATATGTGGCACATAGATAAATCAATCTGAGTTTTACGATTAAGTCATAAGAATGCTATTGGCGATCGTAGCAGGAATCTGACAAACTTAACAACTTCTTCGCAAGTTGCTGCCGAATTCCTTTTCAGCGATCCACGACAAATTCGTGTTACTTTCACTTTTTGTTCATAGACAGCCACATTCACTTTCGTCATGCAGTGGTAAGCGATATTCCTTCAAGCCCCGACCCCATGCAGACGGCGAAAAAAAAAAAATAACTCGCTAGATTGTTTTCACCGACCTAAATTGGCTCAACGTGACAGGACGTCCGCTATCTTCAAGAAACTTCGAATGTGGAGCCAGCAGTCGTGGCCAATGTCGGCTAGCTGACGTCTCCTGGCACCGGGATGACTCAGGCACTCCACCGCCTCCTTGACGACGCCAGTCATTGTCATAAATTCGTCAATGCTACTGCTGCGGACGCGAACCAGGGCGCTGCGGATCTTCTTCTTGGCTTCGGCCTTAGTGACGTCAGCACTTTCCATCACCATTTCGAGGAGACGCGGGTGCTCACGCATCAGCTCGATGGCGCGGGCACCGTCGACGCCATCTTGTTCGCCCAGCACGAAGTCTGCAGCGTCCAATATGGCGGATGCATTCCTCCTGGTCACTGCCTGCGTGTACAGAGATGAGCCACGGTTTGAAAAGCCAAAGAAATGTAAGCCTGCGAAAGTAAACCGTTCGAAGCACTTCGGTAGTGTACGTGAAAACGGAGCTGAAGTGGATAGCGCGTGCGAATCGATAAGGAAATTGAAGGTAGCTGTGCATACACTGTGAAAGCATGACGCGCCGTCTCGATGCATCGTCGCAGAAATAATCTCGTAGATTGGCCAGATGAAGTCTACGCAACGTGATTATGAGCATCTTGGCGTCAAGCGCCATCCAGTGCAATCCACATGATTTCACATAGAGCAAAGAAACATTACAGGCAAACGCCATTGTGGGTGCAGGAAGATCAGTCATCATCATCATCATCATCATCATCAGTCACGATTTATGTCATCCGCAGGACGAAGGCCTCTCCCAGCGACTCACCTATCATCGCTATGCGTGCTGATTCCAATTGTAGCTTGCAAATTTGCTGATTTCTTCACTCCACCAAAGTACGTAATATATTCGTTCAAAACATTTTGGCATATGTGCAGTAGACGGAGGCATCCGACGTGATTGACGTGCGTGCTGTCACATCGTCATGGCCGTAGTGCGTAACACATGCTTCGTTGGAAATGCAATGGGCCGCGGAACTCGGCATCTGCTGACACGATAGCTTGGTCGTGTAATTAAACGTTAAGCCGGTGCAACCCGGTCAAGACCCACGTAATTTGAAGCATTCGCCCTTTAGTAAAAAACTGTTGTCTTAAATCGCTTCTCCAACGAATGGTTACTGCTCCTGCGTCGCGCGTATCCTCTCTTTCCCTGAATATATATTGGGCACGCATTGGGGAAATTAGCTGTTGTTGAAATGTACACAATACTCAAGAACAAGGGAAATGAAAGGGGGCGAATAGGTCACTTGTCGCCGTTGGGAGCTGGACCCACAACGACAGCATTACACGTGCGTTGGACTGACAATTGTGCTACAGCCTCGTTCATTAATCCGGCGACTAACTTGGGTATTGATACTTACTAGATCTAGGGCCGTAGGAGTGTTGGCCAGCACCCTTCCTGCTAAACGTCTGTGTAACATGCCTTTTTTTGCCCATTGGCGAGGGTATCGAATCTGGCAATATTGATGTCACTAGGTAGCGAAGGTTTATTAGCTACATGCTTACTCACCTAAGATCAAGTGTTACGTGACGCTGAACATGTTATTACATTCGAAATACCTTCACACACACACTTTAGCATTCTCAGACTCGCCTTGTCGAAGTAGCGTATGTTTATTTAGTAAACTCTACGGCTTTCTAGAACTTTATATTCGCAATTATTATTCCAAAGGCTAATGGTAACCTTTTCTTTTGTTCGAAACCATTCAACGTTTCAGTATTTAAGTATACTTCAGGTAAACTTGGTGAATCGTTTTTTTTTCATTTGTTTTGTGTAAAAGAGACACAGTTCGTACTTCCTTCGTTCGTTAGCAGAAAGTCTTAGTGCAACGTCTAGTCACTCCAACGGGGCTTTTGAAATGTCTTACCAACTTCAAATCTCCTTCCATCGCTTCATTAATTTGGCTTTTGTATCAGCATGTAGTACGCCGATGAACGAATCGTTGCGCTATCAAAACGCTTATGGTTTTAAGGTTCGGTGAATCGTTTCGAAGTTCCCGCCTGAGACTTTCAAGTAGAGTTTGGAGCCAACATCTTTCACTACAACTGATGCGAGGAGTTAAATAACGGAGTGCCGCTCCACGAGATGTGCGTGCGACGTTTGACGCTTAGACGTCGCTGTTGAGCATCGACGTTGGCGATGCATATTCAGGTTGTTTTCCACCAACTTTAAATTTCGGCGGATATTCTGTCGTGGTGACGTACCTTGTTTGAGGCTTATCATCATCATTTTCACTTAGGGCCTCTTTTGCACCGCCGACGCTGTTTTCACGAGCACGACAACTAGGAACATCGCGAAAAGGACACCACTGCCATCTTGTCAAGAACACATTGTTCTCCAGCGCCCACGTAATGTAATCCTCGCGCACTGCAATGCTGCTCCTTCTCGCCTACGAAATGCATGAGCATTTTGCACTCCTTCGAGCATACGCCTGGAGCGTGAAGCCTTGAAATAATTACCCAGCATCAATGTTCTGCGATTACTTAGTGGTTAGCGCGTTCGACTCTGCAATGTACATTGCTCCAGTGGCACGGAGTTCAGATTCCAGTGTGGTCGGCTGTGCAAATCCGTAGTAATTTTTTTTCTTCGCGCTTAGGGAAATGGTGAAGCTGGGGATTACGAGGTGGCTTGGGACGTCGAAAGAAAAACATAATCGTTGTGCCACACCCAGTTTCGAGTGCTTAACCGCTCTCGCAGTAACTTTTTCTGGTGATTCGGTCATGCTCGACTCGCATACCTCGAACAAGCGTCTTTACGTGAACGGAAGGGGAAAATCAAGTTCAATTTCATGAAATGTCGGAGGTTTATCTTACATGTATCAGACCTAACGATACATTTCATAACTTTAAAAGGTGCAGGCAAAGAAAGGCGCAGTGTGTCGCAGTCTATGTGTCAACGACCCAGCGAAGCTTACTGTACGACTAGTCGGTACCAAGATTAATTCCGTAAGTCTTACGGAGTCTTCCACAGGGCACTCTGGCGAGTTCATCATTCAGCTGACATGTGAATCATGGATAATAGGTACATTTGTCTGCGCCTTCCTGTGGCATTGAGCATTCGTGTGACGCCTTTAATGACAGCATTTCGATTTCTAAATTCGCAGGTACTCACACTCTTCAAAGCAATGTTATTTGTCATAGTGCATATGCGCAGACCATGGATAATGGTTGGGTTTATGACGCAATATGCTAATGACAATCAAGAGTTCTGCCTAGTAATTTTCTCAGAATATTCAATGTGGACAGTCCTCTGCGGGTGCTGTCTTTAGTATGTTGTCACTTTCCTTGTTATGGCGAACGGACAAAAAAAAATATTTACGAGAGAGTCATACCATGATGCCCGCCAGCGCGCCGTCCTTGTGGTCGGATGCTTTGAGGAACTCTTGGGTCACGTGCAGAGGACAGCTGCCTTTATCATACCTGTTGTAATAGATGCACACAGGACTCACGGTGAATTCGGTGAGGCTCAGGCTCCTGCTAGCGCCTCGCGCGAGCACGTTCATGTCGTCGTAGGACAGCTGCAAACCCTTGAGGTTGACTCTGGCTAGCTTGATGTTAGAAGCGAGAGCTGACACCAGTTCTCCCTCTACTTCCCGAAGCTCCGGGCTTGTCCCAAGGACCCAGGCGGGTTTCAAGTCTATGTCTACCTCAGTGAGCGCGGTAGAGCTCCTTATACATGCTGTCAAGGCGGAATATTCATTCACTTCGCAGTCATAGCATTGAACCCGCAGTGAAGTTATGTGATGGCAACCACTGACAACACGTAAAGATGGGATTATCGAGCGCGGGACGTTGGCAATTGGAATCTCCTTATTGATCGTTGCATTGCAGATTTGCGGGCACTGCTGCAGCTGCCTTGTGTTGTCGTGCGCGCATTGTCCCTTGACGACAACGCGGTCATTGAGTCCCCGCTCCAGGATAATTTTGGAGACTCTGTCGAGTCCGTCGATGCAGGGCAAGGTGTCGACGACCACCGTCTTCAGTGTCTTGTTGACCGCGAGTTCACGGAAGAAGGCGTGGCACTCTGCTTCTCCGAAAATCCGCATGTCGATGCAGAGCCGGCTGAGCGTCGAGCTCCGTTTCTGCAGGGCTTGGCACAAGGAGTCCATGCACTTCGCAGCTTGGGGATCCGGAAGCTGGAGAGTGTAATTCAAGAATGTCGCAAGACATTCGCAATGCGTTGAAGGTAGTCTCAGCCGCCGTAGTGTGGCACTCCGTGTGATGACTTCGGCGAAGAGGGTGACCGTGCTCATGCTGGAAACATGTGGGGATAAAAAAAGCTATTTGCTCAAAAATTATGCCTCAAGTAAAGAGCTCTTTAGAGATCCAATGCATTCTAATGCAACAAACAGAAATCGACGTTTCTGAAGGTGTAGAAGAGAACTTATGTTTCGACAAATGAGGACCACACTATATTCCAAAAGATCCAAAGGTGTCGATAACTATCGCGTCAATGAAACAGCGCAAATGAAAATAAAAGCAATTTGATATCCGTGAGGCCGTATCGAAATGAGGGGCTGAGGCTCCGGCACAAAATTCAACGAGAAGCAAGTTTGGCCTTTTCCCTGGTAGTGGTGACCATTTCCCTTCTCAAGTACTAGTAATTTGAAAACGATACGTAATTCTACCCACTTAAAAGAGCGTTTTCGTGTGTCTTTAAGAGCAACTTCAATTTTGTCTAATGATCATTCACTTCTGTCCCCTAGAGTGACGAATAAAACAGGAGCTCTAATACACGACACCAATGGCAATCTTAACTAATGGCAATACAAATTCCAAGAAAACAGCTAACTCGGAGCGACGTAAATCGCGTTCATAGGCGCGTAATTTCCAATTGTAGTTCGACATCAAGGAAATGCAGGATGTTTCACGAGAACACATAAACAAACATTTAAAGGTTTCCTTTGGCAGATATTACAACTTTAGTTCATGAGCTGGTCTATTCGAAACGGCTGACAATGCTTCTACAAAAAATTGAGATGCAAGCGTGAAAATTAATAAGAATTCACTAATGAAGCTTTTAACTAATTACAATTTTTGGCGCCTAGTGCAATTTACAAATTCTAGCCGTGGAGTTCACAAGGCGGAAACACTTGGAACAAATTTTCAAGATGACACCAGTTTCGAGATATAAATTCCCGCACTTTGCGAAGAAATGCATTGGCATTCCAGTTAATTTCTTAACGAAACGTCGTTTCTTGCAGTGAAGCACACAAGTAACTGGAACGAAAAATGCATTTCTCCGCGGTGCATTTTTCCATTTCTCCGATCTATATCTCGAAACTGGTGTCGTCCTGAGACTTCGTTCCAAGTGGACCCGCCTTGCAAGGTCCACTGCTAGAATTTGTAAATTGCAATACGGGTCATAAGATAATCGGCTAGAAAGATAATCAGTGAATTCTTAATAAGTCGATTTTGGATTTCTATCTTTTGTGCAAATAGTTTCCGCCACTTCGAGTAGACAGGCTCATAAACTAGAATTGAGTTGTCAGCTACAGGCAGCCTTTAAAGAATTTTGAAAGTGTTCGCTGAAGCCCCCTGTATTAAACATGTGCGCTTTTATTTGAAGCCATGAGGACCGATTTTGTTGAAAAACTCTCTGTTATATTATATAAACTCTATCTGTGGGCAAAATATACAAATAATGATTTATTCGCTGAACTCTCCACAATTCAAAAACGAGCTACAGCGCATGAAATACAATAATATAGGCATTACGTTCAGTTGCGTCCATTAAAATACATTTGACACTAAGTATATGATACTTCTAATGTTCCTAATGACATTTTGGGCATTACAGGGTGAATACGTGCTGCGTAGCACGTAATACGTGCTTCGAGATGCCCAGTTGGTGTACCGTCGGTTCGTGGTGCAATTATAAGCAATACTTACAATATTACGGGCGCCAAGACGATGTCTGCGTTCACTTCCTCCAAAGCACTCATCTCGCAGAGTGCATCGAGGATTTCCGTCAGGGCCAGGTCCAACCCTCTGCCGTAAATGAGAGTCGATTTGAGAGTCAGTTTTCGCAGCGCGCAGTCTTCTTTGGCGAGGTATCTGGCGAACAGCGCGTTGGAGGCTTCGTCGCGATAGCGGAACACGCAGTGTGAGACACCGAGTTCAGTGATGCTCTTGTTTTCAGTGAGCTCCCGGATAAGCCAATGCGCCTGATTATTGGCCATTTCGACCTCTGACACGTCGAGTGCTGTCAGGTGATCCATGCCTAAGCCGAGTGACCTTCCAGGCGTGGCCACGTCGACTCCCCGTTCCTCCTTGAACTGGTTGACCTTGAAGGCGACATTTCCACGCTGTGGCATTGGATTGAGCATTTCGAGCAAGATAGCTTCGTCCCGAGGTGATGATATATTTGCTGGACAGATGGTAATGCTTTTCAAAAAGCGATTGCGATTTATTGCTGAACGCATCGAGGCGCGACCGATCCAAATGGGCCCGAATTTTATCGCTGTGATGCAGCGATGCTGGGCGAGTAGACGCTCGGCGAGATCCAGTGCCCTCGCTTCGCGCGAGACTTGCTCAGGGCCCTGTGCACCGTACGCGCATGCGCGTTCCTGGCCACACTCGATTAGGACGGCACCTCTGATCTTTCCTCGCCCATCTTCCCCAAGCTCCAGGCAAGCACCTCGTAGGATCTTGTTCAAATCATGGCGGTGTTTCATTAGGCTGCAGCTGGCACCATCCTTCTTAGTGCATGGGATGTTCAGCGAGGCCCAGTGGATACTGAGCCGGTCGGGTGCAGGTTTGGTGACGAGAGCTTGCGAGGATTCAGACATGCTTCACCGGCCGCTTGCTTGGCGAAGCGCGGTGCTGACGCAGACCTGAATGCAGACTTCAGTAGTCTCACGTAGAACCTGCGCGCAGAAGAAAAAAAAAAGGTGTGGCAAAGATTTAGCGACTAAACAGGTGCTTCACTATTAAAGATGACCAGCGCGTTTCGCTCAAGGGATGTTAGTTCTCTTGTATAGCATGTTTTAACCAAGAAGAGAAAGAATATCGCCAAGCATTGACCATTTGTGTAAAAGACAAGAAACGCTGCGAAGTTTGGGCAATGTTACTACTCGCCTATGTGATGAACAATTTGTGTCACGTCGCCAAAGCCACGGCGAGTTCCCTGACGTTAGAAGTACGCTAAGCCGCCCACAACGGTTGAAAAAAAGTCGCAGTTTCGTCCGAAAGGCGAAGCACCGATTGCGATAGCAAATTAGTGGATAGCTGTACCGGGTAAGGAGAGTAGTTTTAGCAACCGTATATAATCTGTAAACATTCACTTACTATCAAAAATAGCAAGGATAGAATATGTAAGCCTGACTCAACGAGGACGTAGAAAGAAGCAGACATGCACAGGCCGCTCTGTCTTTGTGTGTCGACTGCTTTCTGCGTCGTTGTTCACTCGCGCTTACACATTCTATCATGGATTGAAACCAACAAGCCCGCCAACGTGATTTATCTAAATTAAGAAGCACAGTGTCACGCGCGTACAGGTGAACATGAACACATCTCGCTCGATTAGCGCGGAAACTCGCTGTCAAGATGCTGGAGTGGGGAATCGCAGCAGCACCAAACGAATTTATTTTCGTGCATCTGTCGCTTCAGCGTGAACGAAACGTCGCAAGCACAGCGCATACCAAGCTACCGGCAATACGCGCACTCTACAAACATCAAAGATCGCTTTGAATGGGATGCCAGTGCAGGCGCCCACTTGCGCCACGTCGCAGATCGCTTTCAAGACAAACGAGCGCCGGCAACGCATCCCTACGGCTTCGACTATGGTGTCCGGCTTTCGCGTGAGTAACGCCGTAGAGACGCCGCGGTTGTCTCCACTCTTCGGAGCGGTGAGCGAGGAGGACATCGGCGCACCCTAGCAGCCGCCGGAGAACAGTCACCCCTCCCTCGCCTGACCCCCGTGCATCGCGCGCGTCATGAGAGGGCACGCTTCCGGCTCGCGTTCGTCGTTGGCGCTCGCGAGGTGCTGGATCGAACCGCGTTCGCCGGCTCACCCTCGAACGCTTTCGTTCGCACATACAGCATAAAACCGTCGCCGGCGCGCGGCGACGGTTTTATCGCCTTTGGACTAGGGAACCTCACGGCTACGGCAGGAATGCGCCTGGAGTGCCCAAATAATTGCTGTCGCAATAAAACGCTTAGAAGGCCGCAACCGCGAAAAAACGTTGGCTGTTGGGCGCGGTTTTTCGCCTCGTTCCCCACCGCGCACTCGAAGGCCTCAGGTTGGTGTGGGCTCGCCATTGCTGTCTCCCTTCGGCGAGCAAGACGCTTCGTGTGCGTATTCCCTCCTTCTCTTCCTCCTCGCCGAGGCAGGCGCCGGTGGTGTCTACGCGTGCGTTGGCCTTTCCCTCTGCTGCGACAGCGGCGGGTGGAAAACGTTTAAGGGCAACTCTGGCGATTTCTCGGTGTCCAACGATAATTATAGAAGCTGCAATATACGCTCGTTTTTGAACAGGTTTGCAGAAAATGAATTTTAAATGTTTGTTACGAGTTCTCTACTTACGTCTTTTTACTAGCCACCCTGTGTTTCGGACATGATAGACTACGCCTGCCTGAAATCGACGCTGTCTAGTCCGGAAAATCTGCAACATCTACTTGTGTCATCAAGAGATATCAACAGCCATCAGCTCCGCTTCTTTGTCGTTACCGCCACGTGTATTGCGTGTCTAGCGGGCGTTTACACTGTGCCATGCGTGTTTACACTGTGGTAATGTAGGATCTCGCGTCATCGACTCATCGTGACGTTCCACAAGGCAGACAAC
Organism: Dermacentor andersoni; assembly: GCF_023375885.2. Lineage (NCBI taxonomy): Eukaryota > Metazoa > Arthropoda > Arachnida > Ixodida > Ixodidae > Dermacentor > Dermacentor andersoni. The sequence goes on from NC_092824.1 coordinate 53,253,551, forward strand.
CCACCTAAATTGCACCACCCTACCGGTGACAGGACTGTCAATACCGCTTGAAAATGACAACCGTCTTATCTGGTTTTAAAACACCGGAATTGCCCTTTATAAGGCTACATATATTCCGACGTAGCGTGAGCGCGCGCACACGTTACGTCACGTTGTCGAGAACAACCTCCGTCTATTCTGCGACCGATGGTTCGACGCTCTGGCGCCGCCAACGTAACCAGACGCGACCAACGCGCCCGGCACGACGATCGCACTATCAGTTGCACGAGCGCGTCTCTGTGACCACGTGACGAGCACAGTCGGGCACGCACCAGAGCGGCGGAGCAGCCACTTGCAGTAGTTTGCCTCATTAGTCATGTGGTGCCGCTTTCCGCTGCAGTTGGTGTCGCCGCCGTAGCGCTGTCGTATTTACCGTAATGGCACCAACAAGAACGGAGCCGCTTAGTGAAGGAGAACGGAAACCCAGGAAAGCAGAGTATCGGCGTGAACACTGATTACGCTAGAAACAAATGAACGACGTTGCGCAGAGCGCGTGACTACAGCAACATGCTGCCGAACTCAAGCAACACCGAGAACGACGCCGCGCCGAGGTTCCAGGCTAAGCTGCATCCACTTGTTTCATTTGCTACGTCTCCCTCTTCAGTTCACCACACGTCCACATCCGCTGCGGGCTCTCCATAACACGAGGGAACTTTGCTTCTATACTCACCTCTCTTACGTCGTCTCGTGTAGGGTCTCACTCAACAGTTCGGTGTTGAAACCACGCTTCTCCCTTTCGCGAATCTTTCGCGGTCGTTCTGGCGATTGTACCAAACGCACCAGCGCACGACCACGCAACACCACGTCGTTACTACGAAATGCGTACACATCATTCAGATAACTCCCGGAGCAGATTCTGCGCGTACAACTTTTCGCTTCCAGTGTAAAACGAAGCAACACTAGCGTACAGCATTGGCCTAAGTCTGTTTATGAAAGTTCTAAAAAAACGGCGTATCTTAACGTACAGCTATAGCGTTAATTCCACTGGGGCGGTACACATCGCGCCAGCCAGATAAGCACGGGTACACGCATCTAGAGCGCGTAGATCAAGCGGAAAGCAGAGCTACAAGGAGTCTAGTTAGATCGCAATAAGGGGTACTATAACGTAAAGCTATACCAAATGTTTCTATTCCAACTGTGCAGTCAGTCCTCTACGATTGGTCAAGACATTTTCGGGCCACCTGGACTTCGCCTGTCGGTCACGCGACGTCACAAAACTACGTTAGCTAATCATCTGATATGACGAGCACACGCTGATGATGCATGATTACACCGAACGAAACAAAAATCGTCATTTCTCATTCGACGCCATTTCGCCGTTAGCACTCTGCTATTGGGCAAACGCTTCCGCACAGGCCCCACTTGGCCTCTCTGGCACGCAACATCTTAAAATCGCGAAAACTGACCGCGTTAAAGATGCATTAAGATGCGGAACAAAACTGAATTTGTTTTATCATTAGCTGAAGACTGCCTCGTTCCGAAAAGAATAAAAGATGGCTGCTCGCCGAGCGCTGAGGCACTGGCTACTCGCACCTTAGGTAGAGCGTGGATTTATTTCCATATAATAAATCTTTTTGCCTGATAGTATAATATTATTGAGCCTTTCGGACCGTATACGGCATCGCACTGCCAATTCCTTGTTGAGTATCCGTTTTAGCGGCACTCCAAACCTAAGGTCCAATCCTAGCCTTCCGTTGCACGCCACCGCGATTTTCGACCAGCCACCTCAAGCCAAGTAAGGGGAAGCGGACCAATCGTGGGCTCCAGCGCCCTTACGCGGTCATCGATATTCACTGCGCTGGCTCAGCCCCATCGAAGCCCTCTCTGCTTGAGCGTACTCCTCGCTTCTTTACAGCCCATTATATAAGAAAAACAGCTTAATGGAGACAGCGTTATTCGTTGTGAAGGCAAACGAAAGTGACCCCCTATATACAAACTTTTGACTGGCCTTTTCAGACAACGCTGCAGGTCGCCGGCTGATGCTTACGTCGTCGGTTACGAAAATTTGACGTCAGGAGATGGGAATAAAAACAGATTGGAATAGTTTTACGTTATTGGGCCCATGTTGCCAACATGGCTAAGCAAGTACGAGCACGTGTATCGGCCTCGAAATTACGTCGACATATCTGGCAGTAGCTAACTAAACTCTGATGCGTGTTTGTGCGTGTTACTTACATTTTGTTATTTTGGTTTAACTATGAAACTCTCAAAAAAGCTTCAGCTCAATTAATTTAAGAGCAACATTTTTTCTCCTTGGATCATGTATCGCGCACTTTAACTGGCAGTTGTGATTCCTAACATTCACATATTTTGCGTTCTCGATTGTTTGCTTCTCTATATGCTAACAAATGCTGCGCCATAACCCGCAGTTAAGCGTAATAAATGAATAAATCGTGACATAGAATGACCCGATGCAATGCCGTTTCGTTGGTGTTTATAAAGAACGCAAAGCTAGCGGAATAAGCAATATCATATTCATCAGCTTTGATTTTGTTGAAACATGCAAGAACAGCCCGGTACTTCGATTTAGGCGCTCGTTAAAGAACCCCAGGTGGCCGAAACAATTCCGTAGTCCCCCACTACGACGTGCCCCTTAATCAGATCGTGTTTTTGGCACGTAAAACCGCCTAATTTAAATTGCTTTTATTTTCTTGAAACTATGTTATGTTGGCGAAACAATTTAAGGGTCATTAGACATGTGCTCATTATCGGGTCCTCTTCCAGAATTCAGAAACGCAATGTAGAATTCCTATATGTATTTCTTGTATTACGTTAAAATTGTGCTGAAATAATACACGCCGAGAAAAGCTAAACACATCCTTTATTTCATCCCTAGCATCGCTGAAATCTCTAGCTTCGCTGAAATCTCTCGTGCTTACTTCTCGATGCTGCTGGCCGAAAGATATGTATTCGCCAGTGCTGTCGCGGTTATATTGCATAAACAGCGTCATACGACGCACCAATAGCTCTTGTTGACTTAGGTGTGTTAAAAAAAGGAAATAAAAGATTGTGTTTTTTTTTATCTTAGCATGGCGCTTCAGAACTTGAATCCCATTCAATGCCGGCAGCCTTGGTTGTCGGCTTGAAGAGACCTATAACACGGTTAGCTTTGTCCTCGACGTGAAAAACGTGACAAGAGAGCCATACTGGAATCGCTAGAACCAACACGGTGGTGCAGGGCAATGCAGACAATGTACGACTGCGTGCCATTCAGCTCGTCACGCACCCGGGCCGTATTCTGTTTTCATGCATTAACCGCAAGGAATGTGGGACGCGACAGCGCCTCTTCAACTTTTCTACTGCTGCTGCTGTGCTGCCTTGAACGCCGCGTTGAAGGCGGTGGGGGTCGGGGGGGAGGGAGGGTTAAGCTCACGGGAGGGGTGCTGGAGGCAAGATAGGCGACGTCAACCACGTTTGGGTAGAGCGGGTCTACAATGCTCTCTGGACGCCGTAATTAGGTGCGACTCCCCTCCCTCCCCCTGCAGAAGCATTGCGGGGACTGCCACCCTTGCCTCCGTGTTCACACGTGACAGCAACGACTGCCCAGGGAGGAGGTAGGGAAAGGGTACATCCGAATCAGTCCGACACAGCCAAGAAACGGGTGATTAACCTTACACTTCTGGCACTCATGGCAGTGCGCCTAACGCAACACGATGGGAAGAAATTGCCCCGCCAGAAACCTTTGCAGTTGAGCAATGCTTGCTTAAGCTCTCTTCAGTAAAGGAGTGAGTAAATGAACGGCATGCCTCAGCGTGTTCTGTGCCCAGAGAACTGAAATCAAGCATTGCAAAACGTACTATTGTAAGTCATCAAAGACGGCTTAATCCGGGGCAAGGTTGGCTGTACTAAGCTACATAGGAAATAACGAGAACGACAATCCACAACGTCTGTGACTCGGAGTGTCCGGGTGCATCTGCGGGTGTCGTCGCAAAAGCCAAGGCAAAACACGCTAGAATGCGCCAGCCTGCAATATGACCCCAGTGGGTTCCCATACCGAGGCGCAATGTGACCGTTACTTCGTACATGCGCGATAACGTCACTTGCGAGAGGGTCAGCTCTCCCCTCTTACCAAGCCAATGCAATGACCATCCAAAAATGACAGGCTATGCACGACTAGGATAAGAGACAGCCTCTGCGGCTGGTGTACGTCGCACTATCGCGTGCCACCGCTGTTAAAGGCTTCTAACTAACAAATTGAAACAATGACTTTTCATTTCAGCATCGCAGCCATACCACGGATCGAACACTGTGTGACGAGATCGTTCTGCTAAACCAGCGGAAATTAAGCACTTGATCACGCTATCGACAGGCTGCAACGAGCAGCAAGAAACGGACACGTCTCAGCCGTGTTCATTAATGTTCAGCCCACACGCCCCAGACATTTAACTGTCTGCGTTACGCGTTTCGAGGCATGGAAAACAGACATCATCGCTTTGGCGGAGACTTGCAGTGCCGAGCCGCAACCGACTTCCAACGAGTGTGCTACTGGAAGCGACAGTCTTACAGGTGCACCGGAGTGGCCACTTACAAGAACGAAATGGCCGCCCGTCCGTCCATTGGACCGAGAATGTTGTCCTGACCACCGGATTTCCAAGCCAGAAGCGCAAATGTTGACGGTGTTGCTGACGCATGCGTTCTGCAACTCAAGTGCAGGGACGTCGACGTTGCACTGGCAGCTGGTAACTTCCGCATCTCGGCGGCACAAAAAGAAATCAAACGCTTCCTTTCGCTTCGGCTTCGCTCAATATGCACCCGGAGCATTAAACCCTTGTTGTGAAAACACCAGCGTAAATACGCGCCACCGGTGTTCATCACGATTTCACCGTTCATTTGAGGAAACGCGAAAACCGCTGGCTGCCAACGTTTATGCCAGAGGTCTTTCGTGTGCGCCTCGGGAGCTGCGACTACAACGCACTATCACCTACTTATTGAGGCATTTCCTTGTAAAAGGAAATGCAGCAGTTTTCTCGTGCGAAATAATTATGCCTCTGCTTCTAAAAATATAATTAATTAGCGTTAGGCCAGCTTGTAGATTTTAATGACCGGCTTCAGTGAGTACTCGAGTCAGATGCCCATACGCACAAGTCGCCACCATATAGTGAATCATTCAAGGTAGCAGGCAAGAGATTCCAGTTCGTGCTGGACTCAGCGTCTGCAACTTGTGCGATTACGCAGGGTCTTGGTTATTATCATAGGTAGACGGCTATCATAAGTGCTATCACAGTACTAAGGCACGTAAGCGTAAAGTCTAGGCTCGACAACTGCGGATGACGGATTGACTTTTACTCGCAACATAGTTAAAAAACAAAGAAAAGAAAGGAAGAGAACGAAAAAATTATGCATATCCCACGTGATGTGGGGATAGATGTAAGCGAAGCATTCCGTGCATGGATGCTTTGATTGAAGATAATTAACGCCGATGTTGATGGCTAAAGCTTAATTTCGGCAACGTTTAGTCCAACACGAGACCGATGAGTTGGTATTAAACGTTACCTTGCGTGCACCACTGCTTTTTGTCTGTGTTGTACACAGAATACACAGGGAGAGGTGTTTGCTTGAGGCGTTGTTCGCCGCCATATTTCATAACCTCTGAGAGGTTTGACCATAGGCATTGCCTCGCATGGCACATCGCATTGTGGAAGAAGTATGAGACTTGAATTGGTTTATTGGGCTTTACGTGCCAAAACCACAACTGGAGTATGAGGCATGCCGTAGTGGCAGACTCCGGGTTCATTTTGACACTGTAATGTAATTTAAAGGGCCCCTGAAGTGGTGCAGACAAATGTAGACGCGTAGGGTACAGCTTAAGTAGAACATTCGCACCACAATTTAAGTGAAGCGTTACGTATTAATGAAGCTACAATCGATTACAAGTTACCCTCCTCCCTAGCCATGCTCTGTCCTCATCAGTTCGTTCGCCTAGCTATGGCGGCTAAGGTCCGCGTTCACTGGTCCTGCGTCACAATGCGACGTCACATCGTCCACTACCGTTTGATTTGGAGCCCCCCCCCCCCCCCCCCCCGCCTGCACGAAACCTCTCCGCTAGCCGCTTGGACGTCGAGCCCAACCGAGAGCCATCGAAGCAGCGTTCATTGCGACCATTCTGTCACAGCGCCGAACGTGTCTGGTATTCAGTTAAGCACACACTAGCGGAACGTTTCGACAGAACGGTGGAAGCATATACTCAAGCTGATGAAGGAACTGATGAACCGCAAACGTAGGTCAGCTGCCTGATTGGTCTCCACGATCCAGCCACCAGTGGGCGCAGAGCTTAACCAGCCAAAGAGCTAATATTGCTCTAACCAAGTGTAAAACGTTATAAACATTTACAAAAACAACGTGTAAACATTTACACTCCTGCGACAAATTTACACCAGCAGCAAAGAAGAATACATTTTGTTACTACTACTGTGTCTGGTTGAGCTCTATGCCACCAGGTGGCTACACCGTGCAGACCATTCACGTTTGCGCTTAGGTTCATTCCATGAAACGACACGCAAGGGGACACGGCCAGGCCCTGTTCCCTTGCACTTGCGTTTACCCTAATACCGGACTCGCGAAACGCGATTGCGTTTGTAATCTTCCGGTGGTAAGTGACGGCCGCAATCTCGCCAATCCTGGCGCCGATCGGATAGCGGCAGTCCGATGCACTGGAGTCAGTCCGCTCGTCTACTGACTTACAGAGGGACACGATGTCGCAGCTTGACATATTACCAGCCGCTACGTTTGGAGTCCACAACGCAACAAGGTCGAATAATAGCGCTCGCGAAAAGACAGACCGACACTGACGGCGGAGCTCTCGTCAAAGACGGAGCACGTTGTAACACAAGCAGACGACACATGCTGTGTGCAGGGAGTGCTTAGGTGTACTGAAAAAGTGTTCTTGAGCATTCCCTTTATGTTACTCTGTTTTTATAAAAACAAAATAACTAACATTCCAACTATTACGAACCTCATTTTTACCATAATGTTGGAAAAATTATCGATCAGGCGCCCTGTCAGCCAATCAGATAGCTCGTTCTCCTGACGCCACTCGGGTGATTTCCATCATATGGGTAGGGGTGGCTTAAAATTCCTCCGCGCAGTGTGCTGCGATGGGCAACGATGTGCATTTTTAAAACCTTACAATAAATTACACGCTTTACGCGGAGCACTAATATGCGTCAAATAATGATCAGAAGGACCTACTCTAACGACTCAGTACGTTTGTAGAAAATCGTCAAAATTGTTTCAGGATCCCTTTAACATGTCCCAAAATCCAAGTGCACGTGCCTTTTCTATTACGCCACCGTCGAAATGCGGCTGCCGCGGTTGAAATCACATCCACGACATCTAGGAATGCAATAGCAGCAAAGCTTCCCTGGCGGGCACAGAAATGTCCATTTGACGGTCGATAGCTTCGCTAGTGTTGCCTGGACGTTGCAGTGCGCTTTACTTGATGCGGCTCTGCTTCTGCGCGCCCTGCGTAGTTTGCCCGCTTGAGATATTTGCAAGGTGTTTGTTTTTCAGAAATAGCAGCAACATACTGTACCGTACCTCGAACCAAAGCTTAGCCAGCTCGTATAGTAGTAGGGTTTGCTTGCCTTCCATCCGGACCTCCCACCTCCCTTGTATGGGAACTGCCTCTTCTCCTCCGTCCTCTTTACAGTTCTACCTACGCCCCCTCTGGACTCGCACCTTAGTAGAAAGGGAAGCGCTGCTGCTTCTGGTGGAGTCACGCATAATCAAAGCTGTCAAGAGGCTAATGTAGCGATGGCCAGGGAGCTCCAGTGGGCATTGTGCACATTCGATGCAGTGGGGGGAAAACTAGTTTTTAGCGTCGCGTTTCTTCGCCAACTCGCTCCTCCCATGTATGCACACCCAGTGACCCACCCCCACCTCCCACGACGCGGTGTGCTTCGCTCTAAAACACTGCTGGCAAAGCCGCGCGCTCGTATTCCCAAGGCGTGCGGTTTTCCCACCTAATTTTAGAACCAAATATGGCCGACCGAGTTGCAAAAATCTTTCGCCCCCGCCATCTTGACTCATGAAAGTTCATTCACGAAGGCGGTCGCCCCATCGTCGTTGCAATGTCGCGAGTAATGGCTTCTGCAATTGCCTTAGCTGCGCGCCAGGACCTGCTCGTAAGAGCGCCACATCAAGGAATCATGAGAGCGGGACAAAGCCGATAGAGAGACACCAAAGGGGTCTATGGCAGTGGCATGCAGGCGCAGACACTGTGCATCGCACCTATCACTTGCAGTGAGGACTTGTTGCGCCACTGTTGGGCGTAAATTTTTATAGTGCAGAACAGCTGCTTCTGCAGGTCCTGATATAGTAACCTGCATTCGTAAACAACTTTCTCAAGCAGCTCACGTGAGACGTAGATTGTCAGCATAGACGGTGCTAAACAAATTCCCGTATAGCTACAGACGATAAGCGGTCAGTCTGTACTGTCAACGGCGAGCGCATGCCTTCATAGCGGTGCGTAGCGTTTAGCAGTATAGTAAACTAATAGCAGGCGCAAGGAGAGTGTTGAAATTCGCATATATTTCTTTCTTTACTTATCGTGTCGTCCCCACAAACATCCGTTTTCTCAAGAAAAGATATACCTCCGTGTGATTATTTTAGATATCATAGTGTGCAGGGAGACGCCGACATGTATAATAGAGTATTTCTGAACGCGTCCACTGTATCAGGTGCCCAATGCAACTGAAATGTCTTTATATGTACGACAACAAATATAGGAAGAGAATATGCCCCCTTTCTATAGAAGTGCTACAGTAACGTAAATAAACACAACTATAATAGCCCGACTTGTCCTGAGAAACAGCGATAACGATTATGTCGGTCGGCAGTGTTTTAGTTTCCATGCAAGTTTATCACTAGGAGGTATGCTGAAATATTTCAGCGTTATCGAAGCGTTGTCCCTCTCTCAGCATCTATTAGGACAGAAGCGCCGCAATGAAAATACTGTTTTCAAATGCTTAGGCGACAACTGCGCCCGGCCCTGGTAGTAGTGACCTTGTCAAGATAGTGTTAATGTTATGTTATATGCGCCTCACTGACATCAACCACTCAGGACAAAAATCGACTGCTTCGCAATTACGGACCCTTGTCTCAACAACCAAAAAAGAAGCAAAGGCCGTTTACACGAGTTCTCATTAACAATTCAAACCGCTTACATTCACGACTGGCTTCGTCATCTTCCAAACATTCGTCCACGCTTGTTGCGCGAGCGCTCAGAAAAACGTTGTAAAATATAATTTCGACCTAAAATTTGTCGCCGTAATATAATGCATCGAGAAAACACAGTTATTGACTCACCTTATACGAGTGCCGGATGCTTTGAGTTGAGTTCCCGCACGGCTGCACGTGGCGTCGGTCCTGATAGGCGATGCGAGCACTCAAATAATATCCACGCACTTCACTCCAGGCAAGCAAAAGCGAAATGACGGAGAGCGACTCTTCCTTTGGTCTCGTGGTGACAGGCTAGCCTGCTCCTATATACTGTGTCGACCGCGATTGAGGAAAAGCGAGACGAAACTGCTTGCAAAAAAGAGAGGCACCAGTTTTGTACACTTTCAACGAGAACTTCATGGGAGCGATTACAAATATATATAGTGATTCGAAGGAAGGAGGAAATGACACCCCACTCTACCCACCCTGTTCTTTTGAAGTGCTTTCCCTTTTTGCAGGCAAACTTCGACGAAACTGTCGAACCCTTCAACACTGAATAGTGCGAGGCCACAGAGCTCCACGAAAAATGCATTGGCAGCATTCAGAATTCAAGAGATCCGCTGACCCTTGCCGAGGGTGCTGGTATTGTGCACCTTGGGCTTCTACTTCCACGAAATCGGAAAACGACGTGGTTGACATCGGCACAGGACCTGCCCCGTCCTGCCCACGATGGGACGCCCAAAGGGATATTAAGCGGAACCGACCCATTGTTATTGAGAGAGTCGCCACAGGCCGACCTGGATCGCAATCCGCCTTTTTCATTTTCCTGCGCTGCCCCCTGCTGCATGCCGCTGAAAACGTTTTGGAAGGATCCCGGGGCTTTCGCTGGTTGATTTGTGTACCTGCGCCCACGTTGAGTGCGCGTCGGTTGTGCGTTTCGTGGATCGCGAATAATTGTTCATGGCTTCTTCGGGACCGCATGTATTCCCTGGAAACGACGTAGCGCTCACCGGCTGCTGGGTGCATATAGTTTCTCACTATAACACCCAGCGGCAAATCTGCGGCCACCGTCTATGGGAGTTTCCTAATGGGGTCTGTGCCGTCACGGGAATGACGGTATATTTGTATTCGGTGCTTATGTTGGCTGGTGTTGTTGGAGGCTTCGTCTAAAACGTGGGTATGGCTACACAAATAACGTGTTCTTGAAGTAAAATCTTCATAGAATGTTTCCATTCACGCAAATTACATTTTTACTCACCCACGATGCATGACCAATGGAAGAAAAGCAAGAACACACGAAAAACTGTTTCAAAGCGAGCGCGAATTTTGTCTGTTCTCCAGCTTTAGCGGCCCGCTGATACTCTTTACGTTTCATTTTTTTTTATTTCTTTATAGATACTGCGATATTAAACAAGATCTTAGCAGCGTGGTACACGAGTAAATCTACAAAATAAAATAAATACAAAAATCGGGAACTGCACTCAAAATATTTTTCACACAAGCGCAAAAATCGGGCGCAAAAATAAGCCCTTCAACGTTACTTCAGCGATCTTTCCCAATCATACAGTCAAACAATGCTATCACTAACAATTTCAGCAAGTGTAAAAAAATTTTTTTTATATTAGAGATACGTCTCGAAAAGTGATAATGAGTCCTGTGTTACAGTTTTATCGGCCAGCTTATTCCAATCTGCTATAATTCAAGGGGAAAAAAATGCATATTTGAAGCAGTCGACATGTATTGTAAATGGAGTTACAGCTAGTGAGTGTCGCTGTCTGGTAGCGTAACCTGTTGTATAGGTCATAATGTGAGACGTGTCGATACTGTAGTGACCATTTATTAGCTGGAAAAAGAATTTTAGACGACGTACACGATTTCTATCACTTATAGAAGACAAGCCGCTCCGAAATAAAAGGTTATTAACAGAACTACGCCCATATGTATTGTAGATGAATCGAACTGCTTTTTTCTGTAAGCTTTCCAACTTTCCAATATCGCCTTTCAGTGAACGGGTCCCATAGAACTATAGCATATTCTAAAACAGGGCGGACGAGTGTTTTGTATGCCAACCGACGTACTATTGGTGTGAAGGATTTTAATACGCGTCTTAGAAAAAAGCAACTTGCGGTGACAGTTTGCTATTACTGGGTCAAGGTGCTTTGACCAGGAAGGATCCCTTGTGTTCATATAATTGCAGATGCAATAACAAGTTTTCATAGTTAAACAAAACCATGTTTTTCTGTAATAATAAACATAAAACAGCTTTTTACGTGCTGTTGTAGCAGCAAATTAGTCATTGTGACAGACGGCACTGTGCTTCCCTGGCTCTCCGAGAACGATGCCAATCCGAAGTAACAATATACTGGCATTCGCATGCATACCACAGCGCAGCTAGACTGTACTCTAGCGCAGCAGCGCCAGATATTCCTCTATATAGTGAGAAACTATATGGCTGGGTGAGCAGGCCTGAGTGCGCTGCTCTGCAAACAGCGCGGCCGATAAAGGCACGCCAAGTTCCGTTGGGCGACGCGGCTCCCTTGGAATTAGTCGCTGAATTCTGCAATTCTGCATTGTATTCTTTTTTCGCATTATTTAGACATTTCGCTTATTCAAGAAGCCTTCGAGCGCAGCCTTCGTCGTCGTAATTATCGAAACGGCGCACTTGTTTATATCGACATCTACAGCCGCATATCGTTCTTATCGTCAAATATTGTGGAAAAAGTGCATCGCTGATATGAAATAATGTCAAGACGTTGAAAAACATACATATCTGTGCCTATGTGCTGTGTTGTTACATCCTGAGACGTGTTAATATGAGTGGTCGAACCACTTAAACAACGGCACCTGTTATCCAGATAGGTATATTACGGGCTGTAAATTTATCACCAATTCACACTTTTCTTTAACTCCATCATAGTTATTGTTTGTGCCTGCCATAGAGCATTATCAGAGAAAACTGTGCTCGCATAAGCGCTCATTTCTAGGGCGCTTTATTCTCTCTCGAGAACGCGCGGATGCCATCGCTCACACGGCGTTGGTATAACTGAGCGAGGCGGTTGTTTATGCTGCTGTATACCGAATGCATCGTCTCTTGTTTTCCGTTTGACGCAGGCGCAAACAGTGCACCTCTGAGATTGTGAAATGTGTCGGCAAAGAAACATGTACAGGCCTACCCGTATGCGCATTGCGAATGTTCCCGACAGCCTGCAGATATGTGGGATGACGTACCGATGCTGGCACAGCGCTCTGTGGCCTCTTGCCGCTCATTGTGTGTGCGCCATGCGAAGTGAAGTGTAGCTGATTTCAAATTGCTAAGGCCAGCACTTCATTATGTAAGCAGTTTCTCGTTTGACATAACTGCTTACAGTTCAGTTCGGGCCCACCGGTTGAGGGTGCACGAACTCGACGGCGCCAGGCTTAGCCTTCGCTGAACAGGATCGACATTGGCTCAAACTTCGTTGGCACGGCTTGATATGGTTGAAGCTTGTGAACTTCAACTTGGTAGGCGTGTTTGGCTCATTTCGAGCACGTATAATTATATATAATAGCGAAGACGCTGTCGCTACCGTGTTGCCGGTTCGACGGCCGATTACGCGGGGTTCGGTCGAACGATGGTTGTCAAGCTGATTTTGCCGGTGCCGTCTACTGGAAAGCCCGGCGCAGTACGAGAACTAGCGCTCGTCGGTGGCACCGTTGTCACCTGGTAAGATAAAATGGTTTAGGTGGCGCACAATAGTCGGTCAGTTGTCGGCGTGAATGTCTTATCGGTCGCGTATCGACCCAGTGTTACCGCGCCTTTCAAGTACGTGAAGTCAGGTACGCGTGGCCACCACCAGCAAGTGGGGACCGAGGCATTACACACACACACTCACACACACACTTCTTTGCGCGAGGTTCACGGTCCTCAACCGAGGTCAGGTGGTCTTCGCCGAACTCTGGGGCGCACGTCAGGAAAGGTGCCCTTTGTTCCCCGAGCTGACCCCCGCAGCGCGGACGGCTGCCCATTGTCTTGCGTATCGAACGGCGCGTGGGAAGGGGCCTTGAACAACGTTCCCTCGGGGACTCCCTCCTTGACAGCAGACCAGGTTGGCGGTGGCGGGCTCAGGCACAAAGCCTGCTTCGTCGCACTCATTTTGGCTCCAGCGACGGAGATTCGAGGACGCGCGCACTGTTCTCCACACACAGTCGACTTAGTCACGCCGTGGCTAGAGGACTTTAGTGGCGCTCCAGGAAAACTTGACGCCCGCTGTCGCAACTAGCTGGTAAAATTGGCACGTCAGCGGGCCGATCTCAACAGCTTGTGATAATGTGAGTAATATGTCAGGAAAATACAACGGACTGCAAGCTCAAATCAAACACGTGAACGAATTGGCCGTCTAGGTCCCGTGTGCTGGTGATTCACGGAATTTATTTGACGCGTGTAGCGTTGACAGTTGCCTTGAGGCCTAATTTCCCCCTGTAATTCAGAGACTGTATGTGTTCTTTGTTGCCTCACCTAAGCGATGGAGGTATGTTTTGTACAGCACGGGTGAAACTGGACAGCAGCTTCTTTTGAAAAGTTTCTTTGAGACCAGGTGGTCAAGACACGCTGAATCATGTGAGACCATTCTGAAAAAATTCAATGCAGTCTTCTCTTGCCGTGAAGCTATATCAAAGAACGAGGAAGAAAACGGTGACACTAGGAACGAAGCGCACTCTCTCTTCAAGAAAATGACAAAACGAGAGCCTCCATTCATGGCGATTTTCTGGAGTGAAATCTTGGAGCGCTTTGACAAAACGAGCCTAGCACTTTAGAAACCATGGAGGCCTAGACATTTCAACTGCTGTAGACCTGCTGAGCTCTCTAGAAGGCTTTGGTAATTCTTTGTGACCTCTCTTTGATACCTTCGAAGAGAGTGCACGCACGCTAAGTACCAATCAATGTTATCAAGATGAGGGGAAACGCATCGTTTTGAGTAAGCACCCGGACGGAAAAAGCGATAGTGCGCTACAAGGTTGAAAAATGTTTATCGTATACAGACCTACACTGCTGTACTTGATAGTCTATAGACTCTGCTTTACGGGTGCGAAATTCTGCCTACACTGAACTGTGCGAAAGGTTCGGATTCTTATAATTGCTGACAAAAGTTGGGAGTGAGGCCTCTTTGGCACAGCTGGCTGAGAAGTTCGTGAAAACCTGCAAAAATGATTTGGAGTGAGCATTTTCCTCTGAAATCGTTTAGTTTGCGATCTTTTTCCACAACTCTGTATGCCAGGACACGAGCCCCCTGGGAAGAATGAAGTTGCTGCGCGAAAGAAAGGTTATTGATATGTTTCCGAACCTTTCTATTGCTTTGAGAATATACTTAAGCATACCCGTGGCAAACTGTGAGACCGAACAATCGTTTTCCAAGTTGTCGCTAACAAAAAATGGCCTTCGTTCGAGCCTCCATGACGACAAGGTGAACTCGCTTGCTGTCATGGCCAGTGAAAGTGACCTCCGCCGCGATCTATCCTTCGAAGAGACTATATTTGATTTCGCCAAAGCGAAGGCGCGAAAGATGCCACTTTAAAAAAGGACTGTTTATGCTATACATGAATAGTTCCAATGAGTTTGTTGTGTCGCCTCCCAGCCTCCATGTTGGTAATGAAACGCCGAGCAGTGTAATTCAAGATATCGAAATCTTCGTTTTTGGTCTCACGTTTGTTCTTGTGATATTTAGCGTGCCTATAAAGAACTGTATTTTTGTTGTTTTTGATACTGCCACGTTTATTTGGTGTCGTCCTTGCTGGTCTTACCTTCAGCGAAAATATTTTCAAATAATGTTTTGTATTTACAGTTCGCAATTTTCATCCGTATTCTAGTGCATTTTATGGTGTTTGTATTGCCTTAAGTATTGTATATGTCTATTGCATATTTAGAGAGTAACGTGCATAACTATTACTGCAATCTGATACATGAATTTTAATAAAGAATGTTCTGGATACAACCACGCGTCTCCTCACGGGATTAAACTTTGTGATGCAAACAATGCCTGGCTTCAGAGGATCGATATCTGAGCTGTGTTGTATTTTCTATGTTCTTGTTCGTCTTGATTGCACTAAACTTTTCCTTAAAGCCTAGATTTTGCTGAAAACAGAATGCAGATTAATCACAAAGTGAACATATGTGTTGGTGTTTACAACGGCACGCGTTTCAAGCAACTTGTGTTGTTTTTCTTATAATAATATTAATAACAATAATAATAATCCCGTTGATCGCACTTCGTTCTTTTTAATTTGGTGGAATTAAAATTAAACATGACATATTTCCAGTAGCGTAGCAGGCGACAGACGGTGGGGAAGGTTCAGTATAGGGAAAGGGGGCCTGCATGCGCATTAGCCCAGGGCCCCCATTTTTCTTAATCCGGCCCTGCCAACGTGACTGGGTTCCCCCAATAATGTTCCTCGGGACACTTCGATAAAGTTCTTGTCAATTGTCAGCAGCATGCACTGTTTTGCTGGTTTCCAACTGATATATTTAAAAAAGTTCGTGTGATATTAGCTTTACTTATTAAATAGACAAAAGAACATGGAAGGAGGGATATCAGGTTTTTCGGACGCAATTTTTCGGACATACGTATATATTTTCTTGTTAAAAAATACGTATTTTACTTGTGTTGACAGTGCGTAGGGTTAATAATTTCGTTGCAGCAGCTTCAGCAATGGCAATGCAGTTAATATTCATGTATTTGCTCCCTCGGCAAGTTCTACAAGAAGGCCGAGCTGCAATTTAAACCCCCCCCCCCCCCCCCTCGAACGAAATTTCTGGCTACACCACCGGCGTAGCACTACTGCAGTGCTGCCACTCCTTCGCTGCACGATTCGTCGATGGCGTTTTGCACCTCACAGAGACCTCAGAACTCAGGTTGCTAGCTCGCAAACGCGTACGCGTTTAGGCATCGAGTATGCTGTACTTAATAACGGCCAACTTACGTGAACTAATCTCACATACTACACACGAATTACCAGGACTTCACCGCCACGCCGCACCATCTACTGGTTTTTGATACTTTCTTTGCCAATTTAAAACTATAATTCCGGCTAAGATCGCGGACACCGGGCTAGATTCTATCACTTTGAATCATGGTCATTTAATTTCCATGAACATCTCACAACACATTTTGGCCAGCTCTCAGTCCCTTCACAAAGTGCGAGGTTAAATTTGAGGTCACAGACGCCAATGCAGAAAACACTTGCACTGCAGCCACAACTGTGCTTTAAACCAATTCAATTCTCTAAATTCGCGAGTTTTAAATAAGGTGTGCCGTTTCTTGCCTAAATATAGCGTTCTCCTTTCTCACCGCCGAAGATATTTGTCAGTTTAGATGCATAATTTCAAAAAAAAAATTTCTAGGGAACGCTTGTGCCCTAGTTGTTGCTGGTACCAAAGAGCTCTATGTGGAACTGTACCCATTGAATCTGCTACGTTCAGATTTCAAATGCATTGGGAGTAAAATAAGAACAAGAACGGAAGAGTTTCTGCTGACGCCCCTCCCTGCGTGTTCCACGCCGGGGACGGCCACTTCTCACGCCATGGCGCCTACAGCGTAGTGGACTTCTTCGAAGGCCCACGTCTTCAATATTGTTGTCCTTACTGGGAATGGTCCCGAGACCGTCGTCGACGCGACGGCCACAATAGTTGGCCTCTCTGAGGTATACTGGGTTCAGCACATGGAACGCCTCAACTTCCAAGTCACCGTCAAGAGCACGGCTTCCATGAAGAAATTGCCCTGACACCGCAACAACCAGCGTCGACAAATGAACAAGAAGAGACATGCAGCTCGTGAAGTCACAACGCGCCATGTTCGCCGGCCTCTACTGAAAAACAAGACCGTGACGTGGTGAATTGCAACACGAGATATTCGTTGGCCTTCCAAGCAGCAAAGGACACGCATGCTGTGGCCGATAGCACCTCCACTTCGGCTGCTACCATCAGTCCTACCGAACGCAGCGAGGTTTTAAACACAGATAAAGCACCTGACCCTGCGATTAATAAAGCCGATACGCCCACGAAATCTACTGTGGCTTCATCCGCCTCAATTACATCGCCTACAATGCCGCATTCGTTACATCTGAATGAGCCCCCGG
Organism: Dermacentor andersoni; assembly: GCF_023375885.2. Lineage (NCBI taxonomy): Eukaryota > Metazoa > Arthropoda > Arachnida > Ixodida > Ixodidae > Dermacentor > Dermacentor andersoni. The sequence continues at coordinate 53,270,858 of NC_092824.1, forward strand.
CTGCCGAAGTTATCGGCGGAGATGCAATAAATCCCGCCGCCCTATCGCTACCGCAATCATCCGCATCAGAAAACAGCTTCAGCCTCGGAGTTGATAGCAGCGTTGGACTCTCGTCAAGCCTGGATAAACTCTACATAAAAATGGCGGCCACGCGAGACATAAAGCGTGCCCATGCGTCAGCCTCTGGTTCGGACGGCGGCCCGGATCGCCGTGCCGAGTTACAGCGGCCCAAAAAATCTCGACCTTCTTCGAGAGGGTCGATGAAGTGACGTGTGCGCTGCATAACCCCTGGAGTTGTTCCCGGGGCGCCGACTTGAACAAAACGACCACGTCAGTTTCGTGATACGTTTAACTAAACATGGCTGACACGCTGAACAATATTTCATTAAACGCACAAGCGTTACGAAGTCCTATAGAACATGCCGAAATTATCAGCGTGGCCCACGCGAAAAATTGTGACATACTATGTTTGCAAGAAACAAATTGTTTCACCGTTGGACATGTTCTTACTTTCAAACGCACTTTTAACCTAGACTGTTCTTTCTCATTCGCGATAAAACGCTTAAGTGGAGTTGGTATTATTGTTTTCAACAGAACCGTCTTGCGAGATCATCATGTCTTTTATGATGGGACAGGGCGGATATTGGCATTTGGTTGTGTACTGTTTTCATTTGGGTTACAGACTTTGTGCATATATGGACCAGCGCAAGTCATTAAGTCCAATGATTTTTTTCGTGACCTGCACGTATATTTCTTGGACGGTCGTCACGTGGTGCTTGCTGGGCATTTTAACTGGAGCTTAGACACGCGAGCAGATGTGCAAGGCCCGGGCTGAGGTCGCCCTGATTGGAGTGCACGGTAGTTGCGTCGCCTTGTCCAGCACTTTTCGTTGCTGGATACTTACCGACTTTTTCATGGTTCTTCATTTGCGTCGACGTTGCGACGAGGCGCGTCGTCAAGCAGGATAGACCGTGCCTATATGCCAAGCACTTAGCTCAGTATGTCACCCGATCTGATGGGATAACTTTACCTTCATTCCCTGTTTATATTTCCGAGCACTGACCATGTATTCTTGAAATTTGCTTCCCTGCTTTTTCGTCCGCAATACCTTGGCGTCCAGACATCCGCGTTCTACAAGACGCGCGCTCGCGTTCTTGTTTGTCAAGAGTCTTCCGCGCCTTTGTTTCTAGATCTGAACCAGGGCCATGGGACGCGCTCAAAAAGGTGCAGTGGTGTCTGTATTGTTAAGTTGAAGGACGTGCACTCAGACGACGTATGTCAGAAGAACTGGCGGATACTGCCAGGAAGCCTGTTATTTGCCCTTCGGGTCAAACAACTGGCTCCGTTGAGGCGGTCATGGCAGCGTGAGCGACGGAGGCGTTTCCAATGGCTCATCGCTACGTCGTCTTTGTTAGCTGCTGCTTGGCTATGCAGACGTAATCCGTGTGCACAACCTGAAGTTGTGCGGTTTGCAATAAACTCGCTTTTTAGACAGGCGAATTCATTCGGTTCTGCGGCCCAAAGATCACCTCCTGTTAGGTCGCCTCCCTCGCGGGATAAATCGCTCATTGTAACGCATATTGAAAACATGGCCCGTACGACTATGCAAATAGATTTTGGCTCGCGAGGATTTCGTTCAATGCTTAGTGGGCTGCCTCATCTTCCACCTGAGGTAGCGGACCGTCTTTGTGCAAGACCGTCAGCTTATTAAGCGAAGGGAGCATTATCTTCCAGCAAGCTTGGCTCGGCCCAAGAGCCAGACTCGTTACACGTTGAGTTTTATCTAACGTTCTGGGAAGATATTGGTGCCACTTTCGTATCTGTTATCAGCCGCTGCTTTGAGGACTTTGAATTCCCATGTAGTTTTCGCTACGGTCGCATTGTGCTGATACCTAACCACCATCCATCATCATCATGGAAGACAATCACGCTTTTGATCGTTGACTACGAAACCTTCACAGCTGTTGTTACCCGGCGCTTGGGAAGCCTGATGCCTAGCTTAACAAAACACCATCAGGCACGCACAGTCCCTGACAGAGAGATGCTCACACCAGGGATTACATTCTTGACAAAGTTATTCCTCAGAATTTTGAGAATGGCAGCCCACAAACAAATGCCATGAAACAAAAAGAACGGCAGCGCATACATGATTCCTTTGAGACTTAAATTTTAGAAGTGCGAAACAATAACAGAGCTCAAACCTGAATATTATGCTAATTTTATTAGCCCGGATTTGCACTACCTCCGGGATCGGCCCAGAAGATAGATTTGAAACCTACCCGATGCGGAAGAATGGTGTTCCCCAAGAAAGACATTGGCTTTCATTTTTATATTGTTTTTCATATTGTTGTCACCTGTTACATGTTACCTTTAGCGATGCTGCATTTCCCCCCTATGTAATACCTTCCAACGGAGGGCCTTTAGTTTATACTGAAATAAAATTTTAAAAATAAATAAAATTAGATTGTCCGATGGCAGGATTCAAACAGAGTTTGTCTAACGCAACAGCTCGTTTTTACATAGGCTGCTTGCGTTTACTCCAATTCGTACTGTCACCACAGCTACTAACATTGCAGTTCGTGTAATCATGGCCACCGCATTCATTGATTGGCCCTCACGTTGAAACTGATATATTTTTGTCGAATTACAAAAGTCACTCCTTCGCCTCAATAGTCTTCCGAAAAGATTGAAAACGATGATTTAAGGGGCTGACAACCAGTCTTTTTGGTACCCATTGTTTTAGTGCAACGGGACCCTTACTGCACTGAATGTCCAATCAATAGTGGTAACGCGCAAAACGCCGTGGCACATTTATAGTGAAAATTTTCCGATGTGCTTTGACGGTCTTGACGTGCTGATTAAACATGCTGGAAACAGGGATAGGAAAGTGCGATATCGATGATACGGTGGCATTGGTGGGAAACCGACGACAAGTGCAGCTCTAGCTGACGAAGGCAGTGGCTTAGCGAGAAACTTATTTTCGGGGGTCTCTCTCTTTCTATATATATATATATATATATATATATATATATATATAAAACGAACCAGAAGAAAGAGAACCGAGGGGCCCCATTTTTGTTGGCCATATCACAAGACAACAAACAAGGCCGCCAAGAGCACCGTAGGGGAAATTAATGGAAGCTAATGGAAATGAAAGTGGATGACGAACTGGCTACGTTGGATCCGGAGGAGCTCGGCAACAGCGACCCTTATTAACCTTTCATGAGATCGACTCCCATTATAGAGAGGAACGCAGGCGCTTCCCGCCTGCACCCCCGAATCTATGCAGCAGATCTCAATCGATCACGCTTAGGATGCTTCAGACGAGGTCATATCTCTCGTGAGGTTTCTTAAGCAGGATTTACCCAGAAAGTGACCCACAGTGCCCGGATTGTGGGGAGGAGGTTAGCACTCTATCTCATATGCTCTGGCAGTGTCCTGCGTTACGGGATACGTCCTTCACCAGCGAACGGGACTGGGACGAGGCCACGTCTATTACGGAACTCAAGCTCCAGTCCATGACCATCCAGAGGGCCCGTGAAAGAGCGGAGAGGCTTGGCCTCCCGATTCCGACATGGGAGCAGCCAGCGGCGAGCCGTGGGCCCCAACGGGTCTCCGCCGGCTAGTCCCTCAGGACCACAATAAAAGTTCATTGTCTGTCTGGCTGTCTGGAAATGAAAGTGGATGAAGAACCGGCCGCAGGTGATATACGAACCGACGTGTTCGCCTCACGCCTGCCATGGTCTTACCTATGGAGCTACTGCGGTGACCCCGGTTTGCCATTCACTCTCTGCGCTTAACTGCTAGAATTAAACCTCGTAGTGTTAGCCACTGCCACCACTCACGAACCTAGGCGTCGGACGTGGAACATCTTTTTTGTCGCAGGCGACACGTGTACGTGATCTATTTGGGTGACGGCAACCGGCCTATAAACGCACACAAGCTACCTAAAGGCATCAATGTTCCCGGATTCGAGACCCTCGTAATGTAATGTACGAGAAGAAAGGGAACCGAGGGGCCCGATTTTTATTAACCATATCATAAGAAGCCAACATGGACAACATAGGGTAAATTACTTGTACTTACTCATTGAATTAAAGAAATGATAAATTAATGGACATGAAAGTGGATCAAGCGATACTCTTACCAGTTGAGCTACCGCGGCCCCCTGTTGCCATCCACCTTCTGGGGTATTTATGCTTTGCTACTAAACTAACCCTGGGAGTGTTAAATTTCTGCATTTCTTGTATACACAGCATGCACTTTATTTATTAAATGGCCACAAACAGTCGTTTTGCCATGACACGCTCATTTGTTGCAATTTTTACTTGCAGGCAACAAAAAACAATAATTAGTTGGCAACGAACTTATTCTCCAGTTTATTGACGTGCCACTGTGGTTATGACATTCTGCTGATAACACAAGGTGAGTGGTTCCTGCGTGAATGAAACTCATTCTACGGTGGCAAAAATACTAGAAATTGTCAGTGCGCCTAGTCCTTCACGGCCCTCCGCTCCCCATTTACATGCCGTCAACATCTACTGTGTCAATATGTCATCGTAATAGAGTTAGGCAATCTATATACATGGCTAATCCTAACATCACTACTGTTTTCGGTCTGGGAAGCTAATTGTTTCCGTGGAGTTCCACCACAGTAGTATCAACGCGTGGTTTGAGATCAGAACTATACATACTGTGATATATCTAGTTCAAGAACGAAACGCCTTCTGACTGTCGATGTAGCATTAGATACCGAGGTAATAAGTGTGATAATATAGCTATACCTGACAGTTTATGTCGAGTGCGTGGTACTGCATACTAGACTTTTCCCCTGTGTAAAAAGTAACTTAAATACAGTGCTTTAAAAGGAAAGGAGAATCCGTTGAAGGAAATAAACAAAACTCCGTCACGTTCAATTCAAATACGTTCGAGTTGTCGTCTCCAGTCTCTCACATTCAATGTGTGTAGCGGACTGAGCTCCAAATGCTAGCTCGGGCTTCACTGCAGAAACACGCATGGATTATTTCTTACTTCCGTCAGGCATGACGATTACAATGCACAGTACAACACTGACGGTTGGCACTTTACGGAGAGAGTGATACAAAACTACAAGAATGGTCTCGGCACTCAAACACATGGTCTTAGACACGCTGGAAGACGCCCGTCCGCTTTATTGAATGTTTTAATTACCGCAACAAAACCATGGACATTACTTTGCAGAACATTATCGCCTAATAAGTGCCTAAAATCACTCGCACCGAAGTGCACAATGCAAATTAAAACAACAGCTGCACATTGCATCGGGTGAGGTAGATATACATCTAAGCTTTGTTTCAGGACTGAAATCATGGTCAATAAAAAAAATGGGCAGGCCGCTATCGTTGCGAATTTGGCGTGTCAAGCAAACTCCAATCGCCATTCATGTCACGTGAAGTAATAAGAGAAAAACGACCGGATGCCTCCTCCACTGCTTAAACGCCACCACACAGTGAATACACGTTGGAACAATTCTGGATCGGCGATGGCAAACGGTGTTCAGTGGCTTCGTAACAGCTTCCTGGGTCGGCGGTGTAACGGACGTGAAAAGTCAAGATATGCACAACCAATCCCTACCAGTTGAAACATAACAGCCCCTATTTAGGAGCGGTACTTCGACGCCAGCAGGAGGAGCCACCTTGGTTTCTTCTCCCCTCAGGTTGCCAACCTCTGCTTCCGAAGACTGCAGAATGAAGCAGATATTGGTAACATTTATTGATTAGCATTGACAACACAACGAGAAAGCGACAACCATACAAATGTGTGAATACCCTTAGTCGTCTCAGTCTCACACTGCAGGTTGTGTAGAAAATAAAAGCATTCGTGCATATCAACTCGTTCAAAATAAGAGGTCGTGATATTTCATCGCTTTCTAGTTTACAAAAGCTCTGTTTCAGTTACGAATCAAATATGTATCCCAGAAGTCTAATCTTTAAATCAATTAGACCTTATATGTTCCGTTTTTGTCGCTGTGTCATGACAGTATTGACTGTAGTTGAAGTTTGAGCATTATAATTTTGGGTGAGTGAGTGAGTGAGGAAACTTTGTTGTGAACGCCTGCAGAACGGTTAGCCTTCCCCTGTTAGGGAGGCGTTACCGTGACGCGGCCATGACGTCTTCACGGCGTGTGGCGCCTCTACTTCGGCCGCGGCCGCACTATTCCCTTTAGTCGACCGCGCCTGCCCCTCTGTTGGGGTGGCAGCCTCCCTCCGGTTTCGCTCGGTCGTTGCCTTTCGAGGGCCGCAGAGATCTGCTGGACGGCCTGGGTTTGGACATCTTGGTCATAGCATCTCGTTGCGGCCTCGAGCCGCGGCGGGATCGTTGTTATTGTTGCAGCTTCATGCGGATTCTTGGCACAGTCCCAAAGGATGTGAGCTGCAGTGGCTCTTTCCTTTCGGCACACACAACACAGATCACTTTCATAAACACTTGGACACACGTGCCTCATCAGCACCGGGGTGAATAATGACCCCGTTTGAAGTTGTCGATATAAAACCGCCTCCTTACGGGTCAAGCCCGGATGAGGTGGCGGCATTGTCCTTCGCTCTAGTCGGTACCATTTCACAATTTCGTTATAGGAAGTCATTTTGGCCTTGGTTTCCCACCACCACGACGGGTCGGCTGTAGTAGCAGCGGCACGGTTGGTTAGTCCTCGCGCCGCCGCGTTCACCGTCTCGTTGTGGTTAGCGTTGCCGCGATCCGACACATCACTGCCCCTGTGGGCCGGAAACCACTTTATCACCACACACCGACTTTCACTCGCGAGATCGACCACACGCAACACACGCGCGGCTTCACCACACACCCTTGCTCTGGCGTAATTTTTCACTGCCGTCCTAGAATCACAGAGCACAGTCGTGCACTCGGGGTCGGCGATGGCCAAAGCAATGGCCACCTCCTCGGCTTGATGCGTTTTGGGTCTCTCTTTTTTGTGCAATATACATAGAGCAAGAAGAAAGTATGACCGACCACCAACTGGCCCTTTTCACCGCCTTTTATTCTTCTAACTTCTGGTAATTTGTGTGCCTTGGAGATAGAGGCGTTAAGAAAAGGAGAAGTCCATTAGGAGGCCAATTTATAAAAAATAAATTAATTACGTCAAGTAAAATGCTTAGTTATACCCTACACAGCTACTCACTGTGTGGACCTGTTCTACTCCTCCCGTTTGCCCATTTCCCGCATTACGACGTCATGATGCACGGATCTCTCGATAAATGAAACCAAATGTAGTCTGTAGACCAGCTAGTATAAATATGTTCTAGGGTCGTTTCGCGCTGTTGGTATGTTTTTATATAGTACATGACGAAGACATTCGGGTAATGCAAAAGATGGCTAGATGAAATGGCATGTCACTGTTCCTTTATATATATATACCAAAAAAAAAAAACAATTGCTAAATGCTACACGAAATCTCAAGTGTCAAGCTCGTTTATTCTTAAGTTTTCCCCTTAATTCTACTCCTCCTCATACAATTTTATTCTGACTACACAAGCTAACAAGGCCGGCATAACCGGGACAGCATGTTCACCTTTCAATAAAATATCTCGCCTGTGCAGCTATCAATGAATAAGAAAGCCCGACAACCATCACTGAAAACCAATCCGGTTGTCGGTGATGTCATTAGAAGTTTATTATCATATATGAAAAAAAGTAAAGGTATAAATAGGACGGCAATTTTTTTATCCCCCATGTCACTGAAATGCTATCCAAGAACATATTGAACATTTACGATATATGCGCCTTCTGAGGTTGTGCGTTTTATACTATCAAAGCAAATATCTGGCACATAGAAAAATCAATCTGAGCTTTACAATTAAGTCATAAGGCTAATGATGCCCGTTGCAGAAACCTGACAAACTTAACAACTTCTTCGCAAGTTACTGTCGAATTCCTTTTCAGCAAACAACGAAACATTCATGGTATTTTCATTTTTTGTTTATAGACAGCCACATTCACTTTCGTCATGCTGTGTTAAACGAGCTACTTCTTCAAGCCCCGACCCCATGCAGACGGCGAAAAAAAAAAAAGCCGCTAGATTGTTTTCACTGACCTGCACTGGCTCAAGCTGACAGGACGTCTACTATCTTCAGGAAACTTCGAATGTGGAGCCAGCAGTCGTGGCCAATGTCGGCTAGCTGACGTCTCCTGGCGCCGGGTTGACTGAGGCACTGCACCGCCTCCTTGACGACGCCAGTCATTCTCATAAATTCGTCAATGCTACTGCTGCGAACGCGAACCAGGGCGCTGCGGATCCTCTTCTTGGCTTCGGCCTTAGTGACATCAGCACCTTCGATCACCATTTCGAGGAGACGCGGGTGGTCATGCATCAGCTCGATGGCGCGGGCACCCTCGACGCCATTTTGTTCGCCCAGCACGAAGTCTGCAGCGTCCAAGACGGCGGATGCATTCTTTCTGGCCACTTCCTGCGTGTGCAGAAAAGAGCCACGGTTGGTAAAGCCAGAGAAATGTCAGCCTGCGAAAGTAAAACGTTCCAAGCACTTCTGTAATGTACGCGAAAACGGAACTTAAGTGGCTAGTGCGCGCGAATCGATAAGGAAATTGAAGGTAGCCGTGTATATACTATATAAACGTGACGTGCCGTCTGAATCATAGTATCGCTTGCTTCACAGCAGAAATAATCTCGTACAATGCCGATATGAAGTCTACGCAACGCGATTATGAGCATTTTAGCGTTAAGCGCCATCCAGTGCAACCACATGAGTTCACATAGAGCATGCAAACATTACAGGCGAACGCCATTGTGGGTGCAGAAAGATCACAGTCATCATCCTCATCATCATCATCAGTATACCTTTACGTCATATGCAGCACGAAGGCCTCTCCCAGCGATCTCCAATCACCGCTGTGCGAGCTTATTCCAACTGTAGCTTCCAAATTTCCCGATTTACTTCACTCTGCCAAAGTACATAATATATTCCTTCACAAAATTTTGGCATATGTGCAGTTGACGCAGGCGTCCGACGTGATTGACGAGCGTGCTGCCACATCGTGATAGCCATAGTGCGTAACACATGCCTCGTTGCAAATGCAGTGGCCCGCGGGACTCGGGATCTGCTGACACGATAGCTTGCTAGTGTAATTCAACACTAAGCCGATGCAAGCCCGGTCAAGACCTACGTAATTTGAAGCATTCACCGTGTAATAGAAAATACTTGTCATGAATCGTGTCTCCAACGAAGGGGTAGTGCTCTTGCCTAGCGCGTATCCTCTCTCTCCCTGTATATATACACACACACACACACACATATATATATTATTACGATATCATCGAGCGGTGCTCAAGAAACGAGCCACCGCGAGAACGACGAAGTTGGTCGGTGCGCTTGGCGCGAGCGAGTGTCGGCCTGGCTCCAGTGTAAATAGCCTGTAAATAGCCTCTTCGGTCTGTGTCTTTCCACACGCAACAATATATATATATATATATGGAGTGGACGAAACGGTAACTTTTCGCCGTTGGTAGCTGGACCCACTACGCCAGCATTACGCGTGCGTCGGACTACCAATTGTGCTACAGCCACGCTTATCAATCCGGCCACTAACTTAGGTATCCATATTTACTAGATATAGGGCGGTAGGAGTGTTAGCCAGCGCCACTCATTGTGTACGGATGTGTAACATCCCCCCCTTCTTTTTGTCCGTTGGCGAGGGTCTCGAATCTGGCAGCCTTCATGTCATTAGATAGCGTGCAAAGGTTTAGTAGCCACATGCCTACTCACCTAAGATCACGTGTCACGTGACGCTGAACATGTTATTAAATTTGAACTACCTTCACACACAGATTTTAGCATTCTCAGACACCGTGTTTTGAAGTGGCCTAGGATTATTTAGTAAACTACATGGCTTTCTTGAACTTTACACCCGCAGTTATTATTCTAAAGGCTAATTGTAACCTTTTATTTTGTTCGCGACCATGCAACGTTTATTGTTAAATACATTTAAGGTAAACTTGGTGAATGTTTTTTTTTTTCATTTCTTTTCTGTACAAGAGACACAGTTCGTTTTTCCTTCGTGAGCAGAAAGTCTTAGGGCAACATTGTTTTCCATTGCCCACGTAATGTAATCCTCGCACACTACACTGCTGCTCCTCCTCGCTTATGAAATGGATGAGCATTTTGCACTACTTTGCGAGTCAGCGTAGAACGTTAACCCTTGCACCAATTACACAACATCGATGCTTCGCGATTTCTTACAGTGGTTTGCGCGGTAGACAGTCTGCAATGCACATTGCGCCAGTGGCACGGAGTTTACATTCCAGTTTGAGCGGCTCTGGAGATCCGTAAATATTTTTGTCTTCACGCTTAGGCAAATGGTGAAGCTGGTAATTACCAGATGGCTCGACGTCGAAAGAAAAAATAATCGTTGTGCCACACCCAGCTTCCAGCACTTAGCCACTCTCGCGCAGTAACGTATTCTGGTGGTTCGATCATGCTCGACTCGCATACCTCGAACACGTGTCTTTACACGAAGGTAAGGCGAAATGCAAGTTGAATTTCAACAAATCTCGGAGCGATTATTTTACATGTGGGAGACTTAACGATGCACTTCATTAGTTTAAAAGCTGCAGGCAAATAAACGCGCCGTGTGGCGCAATCTATGTGTCAAACACCAAGCGAAGCTGACTGTCCGATTAATCGGTAGCAAGTTTATTTCCGCAAATCCCGCGGAGTCTCCAACAGGGGATTCTGGCGATTTCATTATTTAGCTAACATGTGAATCATGGATAATAGGTACATTTGTCTGCGCCTCCTTGTAGCCTTGAGCATTCTTGTGACGTCTTTTATGACAGCAGTTAGCTTTCTAAATTTGTAAGTAGTCACAGTCGTCAAAGCAATGTTGTCAGTCTCTGTACATACGCGCAAACCATGGAGAATGCTGGGGTTTATGACGCGCTATGTTAATGAAAAACAAGAGTTTCGCCTAGTAACTTTTCTAGGAGACTCGGTGTGGACAGTCCTGTGCGTGCGCTGTCTTTAGTAGGTTATCACTTTCCTCGTAAACATGAAAGTGGTCCACGAGTCTTCATTCCGCTTTCGCGAACAGACGCTGAGGCTGGGCTGCGATTGATGTCCCGTGATTGTACTTTGCCGCTGTGGGACTCAAATGTTTTCACCATGTGTCGGTTGCGTTCGTTGTCTCCGGACATACGGATGCACCTCCCGCCTGGGTTATCACGACGTGAACAGACCATGCACTACCGTCTGTGGCTAGGCGTTGCCTTTACCAACTCATATGCTTTCCTCACTGGAATGACCACCAGCCCCACGTGCGACACATGCAGCATCGACGAGAGGCTCGCACATATTATCTGTGTCTGCCCGCGATATAGTGCTCAGAGACAAGTGATCTGCAGAGTACTGGACCAGGTGGACAATCGTTAGGCCAGTGCTCCGAAAGAACATTCGCGTTTAAGGCCTTACTCGCGTTATTAAGGTTCCTGTGATCTACGGGGCTCCACGACAGACTCTAATAATGCCGCCCCCTACCGCTCTGTAGTGTACGCGCTTTGTTCGCGCTTGTCTCTCTTGTGCGCAGCATTGCTGACTCTGCGAGCAAAATTACATCACATGAGGTATCTGTCGTTGCTCAATGGATACCTTCACACGTAGGAATCGCCGGAAATGAAGAGGCTGATCGGCTCGATTCAAGTTTCGCTCATACCAACTGTGACTGCCCAGAAATTTTGTGCTAGCTTGATGACGCTCGTCTCCTGATACGTCGCCACCTACTTAAGCAGCATCCAGATCAGCGTGTCGCAAATGGAACGTTCCCGCCCCGTGTTCGTGGTCGAGGCTTGCCTCGTCGCGCTAGAGCACAACTGCTCAAGGTGAGGGTTGGTTGCGTGAACGTGCACGAACGTTTATACGGACAAGGGCGTGTGGCAAGTCCATAGTGTGCGTCTTGTGGCTGCTGCGAGACACTTCAGCCCCTTATATTTGAGTATCCCGCTTTCAGTGCGCAGCGCATGTCGCTAGTGAGAAACAATCATCAATGGCCTGCCGTGTGCGACACTCGAGGAATGTTTACACCCCAGTGGTTGGGCATCTAAACGTGATCAGGCCTATCGCGCCCTACTAACCATTCAAGAGTTAACTAACTTAAGTTCACGTTTGTAGCGTGAACATTCAACATTCTATAGTAGCGTGACCTTCAGTGACCGGCCCTACTGTGTGTGATCTGTACTGTGTCCTAACGCTTCTTCCTTCGAAGATGGGAGGTGGCGGGTTCAAACACCTTGTAGTGTATATTGTGAACCGACTACAGGTGAAACGGTGATTGCGTGCATCTATACTTGGCCTCTCATCGTGGAGCGCACAATTAGCCGCATAGCGAACTATCCATTGATGTTATTGATAATTGTGGAGGCTGTTCGACACGGCGTCACTTTAATTCCGGCTGCAGAGTCGAAACTCGGCAGAACAACGTGCGTAGTGTACTGTGTTCTACTTTAGTCTTTAGATTTGTGCTGTTGCTCTTCCTTTCCTCTTTCCTCCCTTCCTTCTATCTTCCATTTCAGTGTTGCTGTCACCTCCCTTCAGAAGAGTAGGCAGGCGTTGTGCCCCTTCCGGTGGCAGTTGCCAGCCTGCTCCTCGCTTTCCCTCTCCTGTTAACTGTGTATATGTGTACATGTGTTCAAAACAAATAATTATAATAATAATAATTCTTTCTATCTCCCCCTTCCACTTGTTTCTCTTTTTATCCCCCTTAATCATTCCCCCTGCGCAGGGTAGTCAACCGGAACTACGTCTGGTTAACCTCCCTGCCTTTCTTTGCATTATCTTATCTCTTGTAATGGCAAGCAGACAAAAAGAAATAGTTAGAACAGAGTCATACCAGGATGTCCGCCAGCGCGCCGTCCTTGTGGTCGGATGCTTCAAGGAAGGGTTCGGCCGCGTGTACAGGACAGCTCTCTCTATCGCACCTCTTGTAAAGGATGCAGTCAGGACTCACGGTGAATTCAGTGAGGCTGAGGCTCCTGCTAGCGCCTCCCGCGAGCACGTTTAAGTCGTTGTAGGACAGCTGCAAACCCTTGAGGCTGACTCTGACTAGCTTGATGTTAGAAGCGACAGCTGACACCAGTGCTCCCTCCAGATTGCGAAGCACCGGGCTTGTCCTAAGGACACACGTGGGAATCAGGTCTATGTCTACCTCAGTGAGCGCGGGAGAGCCCCTTATACATGCTGTCAAGGCGGAATATTCATTGCGTTCGCAGCTATAGCATTCAACCCGCAGCGAAGTTATGTGATGGCGACCACTGACGACACGTAAAGATGGGATAATTGAGTGCGGGAGGTTCGAAATTGGCATCACCGCATTGATGGTTGCATTACAAATTTGCGGGCATTGCTGCAGCTGCCTTGTGTTGTCGTGCGCCGAGAGTCCCTTGACGACAACGCGGTCATCGAGTCCCCGCTCCCGGATAGTTCTGGAGACTCTGTCGAGTCCGTCGATGCAGGGCAAGGTGTCGACGACCACCGTGCTCAGTGCCTTGTTGTTCGCGACTGCATGGAAGAAGGCGTGGCACTCTGCTTCTCCGAAAGTCCGCATGTCGATGCAGAGCCGGCTGAGCGTCGAGTTCTGTTTCTGCAGGGCTTGGCACAAGGACTCCATGCACTTTGCGGCTTGGGGATCCGGAAATTGGAGGTTTGGATTCCACGATGACGCAAGACATTCGCATAACGTCGAAGGTAGTCTCAGCCGCCGTAGTGTGGCACTGCGTGTGATGACTTCGGCGAAGAGGCTGACCGTACTCATGCTGGAGGCACATGTGGAGAAAAAAAATATTTGTTGATAAATAATGCCTCAAGTAAAAAGCTGTTATGAGCTCTAATACATTCTAGTTCAAGAAACTGAAATCGGCGTTTCTGAACTTTTAGAAGGGAATTTATGTTTCAAGAAATAAGGACGATATTATATTCCAAAAGTTCCACAAGGTGTCGACAATGATCTCGTCAATGAAACTGCATACATGAAAAAAAAAAGCATTTTGATATCCATGATGTCACAATGAAACAAGGGGCTGAGGTTCCAGCACAATATTCAACCAGAACCAAGTTTGACCTTTTCCCTGGTGGTGTTCATCATTTCCCTTTGCAATTACTAGCAGTCATTTGAAAACGATACGTAATCATACTCACTTAAAGAGAGGGTTCTCGTGTCCCTTTAAGATCAAGTTCAATTTTAACTAATGTCCACTCACAGCTGTCGTCTAGAGGGACGAATACAACAGGAGCTTGAATACACGACACTAAATGTCGTGTATTCAAGTATTCAAATGTCGTGACACCAAATGACAACAAATGACACTACGAAGTCCAAGAAAGTGACTAAACTGGCCGTGACGAAAAACGCGTTAATAAGCATGTAATTTCCAATTGTACTTCGACGTCAAGGAAATATACATGTCCCCCTTCGTTTCAAACCTTGAAGAACGATTTCATTTAAAAAATCTATCTTTATAGAAACTGTATCTGCGTGGCAAATATTTCATTAAAAATTTGTTTGCTGAACTCTCCACAATTCAAAAGCTCACTAGAGCGCATGAAATACAATAATGAAGGCATTACGTTAAGTTGTATCCATTAAATTAGATTTGACACTAAGTGTTATACTTCAAATTTTCTTATAAAACAACATGTTGAGCATTACAGGGCATTACAGAGCATGCGTGCTGGGAAATGTTCCTGTTTGTATACCGTGGGTTCGTAATGCAATTTTAAGCTATACTTACAATACTTCGCTTGCCGTGACGATGTCAGCGTTGAGTTCCTGCAGTGTGTTCATATTGCAGACTGCATCGACGATTTCCCTCAGTGGCAACCCTCTGTTATAAAAGACCTCCGATTTGAGAGTCAGTTTGCGTAGCGCGCGGCCTTCTTTGGAGAGGTATCTGGCGAAGAGCGCGTTGGAGGCTTTGTCACGGTAGGCGAACACGTGTTGTGAGACACTCAGTTCAGTGATGCTCTTGTTTTCAGTGAGCTCCCGGATCAGCCAACACGCATGGGTTTTGGTCATTTGAACCTCTGACACGTCGAGTGTTGTCAGATGATCCATGACTAAGCCGAGTGACCTTCCAGGCATTGGCAGGTCGACTCCCCATTCCTCTCCGAAGTCGTTGACCTTGAAGGCGACATTTGCACGTTGTGGGATAGCATTGAATGTTTCGAGGAAGACGGAGTCGTCGGGAGGTGATAGTAGAATTGCTGTGCAGATGGTAATGCTTTTCAAAAAGCGATTGCGATTTATTACTGAACGCATCGAAGCGCGACCCATCCAAATGGGGCTCAATTTTATCGATGTGATGCAGCGATGCTCGGCGAGTAGACGCTCGGCAAGATCCAGTGCCCTCGCTTCGCGTGAGACTTGCACCGGGCCGTATGCACCGTACCGGCAAGTGCATGCCTGGCCACACGCGACTAGGGCGGCACCTCTGCTCTCTCCTCGCCCATCTTCCCCAAGCTCTAGGCAAGCACCTAGAAGGACCTTGTTCAATTCACGACGGTGCTTCATTAAGCTGCAGCTGGCACCATCCTTCTTGGTGCACAGGATGTTCAGCGCATTCCAGTCGGTGCTGACCTTGTCGGGTGCACATTTGGTGACGACAGCTTGCGAGGATTTAGACATGGTTCTCCGGCGGCTTGATTGGCGAAACGCTGTGCTGCCCCCTGAACGCAGTCCTTCAGTCGTCTCACGTAGAACCTGCGCATATAAGAAAAGAAAGAAAAGGTGCACAACATATTTAGCGACTCAACCGTTGCTTCACAATTTAAGATGACCAGCGCGTTTCGCTCAAGGGATGTTAGTTCCGTTGTATAGCATGTTTTGACCACAAAGAGAGAGAGTATTGCCAACCATGGGTCATTTCTATAAAAGGCAGGAAACGCTGCGAAGATTGGACGGTGTTACGACTGGCCTATATGATGAGCAATTGGTGTCACGGCACCAAAGCCCCGGCAAGTGCCCTGACCTTTGAAGTACTCCAAGCCGCCCACATTAGTTGAAAGAATGTCGCAGTTTCGCCCGAAATGCGAAGCACCGATTGGGATAGAAAATTAGTGGATAGCTATACGAAGTAAGGGTAGTAGTTTTAGCAACCGTATAAACTTTAGGCATTCGCTTACTAAGGAAATTAACAACAATGATAGAATATGTAAGCGTGACTGAAAGAGGACGTACAAAGAAGCATACACCCAGACACAGCGCTGTCTTTGTCTGTCGGCTTCTTTCTACGTCGTAGTTCAGTCGCGCTTACACCTTCTATGATTGACTGAAGCCAACAAACCTACCAACGTGTTTGACCCAATTAAACAAGCACGGTGTCACGCGCGCACAGGTAAACATGAACACATCTCGCTCGATGAGCGCGGGAACTCGCTGTCAAAATGCTGGAGTGGGAAATCGCGAGAGCAGCAAGCGAACTTCATCTAACGCTTCAGCGTCAACAAAACGTCGAAAGCACAGCGCATACGAAACTACCCGCACTACGCGCACTTTACAAACATCAAAGATCGCTTTGAAGATGAGACCAGCGCGGGCGCGCACTTTCGCCATGTCGCAGAGCGCTTTCAAGACACACGAGCGCCAGCAACGCGTAGCTACGGCATCCGTCAAAGACGTCTACTGCGGCGTCCGCCATTCGCGTGCCCAACGCTGTGATAGATGCGGCGGTTGTCTCCACTCTACGGAGCGGCGAGCGAGGAGGACACAGAGGCACCCTAGCGGCCAGCGGAGGAGGCCCAGCCCTACATCGCCTGACCCCCGTGCCTCGCGCGCGTCAGAGGAGATGGCATGCTTCCGGCTCGCGTTCCTTGCTTCAGTGTGCGTCTCGGGAGCTGCGACTACAACACACCATTACCAATATGTTGCAACAAAACTGCTTGTTGGCCTTGTTGGTGCTTGCTAAAAGACATGTCTTTTGCCGCAAGCCCAAATTACATCAGTTAGAAGACCCGTCCGTTTTGTCTTTCGGTGTCTTCCTTTTGCGTGTTTTAACTTGCGGCAAGAAACATGTCTTATAACACCATTACAAATTATTGAGGCATTTCATTGTAAAAGGAAATACAGCTGTTTTTTTCATGCGAGATAATCATGTATCTGCTTTTCAAAAAAACATCATTAATTAGCGTAAGGCCAGCTTGTAAGTTTTGCTGAACAGCTCGTATACTGGAGTCAGATGCCCGTATGCACAATCGCTTGCATATAGTCAATCATTCAACGTAGCGGGCAAGAGATTCCAGCTCGTGCTAGACTCTCATCGTCTGCAACTTGTTTGACAACACAAGTTCTTGTGTATTATCATACGTAGACGGCTATAAGTACTATCACGGTACTAAGGCACGTAGACGTATACCTAAGCTCGTCAACTTCGAAAGATGGATCGACTTTTACTCGCCAAATAGTTAGAAAATAAAGAAAAGAAAGAAAGAGAACAAGAAAATTATGCATATACCACGCACTGTGGGAAACGATGTAAGTGAAGCATTCCGTGCTAGATGCTTTGATTGGCGATAATCAGCGGTGATATCGATGGTTAAAGCCTAATTTCTTCAACGTTTAGTCTAACACGAGAGCGATAAGCTGATATTAAAAGTTACCTTGCGATTTTGTCGGTGGAGTACACAGCACACACAGGGAGAGGTGTTTCCGTGAGGCGTTGTTGTGCGCCCTGTTTCATAACCTCCGAGAGGGTTGAGCATAGTCATTACCTCGCATGGCACATCGCATTGTGTCAGAAGTATTAAACTTAAATTGGATTATGGGTCTGGTACGTGTCGAAACCACAATTGGATTATGATGCACGCTGTAGTGGTGTACTGCGGGTTAATTTTGACACCGTGATGTTCGTCAACGTTTCCCACATCTAAGCGCACGTACGTTTTCTCTTTCGCCTCCGTCGAAATGCGGCTCCCCTGCTTGGAATCAAATACACGACCTCTCGCAATGCCATTAGCGGCGAGAATTAGGAGTGGCGCCCTCTCGAGAGTGACGTCACGGCCACGTCACAGACGTCAGTGACGTCACGGACGCTCGCTCCGGCTCACTTGGCGGCCGCGCACGCTCGTAGGCTTCGTGTACGCTTGGGGTATGGGTGGCTCGAGCCGTACTTATTGAAGGGTATGTCGGCTTCTTTCTGCTGCCATACCTGAACCACTGTTCCTTCCTCAAAAGCGCGTGAGTCGAGAAAGTTTGCGGCTTGGATATCGCAAGCTATGTAGCGTTGAAGGGCTGTATACTGGTTTCGCAATGCATATATGCGCCGTGTCTGTCCATAAATTTCGCGTAAAAAAACAATGTCTGCAAATTCAATACGCGAAGTTGTGTACGATGCTTCGCTAAATACGTAACATTCCCTTAGTACTTAGCTATGAGAGACATTTTACATGGAAGAAAAATCTTGGTATTTAGTGTCAACGTGTTGTCCGTGTTAGAAAGACACTGCCCTGCGAAGCTCTCATCATGATTCTTATTACTCTGGCGAGTTGTTCTTGTCAAATATGGGGCACTTTATTAATGCGTAAAAGAACTAGGCGCGCATTTCGTATGAAAAAGTTTGCTACTACTTTCACCGCTCTGAAACAAGCCCCCATAAAACGAATTGCTCATGGCTACTAACACGACGGCGTGTCATGTAGATTATTTACATAGTTAATTCACAAATACCATAGTAACAATCACCTGAAAGAAAAGTTTCGTGGTTAAGATCAAGAGCCAATTAATAGCAAGCGATGAAATGTTTCATGGGGGCACTCAGTAGCCTTTATCGACAATATGGCGCAGACCTCAAACAACGGTAGCAACCGACTGTACTTATGGCGAGGCACGCATTTTTCGCGAAACCCATCAGTGCCATACAAGCTTGAATTGAAACCACAAAGCAGTTTTTTACGGCACCAGTTGCAATACCTAAACTATACTCGAGTACTGCAGCGCAGCTTAGGCTGCCTAGAAAAGGAAAATTCAAGCACCTTCTGCTTCACCATGTCTCGATCCAGCGTTGTTTAACTCTACAACCGGAGAACAATTCGCTTCGTCAGTACATAAAAGAGAACCTCGCAAACCTTCGTGAGGGTGACACAACAAGCCTTACATATTTAACTTGATTTTTTACCCTCAACCGGGGAATTATATCTGCAATATGTCCCATACTATTAATGTATGACGGTTCGGCTTCTTTCTGGCTGCAGCCATACAGTCAAAAAGGCATATTTCACTAAAAATTTTGGGCAGAGCGGCCTGTGTCAGATCGCCAAACAGATTCGTCATGTATGTTCCTCAAGCAACAAACACCAGTAAATTGCTCAAGAAAGTTGAACGTGTAGCACGGTAAAGGGAATATATATTGGTACATTCATTTTCGTATTCTGCAAACAGTTGTAAGCCTCAATCAGCTTTACTTCAAATTACAGGCATTAAACATGTGAGAAACCGCCTAATTTTGAGAAGTAGTTGAAGAAACAAGTGGGGCTGGTAGAATGTAAACTGCAGTGTTAGTTAAGTCCCAGTGTTACTGCCGAGCGTTTCTGTGAAGAAATGCAATAATTCGATATTATACCATGAACTACTCGTCGTGAGCAAACCTCTTGTGGCAGATTAAAATCGAGGTAAATGTTGTAAAAGTCCTACATAGCCAGCGTTTGTGACATATATGTTGCACCGCTGCAGGTATGGTATCATAACTGGATTCTTATATGCTAGGTTTTGCGGCTGTCCGCGCATGAAAAAGCCGCACTTGGCTGGTCTGCGCTCGTTCGGCTGGCACTGTAGCGTTGCCTTTGAGAACTGTATTGTCGTCTAAGAAATAAGCTCTTCGAATAAATTTTCCCGAACGAAGACGTCGTAAAGATATATTTGAGACGACCGCCAAAAGTATACAAGCAGAGGGAACGAGAGCGCATAAACGAAAACACAGCAGAAGGCGCCCGGACACCGCCGGAGCTGCAGCAGACGACAAGCGCGAGTACTTGCCCTGACGTCACGCGAGCGGCGCTCGCGGCGCCCCTGTAGTTCGTTCTCGGGGCTAATAGCCGCAAAGCTACCGCGGCGGGCAGAGAAATGTTCATTTGACGGTCGACCGTTTCTGTAGTGTCGCCTGTACCCTGCAGTGCGCTTTAAATAATGCGGTTCTGCTTCTGCGCGCCCTGCATAGTTTGTCCAATTGAGATATTTGCAAGGTGTTTATTTCTCCCGAATAGCAGCAACATCCTGTGCGATACCTTGAACCTAAGCTTATCCAGTTCCCCCTAAACCGCCGTCCTATAGTAGTAGGCTCTTTTTTTTTTTTTTGCCTTCTCTCAGCACCTCCCCCCTCCACCTCCCTTATATGGGAACTGCCACTTCTCGTCTCTACAGTTCTATCCACGTCCCCTCTGGACTCGCACCTTAGTAGTAAGGTAAGCGCTGCAGCTGCAGTTTCCGCATTGCTTCCGAGGGGAGTCACGGGCAATTAGACCTGTCAAGGCTAATGTGGCGACGGCCAGGGAGCTCGAAAGGGCATTGTGCACATTCGACACAGTGGGGTGAAAACTAGTTCTTAGCTTCGCCTTTCTTCTCCGACTCACTCCTGGCATGTATAAACACGCAGTGACTCCCCACCCCCCACCCCCCCACCCGACGCACCAGCAGCAGCAACAATGGGGAAGCTGAAGGAAGAGGCCAAGAAAGCTTCGCTTTGAAACACTGTTGGCAATGCCGCGCGCTCCGATGCTTATGGGGTGTGGCTTTCCCGCATAACTTTAGAGCCAAATATGGCCGACCGAGTTGTAAAAATCTTTCGCGCCCGTCATCTTGATCCGTGAAAATTCATGCACGATGGCGGCCGCCCCATCGTCGTGGCAATGTCTCGAGTAATGGCTTCTGCAATCGCCTTAGCTGCGCGCAACGAGCAGCTCGTAAGAGCGCCATAGCAAGCTGAAATATTGGAATCATAAGGGCGCGACAAAGCCGATAGAGAGACTACAAAGGGGTCTAAAGCAGTAGTATGCAGGCGTCTCCAGAAGCTGCGCGCAGGCGCAGACACATTGCATCGCACCTATCATTTGAAGCGAGGACTGGTTGCGCCACCGTAGGGCGTGGATTCTTATAGTGCAGGACAGCTGCTTTTGCAGCTCCTGGCATAATAACCTGCACTCGTAAAGAACTTGGTCAAGCAACTCACGTGAGACGTAAATTAGTGGCATAGACGGTGCTAAACAAATTCCCGAATAGCTACAAACGATATGCCGTGAGTGTATACTGTCAACCGCGAGCGAACGCCTTGATAGCGGCGCTAACTTTCAGCACTATAGTAAACTAATAGCAGGCGCAAGGTCAGTGTTAGAATCTGCAAATCTTTTTTTGATCTGCTGATATATAATTCTTTTTTTTACTCTCACCTCTCTTACTGTTTTTTAGTATGGGGATCTACCACAGTAACTAACTTAACAAAGGTGTACATCCTACAAAAAAAGATAATTAGGCTTCTTATTGCTGTCCCCTACAATTCTTATACACGTACTCTGTTCATTCAAGCAGATATAATGCCTGTCTGGAAATTGTTTAGCTATAGACTAATTGTTGCCTTTAAGTGCGAATTGAGAGAAAATCGAAATTTTTTTCGCAATCTAGCCAAGCTGGAAATAAAGCTCACATCCTATACTAGACGTCAGTCTGAATACTGGAAGGTGGTCACTCCCCGTGCTAACTATTCTATGGGTACACTACCGTATATTTTGCCTAAACTTCTTAATAATCTGAATAAATGTGGAATTGATTTAAGTCGTACTACAGTTCGTGAACTGCGTCACGTGATATGTTATATCTTTGAAGAATTTTAATATTGATTTCCTTGTAATACCTTAAATCGAATCAATTTTGCGTTTGTCTTTTGTTACATTCCTGTATGTTTCATGTATGCTCCTGTACTGCCTTGTAGTGGGGACCATGGGCTCTAGTCAAACTGTTCAGCAGCTTTTACCCACAGCCCCTCCAGCGTTTTGATGGATATGAAGCTTATTATTATCTATCATGTCGTCCTCAAAAATAGGTCATTGCTTAAGAAAAGATATACGTCCGTGGGATTAATTCACATACCAAAGTGTGCAGGTGGATGCCGACATGCAAAGTATTTCTGACTGCATTCACTATATAAGGTGTCCAATGCGACTGAAATATGTCTTCATACGTATGGCAACAAATATAGGAATGGAATATGCCTCCTTCCTATAGCAGTTCTACAACGACCTAAAAGAACGCAACTATAATAGCCCGCCTTGTCTTGAGAAACAGCGAAAGAGATTGTGTGTCGGCAGTGTTTTAGTTCCCATTCAAGTTTATCACTTGGAGTTGTGCCGAAATATTTCAGCGTTATCGAAGCTTTGCCCCTCCTCACTACGTTAAGGAACAACGATGTTCGTCCTACTGTCGGCCGTTTCGGTTCATCAATGTTTAATCTCTCTCTCAACACCCAAAAAAAAAGAAGCAAAGGCTGTGCATACGCGTTCTTATTAACAAGATAAAACGCTTACGTTGACGACTGGCTGCGTCATTTTCCAAACATTCGCCCACTCCTTGTTTGCGCGTGCGCTCAAAAAACGTTGTTATATGTAATTTGAACCTAAAATTTGTTTACGTAAGATGCATGTGACAAAACACGAACTCTTTGACTCACCTTATACAGTGCCGGGATGCTTTGAGTTGTGGTCCCACACGGCTGCACGTGGCGTCTTTCCTGATAGGTGATGCGAACGCTCAAATAATATCCACGGACTTCACTCCAGGCAAGCAAAAGCGAAATGGCAGAGCAACTCTACTTTTGGCCTCGTTTTGTCAGGCTAGCCTGCTCCTACTGAGTCGACCGCGATTGTGGATGAGCAAGACTAAATTTCTCGCCGAAAAGAGAGGCACCGCTTGCGGACACTTTCAACAAGGACTTCTGGGGTTCCATTAGAGAAGTGGTTTTTGAAGGGATAAGGTAAGGTTGACGCTGTCTTCTGCAGCCCTTGCGGCAGGGGTGGGGGGGGGGGGGGGGTAGTGGGAGCAAAGGAGATAGGAGAGTAGGGAGTTAAAAGAAGGGTGCCATCAGCACTCGGTGTTCCCAGGTGGTCTCCTTACCAAGTACTGACCGAGCCCAATGCTGCTTAGCTTCGGGGGATCGGACGAGAACCGGCGTATTCAGCATGGCATGGCCGATGGCAATTCATTACAAATATATATAGTGATTCGGAGGAAGGTGAAAATGACGCTCCACTCTCCCCACCCCGTTCTTCTGAAGTGGTTGCCCCTGGTGCCGGCAAAGTTCCACGAAACTGCCGAACCCTTCAGTGGGTCGAACTGAATAGTCGGGGGTCACAAAGCACCACGACGAATCCATTGTCAGCCTTCGGAATTCCGCAGATCTGCTGACCCTTGCCGTGGAGACCGGTTGTATCCAGCTTGGGCTTCTACTTCCACGAAAAAGGAAAGCGCACGTGGTTGACATCCGCACCGGACCTGCCCCATCCTGTCCACGATGGGCCGTCCAAAGGAATATGAAGCGCAACCGGCCCATTGTTAGAGAGAGAGTCGCCACCAGCTGACCGGTGTCGCAATCCGCCTTTTTCATTTTCCTGTGCTGCCGCATGCCGCACGCCGCTGAAAACGTTTACAAGGATCTCGGGGGCTTTCGCCGGTTGATTTGTGTACCTGCGCCCACGTTGAGTGAGCATCAGTAGCGGGTAGCAGTAGCGCCAGGTGAACCTTCGCTTAACAGGAGCGACATTGGCTCAAACTTCATGGCCACGGCTTGACAGGTTTGAAGCTTGTGCATTTCAACTTGGTAGGCGTGTTGGACTCATTTTGAGCGCGATCAATTATATATACAAGCGAAGACGCTGTAGCTATTGTGTCGTCGGTTCGATGGCCGATCGCGCGTGGTTCGGTCGAACGATGGTCGGCACGCTTATTTTGCCGGTGCCGTCGACAAGAAAGCCCGTCGCATTACAACTCGCGCTCGTCGCGCCATGAATTGTGGCAAATTTTGTTTAGTCAGTCTTAATCACCCTTAACTCAATGTTTTGAATGCCTGTGTGGTTGATACCTTGTCTAGTGGAACTTCTTGCCAGCCCCAAAATGTGCATAGCACCAGAGAGATAGTTCGACAGCTATAAGCAGTGCAAATAAGGGAGTGCAGTACCTGTATTGCAGCTGTACACCAGCTAAGATATTGCAGCTTGGGAGTATGTTCATATTTCTCATCTATAGTGTGGTAAGAGCTTGTAATCTGCCCTCAAGTTCTGCTGGAGCACAAGCTACTGTTGTTCTTTTGTGCAGCTAGTGTCAACAGACAAGCTTGCAGTATTGCGAGGTAGAAAAGCACTTAGGCTTCACGACCATCCAAGTCATAAATGAATAAGCGCATGGCTAGAAGTTGTAATAAGAAACAGTTCAAATGCCATTGAGCATAGGTGCGCTATTACAATGTGTCCTTCGGAGCATTGTATGAGCCATGGTAGTTCCCACATTGTGTTGAAGTCCCACACCAGTGACATATGGTAATAATGCCAGCGAGATCCAATGTGGCTGTATTTTATGCTATAAAGACTTTTCATGTGTTTTAGATTGTCTTTAGTGCATTATTTGAAAGGTTATGCGCAGAAGATGATAGTTGACCTTACAGCCATTTTTTTCTATGCATTCCTGCACTTTCCATCAAGTTCGGAAAATCATTGAAGCCCCCAAATAACATATTTAATATTGGTACTCAGATTGAACAGTTGCAGTTCTATGTGTATGTATCAGAGAACTGGACCAAAAATCAAGAAAAAAAATGAAAATTTAGGTATTTCTATTGATGCTGTTTTAGGCTCTGCCGGAGCCATTTATCTGCAGCACCCAACTTATCCCGTATTCGACAGAATCTTGACAGATGTGTGAAGAAGCAAGAGTGTTATGCAGAACAGTTTTCATGAGGTAATGAACCTCTACATATAATTCATAAATAACTGGAAGCCTTCTCCTAAGAAAATGTCCATGCTCTGCACTGTAACATCGACAAGTCCCTCCCTTAGATAAAGTGATAAAGAGAGCTGGATTTATGAATCTGTTGTATTTCCACACTTCAACACGGTATAACTGGGGCCCAAGGCATAAATGGGACTGCATGCTGTTCCGTATGTGTGCTGCGCTTATTGTACAGATCAATAGTAGCCAATCAATAGCCATTTTATTGAAGATGCAAACAGGATCATATCCTAGTGCCAACTCACTTTCAATGAAAACTGTTATACTGGCTTCCTGCACTGTTTATTGATCATGAACTTTTTTTGACGTGCAAATCCCTCGAAATCTTACTTGAACTATGAATTGCAGCTTGGAAAAGGTATTCATTCATTAGGACCACGCATTTTCTATTTAGCTCTCATCATTGTAAACGCCTTCATAACGAGAGGAACGCCAGACGAAATTTTTATTTTTTCCTGGCATCCTTCTTCTGCCTTCGTTGCAAGCGCAAACTATGGACATGTAAAGAAGGTAATCTACCAGCTACCAGCAGAAATTCAACACGGTACGCGGCACGACTGTTTGCAACGGCACGCGTCCTTCAAGTGCCTCTTTTGACGTTCGTGCCTGTATTGCATTTTCAGTGCCTAAAAATTGCCCTTTTTCCTTCTTTTCTCATGACTCCATTTTGTTAAACAATAACCACTGTACAGTAATGACGAAACCATTGTGCGGAAACATGCAAGGTGATCAGGAAATGTAAAATGAGTCATACACCCGATTGTAGCAAACTGTTACAAAGAAAACCCATGCGGGTTTCTCGGAAATTCTTCACAAACCTACCACATTCTTCAGAGTGCTCTTGTGATTCAGATGTCTGCAATAATACGTAAAGGTTGGTTCTCACAGGCACATCTATTCTCTAGTTCATGAAGCTTTCATTCCAAAGGGCCTCACCATGCCATAACACTAACCCCCGTATTCAGAAATGCATCTTAACTTGAAGCCCATGCTTGACTCGATTTAAATCACGCCTGTCGTGAACACACCGGAAGAAACGCCATGAGCATCGTGAGCGCGTTCACACCAGGCGTCATTTATATCAAGTCAAGCATGAGCTTCAACATGTATTGATGAATACGGCGGTAAGACGTGATAACGGTTGCTATTAATTATTTGTCCAATGTTTCAGTTTTCTCATCAAGAATATCTAGCTTTTCCCGAACGCCACTAATTTTTTGCTTCATCCTTCTTTTCACCACATGCTTCATGGCAATCTCTTTCATCTTTCCACCCGCCGTGGTTGCTCAGTGGCTATGGTGTTGGGCTGCTGAGCACGAGGTCGCGGGATCGAATCCCGGCCACGGCGGCCGCATTTCGATGGGGGCTAAATGCGAAAACACCCGTGTGCTTAGATTTAGGTGCACGTTAAAGAACCCCAGGTGGTCAAAATTTCCGGAGTCCTCCACTACGGCGTGCCTCATAATCAGAAAGTGGTTTTGGCACGTAAAACCCCAAATATTATTATTATTTCATCTTTCCATCTCTTCTCCTTTCTCACACTGTTGGCCAATGTGCAGGTGTCCTCTATGCGCTAGACAGTTACGATGGGGTCAGCGGGCTTTGCATTTCTCTGTCAACCAATTTCTCTCTTTGCTTTTTCTGATCAAGTCCGCCTGACCCTTAGCATACTGTATACAATGAAAACAAAGCCTTTATTTCATGAAATGGGAAAGCACTTCCATCTCTTGCAAAGGATCTTCCAGTAAAGTTTCTTATTCCTGCAATCACACTGAACATGCACGTCCATCATAATTTTTATGTATATAAAACACACCACACCGTCAGAAAGAGTAACAAAAAACAGCTATATTTTCTGACAGCACTTTTTATTGATTTTTTTAATTTATTATACCTCAAAGGTCCCTGAACAGGGCATTACATGAGGGGTGGGCACATTGAAAAAACGGCGTGTCAGGTTAGGTTATGTGACTTGAAAGATGGTCTTCGATGGCAGCTTTGAAACGTGTGGCTAAGGGAGCAAACCAAGACCCATTATGGGTGGTCTTAATTTTTTTTTCAACATTCAAGGAGCATTGTGCACACACATCTCAAGCATAAAGGGAGCACGTATCAGCCGTGACGCCTCAACGGCTCCCATGTCTGATCACCCAAAAGAAGTCAGGCCAAACATAAAATTTCTTTTTTGGAAATTTTGTTTATTATAGCTAAAGCTTTATCTTAAAATACACAGAAAGCAGTCTTCATTGCAAAACCGTGCAACCTCTGGCTGTATTTTGCAAAGCATGAAAACACGAGAAAAATACTAAATTGAAATGGCAACAGTAAAGAAACAGTGGCACTCATCTTCTGCAATGCAGAAGAGAGTGACACTGTACACGGTAATCCAAAGTATGGACCCAGCTTGGGCATAGCATACATGCTCAGTGTTGATGCAACTTTAATTAGAACTGAGGTGTGACATCCACTACTCGCCTATGTCGTCAAAGGCCGTTTCATGTTGCCACACATTCTTTATCGGATACTTGAAAAGATTACATTACACCGTGAAGATGACAAAGCTCAGATGCATTGGAGGAAAATTGGTGAGCCATCTTGTCTCCCATACAACTCCGCCAAATACCTGCAATTATTGTATGCTAGTTCCTTGCACTGTTTCCCATAACATCTTTGGTGAAGGTACTGGGTAACAATATCTCAATCACTTGACAAACTGCAGATTATTGTTAATTTTTAAAGCGACCAGCTTTCTTTGCCTCTCGACAGCACATGGCATAATTTCGTTAATGTAAAAAACTGAAGCAATTCATCAGCATGTGCTTCACAATGTGCCTTGCAAAGATTCCTCATTAACAAATATACTGTTTCGAGAGCTTTCAGTTTGCTGACACAATGACAAGAGACAGGAGGGAAGCTATGAAGCTGCTTGTCTCTCCACACCAAAAGCCAGCACCTATAGACTCTGCTAAAGATGTACTTCTCAAAATCTGGCTATTCCTTGACCAATCTGTGCAAAAATGTTAAATACGTGAGTGAGAAGTTATGTCAATCACGCTGCTGCCACTCAAAGGGCAAAGCTCCTTGAAACAGCAAAGCTCAAAAAAGAAGGAAAGAAGAGCACGTGTGAATGTTTCATGTTTTATAATGTAGAATAAAGATTTCACCAACGACAGGAATACCACGCATCAGTGCCAGCGGGAACATCGTCTTGAGAATGGCTGCTTGATATGGATTACATATTTCAACTAAAAATTCTGCTGTATTGATTTACAGGTTGTATTTATGAAATCAGCAGCAATTCTGCTCGTAGATTTTGAGAATTACGCCAAAATTAATGCATGGTTCTCTCACATAATAACTTGAAGGATAAATTCTAGGAAGCGTTACAAAGGCAGAAACAGTGTTCGAAGGTGTCAGAATGAGGACCATGAAATTAGGTCCTTGACTAACCGAACACAGCCGCTGCTGCAGACATTTTAAGCATGAAATGCTTTTAGCTCCTGTTGTCAGCCGCCTTCAATGAACCAAAAGCCAGAGCCATTATCCTGGCACTCAAACCAGCTCATCCGGGCAAACAGTCAAGACTGCAATACATACGCTAGTTACTTCCCAAACATGTTACAAAAAATATTGCTCCTGAGTTCTAAATATTTGCTCACAATATCACTAAAGCTGTAACTTCTAGTACGCTGAAGTTCTATTTGTCACTTCTAATAGCGACGTTCAGAGGCAGATACAAGGCACTGTACACTTGATTGTCATTTTTTGGCACTGAGACACAGTTGCTTGCGCTCTTTTCACTGCCAGCAGTCCGCGAGGTCCACGGCGCATCTGGTGGACCGAGACGACACTTGCAATGGGGTTCTGTTTTTGACAGGAAACTTGCTTCCATATGGACCAGTGTACAGTTGCGTGGTGCGGTGGGGTGGGGTGTGCCGTTGCGAATGTGCGCTACGCTCATGTTAAGATTGTGGCTAGTATCATCTACAATCAATCTGCTTTGTCGGCAGCCATTTCATGCTTAGGTCTACTCTCGATTACAGGAGAGCTAGTATTTTTTATACAGCTGGGGTTATACAACACGCTTGAGGAAATCGCTGCTAAGGAGCCGCTAAGGAGAAAAAAACAGTCAAAACTATGTAGTTACAATGCATTGCTCGTCTGCTACAGCTGGGGGTATACAACACGCTTGAGGAAATCGTGAATGCGCAAAGAACCTCTCAACTCGAACGAATGTCTCTGACAGCCACGGGCCGGTACATCCTGCAGAAACTCGGCTTCAACTACCACGTCCAACACGGTCAGAAACACGTCATTCCACCCGACCTCAGCGACACGCTCATTGTCGCCCCTATACCTCGAAACATGCACCCCGAATTTAATCGGGGCCGACGCCAGGCCCGTGCCAAGGCACTGCTGCGCTCCTTGGGTGGAAAGAGGACTACGCGCTTTGTAGACGCCGCAGAATACACACGAGAGCACCGGTTCACGGCGGTAGTCGTAGACGTTAGCTCCCGGCTTACGCACGCGTGTAGTGTCGCAACGGAATACCCCGAAACAGCAGAAGAGGTAGCGATTGCGCTTGCGCTTACCGACCCCCTCTGCGAGGTAGTTTTTAGCGACTCACAATCCGCAGTTCGCAACTACGCGCGGGGGCGCATTTCCTCCGAAGCTCTCCAGATTCTAAGGAAAGCTGGTCGACAGCACTTCGATAATACCGCGATCATATGGTTTCCAGCGCACGTCGCCACCCCCACCGATGAGGGCCTCATTAACTTGAACGAGGTAGCACACCGCTCTGCGCGAGAACTGACCCGCCGCGCAGAATCGGAGACCGCCTCTTCGAGTTCGGAACTCCTGGTTCAAAACACGCGAGAACGCCCGGTCAGGTATAATGACATCACAAAGCACTACCAGCTAGGCAGGCGGTTGCTGCCGCCACCTCACCCCAAGCTGAAACGTCGCCAGGCAGTCATCTGGCGACAATTGCAAACACAAACATTCCCCAGTCCGGTGTGATTGCAGCATATTTTCCCCGCGCAATACCCGACTGCTCTTTACAATTTATGTCAGGAAACAAGAGCGACGCTGTCACACATGTTGTGGGAGTGTCGGGTTACATCAGCTACAATGGCAGTAGCTCCGGAGGCTCTTGCGTCGAAGTGGGCCGCCGCTCTGCGCAGCTCCAACCTCAAGACACAAGAGTGGGCTGTCCATGGAGCAAGCCGGAGAGGCGGCGACGAGGCAAGGCCACGAAGTCCCCTCATGGGAGACCTGAGCCCGGGTCCTCAAATTTGCCGCATTCAAAATAAAGTTGTTTCCATCCATTTGAAATGTTAACAAAGCAGATTCAATGGGTACAGTTAAACATAGGGCTCTTTGGTATCAGCAACATCTATGGCACAAGCGTTCTGTTGAATTTTTTTTTTTGAAATTATGCGTCTAAACTTGCAATTGTTATTCATTTTTCATTGGACCCGACACTAGCCTGTGGCTATGGGTCCAACCACTTCTGGTATTTCTGTGTATTCTATGTCTGCAAATAAAGAATTGAATTGAAATATTTTTGGCGATAAGAAAGGAGAAGGCAATTTTTAGGCAGAAAATGTCACACCTTATTTCAAACTCACGAATTTACAGAATTGAATTGGTTCAAAGCACTGTTGTCATCGCAGCAGCTGCAAGTGTTCAACATTGGCGTCTTCGACCTCAAATTTAGCCTCGCACATTGTGAACGGACTGAGAGCTGGCCAGAATGTGTTGTGATATGTTGATGGAAATGAAATGGCCCTGATTCACAGTGATAGAATGCAGCACGCTGTTCGCGATTTAAGTAGGAATTATAGTTTTATAATTTTGTGCGAGCAGCATTCCTCGGGATAGTTACTCGGGCGAGTTTCCAACGCTAAGGTGCTGAGCGTGCGGCGCTCGCCTCGCACCTGCTTAAGCTTTTCCTGTAGTCTCTAGAGCCGCTCGTGTTCCCTCTCATCGACGGTCCGCCATTTTCCCAAGAAAGTATGCCTTTAACCACTGGGAATCAACCATCGCGGACAACGTCAGGCTCTTTCCACGTAAGTATGAGGCTCTGGACAGGAACTAGGCCGCTTCAAAGTAACCTGGGGCCTGGCGAACCAACCGACCCAGCCATCTTCCCGGCCAACATCCAAGGGACATGAGTTCAAATCCCAGACTTTCTTCCTTTTTTCCCCTTTTTTATCTCTTTTGTTCTAGTTTATCATTATAAAAGGGAATGACATATCTTCGCCACGACCGTCCACATGGGTACCTCTTAAAAATTTTTTTGCCTGGGACACTTGTAATTTTGTTTCCTCTATTATTTATGGCCACTAACGTGCAGGTCATAAACTACCCGGGCGTGGCTCAGAGCGTGCGTACGCATGAGAGAAGCACGGCAGAGAGGAAAGCGACAAGAGAAAGTGGGTCGTTTGTGACCTTCATCCCGTCGCATGTGCACAATACCTTCTGAAGCTCCCTCGTCGCCGCTACGTTAGCTTGCTGACAGCTGTAATTATCTGTTGCCATAGGCTAAAGCATTGCAGAAACTGCAGAGCTTGCCTTTCTGTTAACGTGCAAGACCAGAGGAAACGAGAGGAAAAGTGGTTAAACGAGGGGCCCGATTTTTACTAATCATATCATGAGACGCCAACAAACAAAGACACCAAGGAAAACTTATGGAAAATTACTTGTACTTACGAATTGAATCAAAGAAGTGATAAATTAATCGCAGTGAAAGTGGATGAAAGAAAATTGCCGCAGGTGGGGAACGATTCCATGTATTTGCATTATGCGTGCGATGCTCGAAGACGTGGGTTCGTTCCCCACCTGCGGCAAGTTGCTTTTTCATCCATTTTCATGGGCATTATTTTATCATTTCTTTAATGCAATTATTAAGTACGAGTAATTTCCCCTATGTTTCCATTGGTGTCTTTTTTGGCTTCTCATGATAAGACCAGAGGGAAGCCAGATATAATGGCAGACAGGAGGGGGGAGAGGGGGCTGAGAATGGGTAGAAACAACACAGTCGCTAAAGATGTGAATAACGGCCTTGCAGCTCTTCACTCGCTGTTTCAATACAAAAGGAGAGAGGGAGACAGACAGGGAGAGGGTGACGGGAGAAGGCAAGGAAACGCTACTACTATAGACACGAATGTGTTTGCAGGCAAATGGCATAAATTTAATGCAAGCTACGGCAGGGTAGGTTTCTGCTATCTCTTAAAAATAAACACGGTATAAATGCCAGATTTTTCAGCCGGACAACTTACGGAGGCCGTACAAAAAAAGAGCCACATGAAAGCGCACCGTACGGTCTAGGCGACACTACGTAAGCGGTCGCAGGTCAAATAAACATTTCCGTGCCCACCACGGTAACTATGCGGCAATGCATTGCAAGAGGTCGCAGGTTTGATCCTGGTCGCGCCAGCCGCGCTTTTGACAAGGGTGAATTAAAAAAAAAAAGGTCACGTGCACTTAGAATGAGGAACACGTTCAATAAGTTCACGGTGTTAAAATTGATTTGGAGTACGCCACTACGGCGTGCCTAATATCCCGGTTGCGGTTTTGGCACGTGCAGCTCCATATTACAAATAAAGTTCTATACTCGTGACACGATTTGATGTGCCATTCGAGGAAACGACACGGCTCAACCCTCTCAGAGGTTCTTAAGTATGGCGCGCCACAACGCCTCACGCAAACATCTTTTCCTGTGTGTTCAATTTACTACGCAAACAAACAGCAGTGTTGCACCTAAGGTATGGCTTGACATCAACTCACGACTCCCGGACTGAACCAATTGAATAAATTAAACATCTCCGTCAACATCGCCACAAATTATTGCCAATCAAAGCAAACAGCACAGCAAGCTTCGCTTACATCTATTCCCACAGTGTGTGGGATCCGCATATATTTTTTTTTTTTTTATGTTTCTTGATCTACAGCCGAGAGCGACCCCACGTGAGGTCACCTTAATAACCTGATCTAACCTGCCGACGATGACAAGGCCTCCTTTGTCGAAGGTAGACCCTCTTATTGAAACGCCATCCAGCCTTTCTGAGGCGCTTTGTCCCTGTTTGTATCTTTCGTACCACAGCGTGGTACTCGATCTGTCGCCCCCTTGATTTTGAAGCAGTGAGCAGCATTCTTGACCCGTTCCGCAAACGGGTGAAAGTATTGGAAATTTATTAGAACTTAAGTTCTATAATATGCTTCTTTTTTTTTCATGTTTACTTTCGCTCCTAACGCAATCTTTTTCCGCCCGAAATTGTTACAGCTGTAACGAAGAAGTGCGCTGTCCGAGCTACGCATCGCCAGCGCTACGCAAGTGGGCCTCGGCTTAGGCGTTCTTCCTGATGTGTGACTGGCTAAGCCTACATTGATGCGTCTTCCAGACGGCGTCAGTCGTGTCTTCCACAGCCGTGTCAGACTTCTTTCTCATAATTGGTGGAGCTTTGCTGGGCATCGTGCTAGTGTGGAATTCCGCAGCCGGGCTCTGCATGCTATTGTTTTGTTCCTTTACCGTTGTTATATTGTACATTGCTTTAGGTTGGGAGTTCCCCTCCCGTCCCCAAGCTGTCATTGATTTCTCCCGTGCAGAACTCGCCATCTCTTCGCTTGACAATGCCATATCTCACGACGTCCTGATACCTCCGCATACACCCGTTTTGGCACCTGTGCCCTGTTCCGTTGCCTCCGACTCTACTGTACTCTTCACACCTTCCACTGCTTTCGTTCATCGCCACCTCTCCCCACACCGAACAGCGCTGCTTGGCCTTCAAGCTGGTGCGACTCACCTTCCTGTAGTATACAACCACTTCCCATTCCCGATTACTTTGCTTCGCGGTCAATTTCTCGGCACTGTGACCCCTTACGACACCCTTACCACATAGAAACTTCCTGTTGGATGCTCAGAAGTCAACACCCTCTACTGTAGTGCCATAACTTCCATATCCCCTGAAGACGTTTTCAGCCACGTCATCGACAACGCCTTAAATCTTCTCCTTCTCATCGACAAATTTCGCCCTGCTTTTGACAGCCACAGCACTTCTCTGGGCCGAACGAAGACTCCATGTCACCGGATTGACACCGGTGCTCACTCGCCGCTAAGGCAGCGACCATACCGAGGCCTCAAATGGAACACGTGGTAATGTTATTTGGGTGATGTAGTAGTGTTCGCGCTAGATTTTCCTACTGACCTTCGTCACTTGTAGCAGGTGTTACGCTGTCTCAGTGACGTTGGCCTCCAAATAAACTTGAAAAAAAAAAATCACTTTGGCGCACACAAGCTCAATATTCACGGACATGTCGTGCCGAAGGACGTTCATCCCTGATGCCGCCAAGCTGCGTGCTGTTAAAGAATTCCCGAGAACCACGTCTCAAGAAGACTTTCGCAGTTTCATTGTCCTCTGTTGATACTTCGGCCGCTACATTCCAGATTTCGCTTTGATTATGGCACCACTGACAGAGCTTCTTCGGGGAGACCTCAATCTTGCCGCGTGGTCCCCGCCTTGCGATGATGCCTTTGCGACGCTACGTCGCCTGCTTGCAACACCACCGATACTGTGCCATTTCGATCCAGCTGTTGCCATGGGAACCCATAGGGATGCCAGCGGTGTTCGTCTTGGCGCTGTGCACGCCCAGCGAAAGCCCGGCTACAACAAACATGTTGTTGCTCACGCGAGCCGCACTCTCAAGAAAGCTGAAGTCAATTACTCAGTCATGCAAAAAGAATGTCTAGCGATTACCCGGGCCATAACAAAATCTCGTCCATAGCTGCACGGCCGGTCCTTCGTTGTCGTTACCGATCACAACGATCTTTGCTGGTTGTCGTCCCTCAGTGATCCCTGCGGTCGCCTAGCCCGGTAGGCACTGAGGCTCCAAGAGTACTACAGCCGGTTTGTCTACCGCTCAGGCAAGAAGCACGCCGTTGCCGATGCTCTTTCGCGCTCGCTTATCCACGCCGACATCATCAGTGTCTACATCCTAGACAAACCACCTGATCCATTAGCTTCCGTTGAGATGACTTTGGGGCTAGCAAAAGGAATCCTGTGTTTAATCTTTGATAGATTACTCCTCTGATACGCCTGCACACCCGCCATTCTGAGCGCTACGCCCAGAAGCGTCGCATCTCGCCATGTGCGACGAAATGGTTGCTATGGTAACACCCCGACATCTCCGCGCTGACGTCTGCGCCGCCATTGCACGCCGGTCGTTAGTGCGCACACGCTGGTATCTTCAAGACCTTGCCAGAGTATGTCATAGGTTTTATTGGCGCGGTATGTATACACCATTGTGCAAAAGTACATTCGCTCTTGCATCGAATGTCAACGCCGCAAGCCTTATCCTTGTCGCTTGTCTGGACCAATGCAAACTTTGCAGTGCCTTTCGCGAGCCTCTGACCGGGTTGGGATAGACATATACGGCCCTCTGACATACACAGCTGCTAGCAATCGCTGTGTCATAGTGGCTATAGACGACCTCACGAGGTATGCAGAAACGGCCTCTTTGCCAGAAGCGACGGCTCGTGACGTAGCCTCCGTCCTGCTTCAACTGTTCGTTCTACGTCTCCGACGCTCCACGTGAACTCCTGAACGACCGAGGCCGCGTCTGTCTCGCCGATCTCATTCGAGAACTTTTCATTGAATGCCAACATCTGTGATATATGTATCTGAATCACAGCTGCCATTGCTTAAGTGGTTCGGCCGCTCATATTAACACGTCTCAGGGTGTAACAACACGGCACATAGGCACAGATATGTATGTTTTGCTGCGTCTTGACATTATTTCGTGTCAGCGATGCACCTTTTTCCACAATATTTGACGATAACAACAATCTGCGGATGTAGATGTCGATGTAAACAAGTGCACTGCTTTGATAAATCCGCCGCAGAAGGCGGCGCTCGAAGCCTTCTTGAATAAGCGAAATGTCTTAATAATGCGTAAAAATAATACAATAAGCGATGTACCAGTACAGAACTCAGCGACAAGTTCCAAGGCAGCCGCGTCACCCACCGGAACTCGGCGTGCTTTTATCGGCCGCACTGTTTGCAGAACAGCGTACTCAGGCCTGCCCACCCAGCCATGGAGTTTCTCATTATATTACCTAGAGGGAAATATGGCGCTGCTTCGCTAGAGTACACTATAGCTGCACTGTGGTATGCATGGGAATGCCGGTATATTGTGACTTCGCATTGGCACCGTTCTTGGAGAGCCAGGGAAGCACAGTCCCGTCTGCCACGATGATTAATTTTTTTGCTAAAAGACCATGTAAAAATCTCTTATCCTTATTCTTACAGGAACACATGTTTTGCTTAACTATGAAAACTTGTTATAGCATGTACAATTGTATTAAACGTAAGAAGCATCAGCGGGCCGCTAAAATTGGGGGACAGACGACAAGATTCGTGCTCGCATTGGAACCGTTCGTCGTCTGTTCTTTCTTTTCTTCGCTTAATTATGAATGGTAGGTGAGTAAATTTCACTGGAATATGTAATATACGTGAATGGAAACATTTTATGTAGATCTTACTTTAAAAACGCGTTATTTGTGTAGCCATATCTACGTTTTAGACGAAGCCTCTTACAACACCAGCCAAAACAAGCCTCGCAGACACGCATACCGTCATTCCCATGACGGCACAGGGCCCCTTAGGAAACTCCCATAGACAGTGGCGCCAGATTTGCCTCTAGGAGTTATAGTGAGAAACTCAATGCACCCAGCAGTCGGTGAGTGCTACGAACTTTCCAGGAACTATATGCGGCACCGAAGAAGCCATTAATAATTTTTCGCGATCCACGAAACGCACAACCGACGCGCACTCAACGTGGGCGCAGGTACACAAATCAACCGGCGAAAGCCCGGGGATCCTTCCAAAACATCTTCAGCGGCGTGCGGCATGCGGCAGTACAGGAAAATGAAAAAGGCGGACTGCGACACGGGCGGCTTGTGGCGACTCTCTCTCTAACAATGGCCCAGTTCCGCTTAATATTCCTTTAGACGTCCCATCAGGGACAGGACGGGACAGGTCCGGTGCTGAAGTCAACCGCGTCGCTTTCCTCTTTCGTGGAAGTAGAAGCCCACGCTGCATAAAACCGGCCCCCACGGCAAGGGTCAGCAGGTCTCTGGAATTCTGAATGCTTCCAAATGATTCGTCATGGAGCTCTGGGACCCCGCACTATTCAGTTCGGAAGGGTTCGGCAGTTTCGTGGAACTTTACCGGCACCAAGGGTAACCACTTCAGAAGAACGGGGTGGGGAGAGTGGAGCGTCATTTCCTCTTGCCTTCGAATCACTATATATATTTGGAATACACCACCAGAAGTTCTGGCTGAAAGCGTCATAAGTGTTGCTTCTCTTTTTGGCAAGCGATTTAGGCTCGCTCATCCTCAATCGCGGTCGTCTCAGTAGGAGCAGGCTAGCCTGGCAGCACGGGACCAAAGGAAGAGTTTCTCTCTGTCATTTCGTTTTTGCTTGCCTGGAGTGAAGTGCGTGGATATTATTTGAGTGCTCGCATCGCCTATCAGGACCGACGCCACGTGCAGCCGTGCGGGACCACAACTCAAATCATCCGGCACTCGTATAAGGTGAGTCAATACCTGTGTTTTCTTCATGCATTATATTACGGCAACAAATTTTAGGTCGAAATTATATTTTACAACGTTTTTCTGAGCGCTCGCGCAACAAGTGTGGACGAATGTTTGGAAAATGACGAAGCAAGTCGTCAATGTAAGCTGTTTACCTTGTTAATAAGAACTTGTGTACACGGCCTTTGCTTCTTTTTTGGTTGTTGAGAGAGAGAGATTAACCGTTGACGAACCGACACGGCCGACAGTTGGACCAACGTAGTTGTTCCTTAACGTAGTAAGGTAAAATTGTAGCGCTATATGCCAGATCTTGCGTACTTAAACAAAACATGACTGCATGCACTACATTTTAGCGACGACAGCTGAAAACACACACGAGTCCGGAATGGCGAAGCAGTCGCTTTTTATCTTCACTGGTTGATGTCAGTGAGGCGCATGTAAAATAACGTTAACACTATTTTGACAAGGTCACTACTACGAGGGCCAATCGCAGCTGCCGCCTGCGCCTTTTAAAACGGTGTTTTCATTGCGGCGCTTTTGTCCTAATAGGTGCTGAAAGAGGGGCAAAGCTTCGATAACGCTGAAATATTTCAGCATACCTCCTAGTGATAAACTTGGATGGAAACTAAAACACTGCCGACCGACATAATCGTTATCGCTGTTTCTCAGGACAAGTCGGGCTATTATAGTTGTGTTTATTTACGTTGCTGTAGAACTGCTATAGAAAGGGGGCATATTCTCTTCCTATATTTGCTGTCATACATATGGAGACATTTCAGTTGCATTGGGCACCTTATATAGCGGAAGCTTTCACAAATACGTTACTATACATGTCGGCATTCCCTTGCACGCTTTGATATGTCAAATAATCTCACGGAGGTATATCCTATCTCGTGAAAACGGCTATTTGTGAGGATGACATGGTAAATAAAAAAAATGTTTGCAAATTTAAACACTGGCCTTGCGCCTGTTATCAGTTTACCACACTACTGAAAGCTAGGCGCCGCTATGAAGGCATGCGCTCGCCGTTGACACTACAGATCGACGGCAGATTGTCTGTAGCTATACGGGAATTTGTTTAGCACCGTCTATGCCGATAATTTACGTCTCACATGAGCTGCTTGACAAAGTTCTTTACGAATGCAGGTTATTGTGTCACGACCCGCAATAGCAGCTGCCCTGCATTATAGAAATCTACGCCCTACGGTGGCGCAACAAGTCCTCGCTGCACATGATAGGTGCGATGCACAGTGTCTGCGCCTGCATGCCACTGCTATAGACCCCTTTGTTGTCTCTCTATCGGCTTTGTCACGCCATTATCATTGCAATATTTCAACTTGCTGTGGCGCTTTTACGAGCTGCTCCTGGCGCGCAGCTAAGACAATTGTAGAAGCCTTTACTTGGCACCTTGCAACGACGATGGGGCAGCCGCCTTCGTGCATGAATTTTCACGGGTCAAGATGGCGGCCGCGAAAGATTTTTGCAACTCGTTCGGCAATATTTGGCTCTAAAGTTATGCGGGAAAGCCACATGCCTTGAGAATAGGGGCGCGCGGCGTTGCCAGCAGTGTTTTCAAGGGAATCACACTGTGTCTTAGGGGGGGTGAGCGGTGGGGTCACTGGGTGTGCA
Organism: Dermacentor andersoni; assembly: GCF_023375885.2. NCBI lineage: Eukaryota > Metazoa > Arthropoda > Arachnida > Ixodida > Ixodidae > Dermacentor > Dermacentor andersoni. The sequence continues at coordinate 53,310,112 of NC_092824.1, forward strand.
TACTTGACATGAGCGAGTGGGAGAAGAAAACCGACTCTAAAGACTAGTTTTCCCGCGACCGCGTCGAATGTGCACAATGGCCTCTGGAGCTCCCTGACCATCGCTACATTAGCCTCCTGACAGCTGTGATTATCCGTGACATCCCTCAGAAGCATTGCAGAAACTGCAGCTGCAAGGCTCCCCGTTCTACTAAGGTGCGAGTCCGGATGGGACGTAGATAAAATTGTAGAGAGCAGGGAGGAGAAGAGGCAGTTCCCATACAAGGGGTTGGGTGGGGGGTGCGGAGAGAAGGCAAGCAAACCCTACTACTATACGAACTGCATAAGCTTTGGTTCAAGGTCCCATGGAGTATGTTGCCGATATTTCTCACACATAAACACCTTGCAAATACCTCAAGCGGACAAACTACGCATGGCGCGCGGAAGCGGAGCCGCATTCATTAAAGCGATCGTCAAATAACATTTCTGTGCCCGCCGCGGTAGCTTTCCTGCCATTGCGTTCCTAGAGGTCGTGGATTTGATCTCAACCACGGCAGCCGCATTTCGACGGGGGCATAATAGAAAACGCCCGTGCACTTAAATTTTGGGACATGTTAAAGGACATTACAGTGTCGAAATCCGGAGTCTGCCACTACGGCGTGCCTCATACTCCAATTGTGGTTTTGGCACGTACAGCCCCATAAACCAGTTCAAGTTTAATACTTCTGCCGCAATGCGGTGTGCCATGCGAGGCGATGCCTATGGTCAACCCTCTCAGAGGTTATGAAATATGGCGCACAACAACGCCTGAAGCAAACACCTCTCCCTGTGTGTTCTGTGTACTACACAGACAAACAGCAGTTGTGCACACACAAGGTAACGTTTAATACCAACTCATCAGTCTCGTGTTAGGCTAAACGTTGCCGAAATTAAGCTTTAGCCATCAACATTGGCGCTAATTAACGCCAATCAAAGCATCCAGCACGGAATGCTTCGCTTACATCTATTCCCACACTGCGTGGGATATGCATACTTTTTTCGTTCTCTTCCTTTCTTATCTTTATTTTTTAACTATGTTGCGAGTAAAAGTCCATCCGTAATCCGAAGTTGTCGAGCCTAGACTTTATGCTTCCGTGCCTTAGTACTGTGATAGTACCTATGATAGCCGTCTACCTATGATAATAACCAAGAACCAGCGTAATCGCACAAGTTGCAGACGCTGAGAGTCTAGCACGAACTGGAATCTCTTGCCTGCTACCTTGAACGATTCACTATATGGAGGCGACTTGTGCATCTGGGCATCTGACTCGAGTACTCAAGCCGTTCATTAAAATCTACAAGCTGGCCTAACGCTAATTCATTATACTTTTTTAGAAGCAGAGTCTTAATTATTTCACATGAGAAAACTGCTGCGTTTCCTTTTACATGGAAATGCCTCAATAAGTTGGTGATAGTGCGTTGTAGTCGCAGCTCCCGAGGCGCACACGCAAGACCTCTTGCATAAGTGTTGGCAGCCAGCGGTTTTCGCGTTTCCTCAAATGAACGGTGAAATCGCGATCAACACCGGTGGCGCGTATTTACGCTGGTGCTTTCACAACCAGGGTTCAATGCCCTGGGTGCATATTGAGCGAAGTCGAAGCGAACGGTACCCTTCGATTACTTTTTGCATCGCCGAGATGCGGATGTTAACAGCTGCCAGTGCCACGCCGACGTCCCCGCACTTGACTTGCAGAACGCGTGCGTCAGCAATGCCGTCAACCATTGCGCACATGGCTTGGCAATGCGGTGGTGAGGACATTATCGGCCCAATGGACGGACGGGCGGCCATTTTGTTCTTGTAAGTGGCCACTCCGGAGCACAAGCAAGACCGTCGCTTCCAGTAGCACACTCGTTGGAAGTCGGTTGCGGGTGGGCACTCCAAGTCTCCGACAAGGCGATGATGTCTGTTTTCGGCATTGCGCAATTCACTTCCATGTCTGGGGCGTGTAGCCTGAACATTGATTGGCACGACTGAGACGTGTCCGTTTCTTGCAGCTCGCTGGAGCCTGTCGTTCACGTGATCAAGTTCATAATTTCCGCTTGTTTAGGAGAACCATCTCGTCACGCAGTGTTCGATCCGTGGTACCACGGAGATGCTTAAATGAAAAGTCATTGTTTCGATTTGTTAGGTAGAAGCCTTCAACAGCGGTGGCACGCGATAGTGCGACGTACACCAGCCGCAGAGGGTGCCTTTGATCCTAGTCGTGCACAGCCTGTGATTTGCGGATGGTCATTGCATTGGCTTGTAAGAGGGGAAAGCTGACCGTCTCGCAAGTAACGATATCGCGCATGTACGAAGTTACGGTCTCATTGCTCCTGCTTATGGGAACCCACTGTACTCGCATTGCAGGCTGGCGCACTCTAGCATGTTTTGCCTTTGCGACGACACCCGCAGATGCACCCGGAAACTCCCGAGTCACAGACGGTGTGAATAGTCGTTCTCGTTATTTGCAATGTAGCTTAGTAGAGCCCACTTTGTTGCAGACTATGTCGTCTTTGTTGACTGTTACAATGTACGTTTTCAAATGCTCAGTTTGAGTTCTCTGAGCACAGAACACGCAGCGGCATGTCGTTGATTCACTCACTCCTTTACTGAAGAGAGCTTAAGAAAGCATTGCTCATTTGCAAAGGTCCCTGACGGCGCAATTGCTTGCCATCGTGTTACGTTAGGTGAACTGCCATGAGCACCAGAAGTGTAAGGTTAATCACCCGGTTATTGACATCGTCGGTACGGGATTCGGTTGTACCCCTTCCCTACCTCCTCCCTGGGCAGTCGTTGCTGTCACGTGTGAACACGGAGGCAAGGGCGGCAGTCCCCGCAATGCTTCTGCAGGGGGGGGGGGGGGGGGAGTCACACCTAATTACGGCGTCCAGAGGGCATTGTAGACCCGCTCTACCCAAACGTGGTTGACGTCGCCTATCTTGCCTCCCGCACCCCTCCCGTGAGTTTAACCCCCCCCCCCCCCCTGACCCCCGCCGCCTTCAACGCGGTGTTCAAGGCAGCAAAGCAGCAGCAGTAGAAAAGATGAAGAGGCAAAAGAAAAAGCTTAGTTTTAAAACAGCGCTGGCGCGTCCCACATTCCGTGCGGTTAATGCATGAAAACAGAACACGGCCCAGGTGGATGACGAGCTGAATGGTATGCAGTCGTACATTGTCTGCATTGCCCTGCCCCACCGCGTTGGTTCTAGCGTGTTGGTTCTTGTCACGTTTTGCACGTGGAGGACAAAGTTAACCGTGTTATAGGTCTCTTCAAGCAGACAACTAAGGCTGCCGGGATTGAATTGGGCTCAAGTTCTGCAGCGCCATGCTAAGATAAAGAAAAAACATTTATTTTATTTTATTTCCTTTTTTAACACCCGTAACACTACAAGAGTTATTGGTGTGTCGTATGACACTGTTTATGCGATTTAACCGCGACAGCACTTGCGAATACACATCTTTCGGCCAGTATCATCGAGAAGTAAGCACGAGAGATTTCAGTGCAGCTGTATGCAGTCTGCAAAAAATAAAGTGCTTCTACGAATCAAATAAAGCATGTGTTTAGCTTTTCTCGGCGTGTAATATTTCAGCACGATTTTAACGTAATACAAGAAATACATATAGGAATTCTAAATTGCGTGTGTGAATTCTGGAAGAGGGCCCAATAATGGATACATGCCTAATGACCCTAAATTGTTTAGCCAACATAACATACTCTCAAGAAAATAAAATCAATTTAAATTAGGCGGTTTTGCATGCCAAAAACCCGATCTGATTAAGCGGCACGTTGTAGTGGGGGACTACGGAATTATTTGGGCCACCTGGGGTTCTTTAACGTGTGCCTAAATCAAAGCACCGGCGTGTTTTCGCATATTGCAAGAAAATCAAAGAAGCCGATGAATATGATATGCGTTATTCCAGTAGGTTTGTGTGCTATAATTTATAAACACCAACGAAACGGCATTGCATCGGGCTATTCTATGTCACGATTTATTGATTTATTGAACTGCGGCATATGTCGCAGCATTTGTTGGCATATACGAAGTAAGCGAACAATATTTGAATGTTAGGAGAATCACAACTGCCAGTAAGAATTATGAGCAATAATTCCTTCAAATATTTCTGTGTCATTTAGAAGCACGTATAGGACTACATTATAAGTAGCGTGATTCCGCGTGCATGCTGTCTTCTGAACATTCAGTGAACATTCAGTGTCCTAAATGCTCCTTTCGTAGAGCCAGCGTCATGCACATATGAGAAAAGAAACCAAGAACTAATGCAAAAAGCCGCTCAAGCCTTTTCGAGCGTTTCATAGGTAAACCAAAATAACATAAAATGTAAGTAACACGCACAAACGCGCATAAGAGTTTAGTTAGAAACAGATGTCGACGTAATTTCAAGGCCGATACACGAGCTCGTACTTGCTTAGCCATGTTGGCAACCTTGGGTCCTATAACGTAAAGCTATTCCAATCTGTTTTTACTCCAATCTCCTGACGTCACATTTACGTAACCAACGACGTAAGGATCAGGCGGTGACCTGCAGCGTTGTCTGAAAAGGACAGTCAAAAGTTTGTGTATAGGAGGTCACTTTTGTTTGCCTTCAAAACGAATAACATTGTCTACATTCAGAAGTTTCTCTTATCTAATTGGCTGTGAAGAAGCGAGGAGTACGCTCAAGTAGACATGGTTTTGGTGGGGCCGAACCAGCGCAGTGCATATCGATGACCGCGTAAAGGCGCTGGAGTCCGCAATCGGTCCGCTTCCCCTTATTTAGCTTGCGGTGGCTTTCCGAAAATCGCGGTTGCGTGCAACGGAAGGCTAGGATTGGACTAAAGGTTAGGAATGCCGCTAAAACGGATACTCAACAAGGAGCTGGGAGTGCTATGCCGTATACGTGCCGAAAGGCTCAGGAATGTTATACTATCAGGCAAAAAGATTTATTATAAGGAAATAAATTCCACGCTCTCAGACAGGAGCGAGTAGCTAGTGCCGGAGCGCTCGGCGAGCAGCAATCTTCTATTCCTTTCCGATCGGGACAGTCTCCGGTTATTCAGAAAACGAATTCAGTTATGTTCCGCATATCAATGCATCTTTAACGCGGTCAGTTCGCGCGGTTTTTATGACGTCGCGTGGCGGACAGGCGAAGAGGGCGCTGCGCGAAAGCGTTTGGCCAATAGCAGAAGGCTAACAGCAAAATGGCGTCAATGAGAAATAACTCATTTTTCTTTCGTTCGGTGTAATCATGCATAATCAGCGTGTGCTCATCATATTAGATGGGGAGCTATCGCGGTTTTGTGACGTCGCGTGACCGACAGCCGAAGTGCAGGTGGCCCAAAAATGTCTTGACCAATCGTGGAGGGCTGACTGCACAATTAGAATAGAAACTTTTGGAATAGCTGTACGTTGTAGCGCCCCTTATTGCGATCTAACTAGACTCCTTCTAGCTTTGCCTTTCGCTTGACCTACGCGGTCTAGATGCGTGTACCCGTGCTTATCTCGGTGGCGCGATGTGTACCGGCCCAGTGGAATTAACGCTATGGCTGTACAATAAGACGCACCGTATTTCTAGAACTTTCATAAACAAACTGAGGCCAACGCTGTACGCTAGTGTTGCTTCGTTTTACACTGGATGCGAAAAAATTGTACGCGCAGAATCTGCTCCCGGAGTTACATGAATGATGTGTACGCATTTCGGACTAACGACGTGGTGTTGCGTGCTCGAGCGCTGGTGCTTTTGGTACAATCGCCAGAACGACCGCGAAAGATTCGCGAATGGGAGAAGCGTGGTTTCAACACCGAACTGTTGAGTGAGACGCTACACGAGAGGACGCAGGAGAGGCGAGTGTAGAAGCAATGTTCACTCGTGTTATGGACAGCCCGCAGCGGATGTGGGCGTGTGGTGAACTGAAGAGGGAGACGTAGGAAATGAAGCAAATGCAAGCAGCTTCGCCTGGAACGTCGGCATGGTGTCGCTCTCGTTGTTGCTTGAGTTTGGCAGCGTGTTGCTGTAGTCACAAGCTCTGCACAACGTCGTTCATTTGTTTCTGGCGTAATCTGTATTGGCGCCGATACTCTGCGTTCCTGGATTTCCGCTCTTCTTCACTAAGCGGCTCCGCTCTTGTTGGCGCAATTACGGTGAATACGACAGCGCTGCGGCGACGCGAACTGATGCCCAAAGCGGTGCGACATGAACTAATGAGGCAAGCAAACTACTGCAAGTGGCTGCTCCACACTTCTGGTGAGTGCCCGATTGTGCTCGTCACGTGGTCACAAAGACGCGCTCGTGCCACCAATCGCGCGATCGTCGTGCCGGGCGCATTAGTCGCTTCAGGTTACGTTGGCGGAACCAGTGCGTCGAACCATCGGTCGCAGAATAGACGCAGGTTGTTCTCGACAACGTGACGTCACCTGTGCGCGCTCACGCTACGTCGGAATATATTTAAGGGCAACTCCGGTGTTTTTAAAGCCAGATAAGACTATTGTCATTTTCAAATGGTACTGACAGTCCTGTCACCGGTAGGGTGGTGCAATTTGCATACAAACTGAACAATAATTTTAAGTAACCCATAAATGAGACAGCGAAACCGAAAGGGTTGTGTGCCTTGTGCAACGTCACGATGAGTCGATGACGCGAGATCCTACACTACCAAAGTGTAAACACGCATGGCACAGTGTATAAACGCGCGCTAGACAAACAATACGCGTGGCACTAACGACAAAGAAGCGGAGCTGATTGCGGATGATACCTCTTGATGACACAAGTAGATTTTGCAGTTTTTTCGGACTAGACAGCGTCGATTTCAGGCAGGATTTCAGCGATAACAGGTGGCATAGTCTCTGACGTCCCAAACACAGGATGGGCAGTATAAAGACATGACTAGAGAACACGCAACAAAATTTAAAATTCACTTTCAGCAAACCTAAATCTCTTGGAGCAATACAGTTTGGCACCGGTCGATAGTTAGAGTGCTAAAGCAAGCGTATATTGAAGCTTTTTATAACATTAGTGGACACCGAGAAATCGCCAGAGTTGCCCTTTAAGGTTTTCCAACCGCCACTGTCGCAGCAGAGGGAAAGGCCGACGCACGCGCAGGCACCACCGGCGACTGCCTCAGCGAGGAGGAAGAGAAGGAGGGAATGCGCACACAAAGCGTTCTTCTCGCCGACGGGAGACAGCACTGGCGAGCCCACGCCAACCTGAGGCCGTCGAGCGCGCGGTGGGGAACGAGCCGACAATGCGCGCGTAAGGGCCAACGTCATTTCGCGGTTGCGGCCTTCTAAGCGTTTTATTGCGACAGCAATTACATGGGCACTCCAGGCGCATTCCTGCCGTAGCCGTGAGGTTCCGTAGTCCAAGGGCGATAAAACCGTCGCCGCGCGCCGTATGCTGTATGTGCGAACGAAAGCGTTCGAGGGTGAGCCGGCGAAAGCGGTTCGATCCAGCACCTCGCGTGTGCCAGCGACGAAAGCGAGCTGGAAGCGTGCCCTCTCCTGATGCGCGCGATGCACGGGGGTCAGGCGAGGGAGGGGTGGCTGTTCTCCGGCGGCTGCTAGGGTGCGCCGATGTCCTCCTCGCTCACCGCTCCGAAGAGTGGAGACAACCGCGGCGTCTACTACGGCGTATCACGCGAATGGCGGACGCCATAGTAGACGCCTTTGACGGAAGCCGTAGGGACGCATTGCCGGTGCTCGTGTGTCTTGAAAGCGATCTGCGACGGGGCGAGAGTGCGCGACCGCGCGGGCGTCATCTTCAAAGCGATCTCTGATGTTTGAAAAGTGCGCGTACTGCGGGTAGCTTCGTATGCGCTGTGCTTTCGACGTTTTGTTCACACTGAAGCGATAGATGCACGAAGATAAATTCGTTTGCTGCTCCCGCGATTCCCCACTCCAGCATTTTGACAGCGAGTTTCCGCGCTCATCGAGCGAGATGTGTTCACGTTTACCTGTGCGCGCGTGGCACAGCGCTTGTTAATTTAGATAAATCACGTTGGCCGGCTTGTTGGTTTCAATACATGATAGAATGTGTAAGCACAACTGAACAACGACGCAGAAAGCAGTCGACACACAAAGACAGAGCTCTCTGTGGATGTCTGCTTCTTTCTACGTCCTCGTTGAGTCAGGCTTACATATTTTATCATTGTTATTTTCTTTAGTAAGCTAATGTTCAAGGTTTACATACGGCTGCTAAAACTACTCTCCTTACCCGGTACAGCTATCCACTAATTCGCTATCGCAATCGGTGCTTCGCCTTTCCGGCGAAACTGCGACATTTTTTCGACCGTTGTGGGCGGCTTAGCGTACTGCGAACTTCAAGGCAGTCGCCGTGGCTTTGGCGGCGTGATACGAATTGTTCATCACTTAGGCGAGTAGTAACATCGCCCAATCTTAGCAGCGTTTCCTGCCTTTTGCGTATATGGCCAATGGTTGGCGATATTCTTTCTCTTTGTGGTCAAAACATGCTACACAAGAGAACTGACATCCCTTGAGCGAAACGCGCTGGTCATCTTTGATAGTGAAGCAACTGTTTAGTCGCTAAATCTTTCGCGCACCTTTTTTTATCTTCTACGCGCAGGTGCCACGTGTGACGACTGAAAGACAGCGTTCAGTGGGCAGCACAGCATTTCGCCAAACAAGTGACCGGTTCAGCATGTCTGAATCCTCGCAAGCTCTCTTCAGCAAACGTGCACCCGACAGGAACAGCATCGACTGGGACTCGCTGAACATCCCATGCACTAAGAAGGATGGTGCCAGCTGCAGCCTAATGAAACACCGTCATGACTTGAATAAGGTCCTTCTACGTGCTCGCCTTGAGCTTCGGGAAGATGGGCGAGGAAAGAGCAGAGGAGACGTCCTAATCGAGTGTGACGAGGCACGCGATTGCAGGTACGCTGCATGCGGCTCAGAGCAAGTCTCGCGCGAAGCGAGGGCACTGGATCTCGCCGAGCGTCTACTCGCCCAGCATCGCTGCATCACAGCGATAAAATTCAGGCCCCTTTGGATGCGTCGCGCCTCGATGCTTTCAGCAATAAATCGCAATCGCTTTTTGACAAGCATTACCATCTGCACAACAATTCTATCATCACCTCAAGACGACGATATCTTTCTCGAAATGCTCAATCCTATCCCACAGCGTGGAAATGGGGCCCTCAAGGTCAACGAGTTTGACGAGGAAGGGGGAGTCGACGTGGCCATGCCTGGAAGGTCACTCGGCTTAGGCATGGATCATCTCACAACACTCGACATGTCAGATGTTCATATGAACGATACCCATGCGTGTTGGCTGATCCGGGATCTCATTGAAAACAAGAGCATCACTGAACTCGGTGTCTCACACTGCGTGTTCCGCTATCGCGACGAAGCCTCCAACGCGCTGTTCGCCAGATACCTCGCCAAAGAAGACTGCGCGCTGCGAAAACTCACTCTCAAATCGACGATCATTTACCGCAGAGGGTGGGACCTGTGCCTTCGCGAAATCGTCGATGCACTCTGCAAGATGAGCACTTTGGAGGAACTGAACGCAAACATCGTCTTTGTGCCCGTAAGCTTGTAAGTATTGCTTATAATTGCACCACGAACCGACGGTACACCGACAGGGCATCTCGAAGCATGTATTACGTGCTACAGAGCACGTATTCGCCCTGTAATGCCCAAAATGTCATTAGGAACATTAGAATTATCATACTTAGTGTCAAATGTAATCTAATGGACGCAACTTAACGTAATGCCTATGTTATTGTATTTCATGCGCTGTAGCGAGCTTTTGAGTTGTGGAGTGTTCAGCGAACAAATCATTATTTGTATATTTGGCCCACAGAAAGATTTTATTTAAGATAACAGATTTTTTAACAATATCACTCCTCATGGCTTGAAATAAAAGCGCATATGGGTGCTTCAGTGAACACTTACAAAATTTTTTAAAGGTTGCCTGTAGCAGATAACTGAATTCTAGTTTGTCAGCCGGTCTACTCGAAGCGGCGGACACTACTTGCACAAAAGATTGAAATCCAAAATCGACTCATTAAGAATTCACTGATTATCTTTCTAGCCTATTATCTTATGACCCATATTGCAATTTACAAATTCTGGCAGTGGACCTCGCAAAGAGGGTCCACTTGGAACGAATTCTCAGGACGACACCAGTTTCGAGATATAAATCGGATAAATGTAGAAATGCATTTGCCGTTGCAGTTACTTGTGTGCTTCAGTGCAAGAAACGACGTTTCGTTAAGAATTTAACTGGAATGGCAATGCATTTCCTCGCAAAGTTCGCGAATTTATATCTCGAAACTGGTGCCATCTTGAAAATTCGTTGCAAGTATTTGCGCCTTGCGAACTCCACGGCTAGAATTTGTAAATTGCACTAGGGGCCATAATGTAATTACTTAAAAACTTAATTAGTGAATTCGTATTAATTAGTCGGTCTTGCACCTCTATTTCTTGCGCAATTATTGTCCGCCGTTTCTAGTAGACCAAGCCACGAACTAAAATTCTCATATCTGCCAAAGGCAACTTTTAAATATTTTTGAAAGTGTCCGCGTGAAACATCCTGCATCTCCTTGATGTCGAAATACGATTGGAAATTACGTGCCTATGAACGCAATTTACGTCACTGCGAGTTTAGTCATTTTCTTGGATTTTGTAGTGTCATTTCTTAAGATAGCCATTCGTGTCGTGTATTCAAGCTCCTGTTTTATTCGTCTCTCTAGACGACAGCATTGAACGGTCGTTAGCCAAAATTTAGTTTGCTCTTAAAGGGACACGAAAATGCCCTTTTTAAGTGAGTATGATTGCGTATCTAACTATCGTTTTGAAATGACTGCTAGTAATCGCGAAAGGAAATGACGAGCACCGCTAGAGAAAAGGCCAAACTTGTTTCTGGTTGAATTTAGTGCCGGAACCTCAGCCTCTGAATTCGATATGTCCTCATGGATATCACATTGCTTTTTTTCATTTACGCTGTTTTATTGACGCGATAGTTATCGACGCCGTGTGGATCTTTTGGAATATAGTGTGGTCCTCATTTGTTGAAACATAAGTTCTCTTCTACACCTTCAGAAATGTTGATTTCTGTTTCTTGCACTAGAATGTATTGTAGCTCTAAATAGCTTTTTACTTGCGGCACAATTTTTCAACAAATATATTCTTCTCCTTATGTGCTTCCAGCATGACTAGGGTCACCCTCTTCGCCGAAGTCATCACACGGAGTGCCACACTACGGCGGCTGACACTACCTTCAACGTATTGCGAATGTCTTGCGCATAAATGGGGTATACCTATCCAGCTTCCGGATCCCCAAGCCGCGAAGTGCATGGAGTCCTTGTGCCAAGCCCTACGGAAACCAAACTCGACACTCAGCCGGCTCTGCATCGACATGCGCTCTTTCGGAGAAGCAGAGTGGAACGCCTTCTTCAGTGCAGTTGCGGACAACAAGGCACTGGAGGCGGTGGTCGTCGACACCTTGCCCTGCATCGACGGACTCGACAGCGTCTCCAAAACTATTCGGGAACGGGGACTCGATGACCGCGTTGTCATCAAGGGACAATGGGCGCACGACAACACAAGGCAGCTGCAGCAATGCCCACAAATCTGCAATGCAACCATCGATAAGGTGATCCATACAGCCGACATCGCGCAATTGATTATCCCATCTTTGCGCGTTGTCAGTGGTTGCGATCACATAACTTCGCTGCGGGTTGATTGCCTTAGCTACGAACGCAATGAATACTCCACTTTGGCAGCATATATAAGGGGCTCTACCGCGCTCACTGAGGTAGACATAGAGCTGATTCCCATGGGTGACCTTAGGACAAGCCCGGAGCTTCGGGAAGCGGAAGGAGAACTGGTGTCAGCTCTCGCTTCTAACACCAAGCTAGTGAGAGTCAACCTCAAGGGTTTGCAGCTGTCCTACGACGACTTGAACGTGCTCGCGCGAGGCGCTAGCAGGAGCCTCAGCCTGACCGAATTCACCGTGAGTCCTGATTGCATCGTTTACGAGTGGTTTCAAGTCCTGGGGCGCAACTGTTCTGTACACGTGTCCGAAGCGTCCCTCGAAGCAGCCGACGACAAGGAAGGTGCACTGGCGGACATCATGGTATGACTCTGTCTTAACTATTTTCTTTTGTCTCTTCGCAATAACAAGGAAAGTGATAACCTGCTAAAGACAGCACACGCAGAGGACTGTCCACATGCATAATTCTAGGAAAGCTACGAGGCGGAAATCTCGATTTTCGCTAACATAGTGCGTCATAAACGCCAGCCTCCTCGATGGTTTGCGCATATGTACAGAGACTGACTACGTTGCTTTGAACACTGTGAGTACTTAAAAATTTAGAAAGCTAAAAGCTGTCATAGAAGACGTCACAAGAATCCTCAAGGCTACAAGTAGGCGCCGACAAATGTACCTATTATCCATGATTCACATGTCAGCTGCATGGAGAGATCGCCAGAGTTCCCTGCAGGAGTTGCCGTGCGATTTAACGGAATTTATCTTGGTACCGATTGATCGGACAGTAAGCTTCGCTTGGTTCTTGCCGACTAGACTGCAGCGCACTGCGCGTTTCTTTGCATGCACCTTTTAAACTAAGGAAGTGCATCGTTAAGTCTACCATATGTAAAATAAACCCCCGGCGCTTCATCAAATTGAACTTGATTTTCCCCTTGCGTTCACGTAAAGACGCTTGTTCGAGGTATGCGAGAAGGAAGCTGCAATACTGGAAGCTCGGTGTGGTACAACGATTATTTTTTCTTTCGACGTCCCAAGCCACCACGTAATTCCCAGCTTCACCATTTGCCTAAGCGCGAAGAAAAATAAAATTACTATCGATCTCCACAGCCGACCACACTGGCATCTGAACTCCGTGCCACTGCCGCAATGTACATTGGAGAATCGAACGCGCTAACCACTAATTAATCGCGGAACATCGATGATGGGTAATTAGTGCAGAGCTTCACGCTCCAGGCTGATTCTCAAAGGATTGCAAAATGCTCATGCATTTCGTAGGCGAGTAGGAGCAACATTGCAGTGCGCGAGGATTACATTAGGTGGGCATTGGAAAACAATGTGTTCTTGACAAGATGGTGGTATCCTTTTCGCGATGTTCCTAGTGGTCGTGCCCGTGAAAACAGCGTCGGCGTCACAAAAGAGGCCCTACGTGGTAATGATGATGATAAGCCTCAAACAAAGTACACAACCAACATAAAAGTTCCCCCGAAGTTTAAAGTTCTTGGTGAAAAACAACCTGTATAGCATCGCGAATGACGATGCTCAACAGCAACGTCTAAGCGTCAAACGTCCACGCATATCTCGAAGGGCCGCACTCCGTTATTTCGCTCCTCGCATCATCATCATCAGCCTGGTTACGCCTACTGCAGGGTAAAGGCCTCTCCTATACTACTCCAACAACCCCGGTCGTCACAAGAAGCCATGTCGTCCCTGCAAACTTCTTAATCTCATCCGCCCACCTAACTTTCTGCCGCTCCCTGTTACGCTTCCCTTCCCTTGGAATCCAGTCCGTAACCCTTAATGACCATCGGTTACCTTCCCTCCTCATTACATGTCCTGCGCATGCCCGTTTCTTTTTCTCGATTTCAACTAAGATGTCATTAATCGCGTTTGTTCCCTCACCCAATCTGTTCTTTTCTTATCCCTTAACGTTACACCTATCATTCTTCTTTCCATAGCTCGTTGCGTCCTCCTCAATTTAAGTGGAACACTTTTCGTAAGCCTCCAGGTTTCTGCCCCGTAGGTGAGTACTGGTAAGACACAGCTATTATACACTTTTCTCTTGATGGATAATGGCAACCTGCTGTTCATTATCTGAGAATGCATGCTAAACGCACCCCAGCCCATTCTTATTCTTCTGGTTATTTCAGTCTCATGATCCGGGTCCGTGGTCACTACCTGCCCTAAGTAGATGTATTCCCTTACCACTTCCAGTGCCTCGCTACCTATCGTAAACTGCTGTTCCCTTCCGAGACTGTTAAACATTATTTTAGTTTTCTGCAGATTAATTTTCAGACCCACCCTTCTGCTTTGCCTCCCCAGGTCAGTGAGCATGCATTGCAATTGGTCTCCTGAGTTACTAAGCAAGGCAATATCATAAGCGAATCTCAAGTTGCTAAGGTATTCTCCATCAACTTTTATCCCCAATTCTTCCCACTCCAGGCCTCTGAATACCTCCTGTAAACATGCTGTGAATAGCATTGGAGATATCGTATCTGCCTGTCTGACGCCTTTCTTTATAGGGATTTTGTTGCTTTCTTTATGGAGGACTACGGTGGTTGTGGAGCCGCATCAGTTGTTGTGAAAGATGTTGGCTCCAAACTTTACTTGAAAGTCTCAGGCGGGACCTTCGAAACGATTCACCGAGCCTTAAAACCATGAAGCGTTTTATGAGCGCCACGATTCCTTCTCCGGCGTAGTACATGCTGATACAAAAGCCAAATTAATGAAGCGATGGAAGGAGATTTAAAGTTGGTAAGACATTTCAAAAGCCAAGTTGGAGTGACTAGACATTGCACTAAGACTTTCTGCTAACGAACGAAGGAAATACGAACTGTGTCTCTTTTACACAAAACAAAGGAAAAAAACGATTCACCAAGTTTACCTGAAGTATATGTATATATACTAAAACGTTGACTGGTAGCGAACAAAAGAAAAGGTTACCATTAGCCTTTGGAATAATAACTGCGAGTATAAAGCTCTCGAAAGCCATGCAGTTTACTAAATAAACATAGGTTACTTCGACAAGGGGAGTCTGAGAATGCTAAAGTCTCTGTGGGAAGGTAGTTAGAATTTAATAACATGTTCAGCGTCACGTAACACGTGATCTCATGTGAGTAGGCCTGTGGCTAATAAACCTTCGCTACCTAATGACATCAAGGCTGCCACATTCGGGACCCTCGCTATCGGGCAATCAAAAAGGGAAGTTACACATCCGGCCACCATGAGCAGCGTTTGCTAACACTCCTACGGCCCTAGATCTAGTAAATATGGATCCCCAAGTTAGTGGCCGTAGTGCCACAGCCACGGCCGGACCATGGCTGTAGCACAATTGGTAGTGCAACGCAATGCTGGCGTTGCGGGTCCAATGCCTCCTGAATATATATATATATATATATATATATATATATATATATATATATATATACTGTAAGCACTATTAACGTAGTTCGTCGTTTTCATTTGTACATAGCCATCATCATCTTCCGTGTTCTACTTCTGCGCGCATGAGCTGGGGCGTTTCCTTTTTTGAAAGAAACAGCGCTGGACAACTTGGTCGGTCTCGGTATATATATATATATATAAATATATATATATATATATATATATATATATATATATATATATATATATATATATATATATATATATATATTGTCACGTGGTGATGACGTTGAAGAACACAGTAGCAATACTGTGAATGACAAGACTAAGTTTTATTAGGCGAACCTGTGCCCACAAGACAGGCTACACTTATAGCACTACGATAGCGGCGAACACGGTCGGCGATCGTCGAAAGTCAGCTCAGCGGGTCAAGCGCGTCGGCTTTGATACAGCAGTCGTCGAATGTTCCAGACTAATCGTTGGGACCCGTGTGCCTTCCACAAAGTTCTACACCATTCGCGTCAGGCGATGAAATCAGATAACAGAAGGTTCGGCGACAACAGACAGCGGATAGAAGCATCGCTAACTTTCCAGAAACTTCGGATACATGCAGGCGCGTCCCGCGCTGTGCGATAACACTTGTTAGGCAGCGAAACGTGGTTGCCCGATAAAGATAACTACACCTGTCAAAATTTATATGCAGGGAGAGAAAAGTTACGCGCCAGGCAACAGCAGCACCCATTCGTTGCAGAAACGATTCATGACAAGTATTTTTTACTAAACGGTGAATGCTGAATGCTTCAAATACGTTGGTGTTGACCGGATTGCATCGGCTTCAAGTTTAATTACACTAGCAAGCTATCGTGTCAGCAGATGCCGAGTCCCGCGGCCCACTGCATTTGCAACGAGGCATGTGTTACGCACTACGGCCATCACGATGTAAGAGCACGCTCGTCAATCACGTCGGATGCTTGCGTCAACTGGACACATGCGAAAACTTTTTGAACGCATATATTACGTACTTTGATGGCGTGAAGAAATCGGGAAATTTGCAAGCTACACTTGGGATCAGCTCGCACAGCGGTGATTGGAGATCGCTAGGAGAGGCCTTCGTCCTGCAGATGACGTAAAAATAGACTGATGATGATGATGATGATGATGATGATGATGATGATGATGATGATGATGACTGTGATCTTTCTGCACCCACAATGGCGTTCGCCTGTAATGTTTGTTTGCTTTATGGGAAATCCTGTGGTCGCACTGGATGGCGGTTAACGTTAAAATGATCATAATCACGTTGCGTAGACTTCATAGCGGCATTGTACGAGATTATTTCTGCGACGAAGAAAGTGATGCTACGATGGAGACGTCGCGTTATGTTTTTATAGTATATGCATGGCTACCTCCAATTTCCTTATCGATTCCACGCGCTACTCACTTCAGTTCCATTTTCGCGCACAATACAGAAGTGCTTGGAACGTTTTACTTTCGCAGGCTTACATTTCTTTGGCTTTACCAACCGTGGCTCATCTCTGTACACGCAGGAAGTGGCCAGGAAGAATTCATCCGCCATCTGGGACGCTGCAGACTTCGTGCTGGGCGAACAAGATGGCGTCGAGGGTGCGCGCGCCATCGAGCTGATGCGCGACCACCCGCGTCTCCTCGAAAGGGTGATGGAAGGTGCTGACGTCACTAAGGCCGAAGCCAACAAGAAGATCCGCAGCGCCCTGGTTCGCGTCCGCAGCAGTAGCATTGACGAATTTATGACAATGACTGGCGTCGTCAAGGAGGCAGTGCAGTGCCTCAGTCATCCCGGTGCCAGGAGGCTTCAGCTCGCCGACATTGGCCACGACTGCTGGCTCCACATTCGAAGCTTCCTGAAGATAGCGGACGTCCTGTCACTTTGAGCCAGTCTAGGTCAGTGAAAACAATCTAGCGACTATTTTTTTTCGCCGTTTGCATGGGACGGGGCTTGAAGGAATAGTTCGTTTAACACAGCAAGACGAAAGCGAATGTGGCTGTCTATAAACAAAAAATACAAATAACACGAATATGTCGTAGATTTGTGAAAAGGGATTCGACAGTAACTTGGAAAGAAGTTGTTAAGTTTGTCAGATTCCTGCTACGGGCTTCGCTAGCCTTCTTATGACTTAATTACAAAGCTCAGATTGATTTTTCTATGTGGCACATATTTGCTTTGATAGTATAAAACGCACAAGCTCAAAAGCCGCATATATCGTAAATATTCAATATCGCCTTGCATAGTATTTCAGTGACATGGGGGATCAAAAAAGATTAGCGTCCTATTTATACCCTTACTTTTTTTCAAACACAGTAATATAACTTCTAATGACATCACGACAACCAGATTGGTTCCACATGGCCAGCTTTTATATTCATTGATAGCTGTACAGGCGAGAGAGTGCCTACCGAATGTCTTCGGCATGTACAATACAAAAAATACCAACAGCGCTAAACGGAACTAGAACATGTTTCATACTAGCTGGTCTACAGACTGCATTTGGTTTCATTTCTCGGGATATCTGTGTACCATGACGTCATATAGCGGAAAATTGGCACAGGGGATGCGAACGGCGGTACGGTTGCGTCACGTGTTCTGCCTCTCGGTGCTCTCTTGTCCAACCACACAGGGCCGCCCAGTGAGTAGCTGTGTAAGACATAACTAAGCATTTTATTTCAGGTAATTAATTTTTCATAAATTAACTTGCTAATGGCATTCTCCTTTACGTAACGCCTTTGTTTTCAAGGCACACAAATTACCACAAGTCAGACGGAAAAAATGGCAGTGAAAAGTGCGAGTTGGTGGTCGTTCATACTTTCTTCTTGCTCTATGTATATTTAGTACAAAAGAAAGAGACCGCGAAAGATTAAGATAATTATAAGGCGCAAACATAAACTACGATCAACAGTGTCATGACACACAGACAAAAAAGGAACATATAAGGTTCGATTGAAAGATTAAAATTCTGCTATGCTTATTTCATTCGTAGCTAAAACAGCTTTTGTAAGCTAGAAAGTGATGAAGTATCACTACCTCTTATGTTGAGTGAGTTATTTTCTACACAACCGGCAGTGTGACACTGAGACGACTAAGGGTATTCGCACATTTGTATCACTATCGCTTACTCGTTGTGTTGTTAATGGTAATCAATAAATGTTACCAATATTTGCTTCATTCTACAGTGTTCGGCTGCCGAGCTTGGCAGACTGAGGGGAGAGGAAACCAAGCTGGCTCCTCCTGCTGTCGTCGAAGTGCGGCTGTAAAGAGAGGCTGTTACGTTTCAACAAATAGGGCTCGGTTGTGCGCCTCTTGATTTTTCCCACTCGTTACATCGCCGACCCAGGAAGCTGTTAGGAAGCCACTGAACACCGTTTGCCATCGCCGATGTGGAAGTGTTCCAGCGTCTATTCAATCTGTTTTGAGGTGGAGGTGTTTTAGCAGTGGAGGTCGTGTCGTTTTCCTCGCATTACTTCACGCGACATGAATGGCGATTGGAGTTGACTTGACAAGTGCTAATTTTGGAACCATAGCAGCGGGCCCGTCTTTCTCCATTGACCCTGATTTCAGTCCTCAAACAAGGCTTAGACACATCTCTCTCTCACCCGATACTATGTGCAGCTGTTGTTTTAATTTGCATTGTGCACATCGGAGTGCGTGATTTGAGGCACTTATTAGGCCCTAGTGTTCTGTAACGTAATGTCCATGGTTTTGTTGCAGTAAATAGTAACACACAATAAAGCGAACGGGCGTCTTCCAGCGTGTCTAAGACCATGTGTTTGAGTGCCGAGACCATTCATGTAGTTTTGCATCACTCTCTCCGTAAAGTGTCAACTATCAGTGTTGTACTGTGCATTGTAATCGTCATGCCTGACGAAAGAAAGAAATGATCCATGCGTGTTTCTGCAGTGGAGCCTGAGCTAGCATTTAGAGCTGGAATCAGTTCGCTACAAACATTGAATGTAAGAGACTAGAGACGAGAACTCGAACGTAGTTGAAGTTGAACATGACGGAGTTTGTTTGATTTCCCTCAGGGGATTCCCATTCCTTTTTAAAAGCATTGTACTTTAGTTAGTTTGTTTTCACACGGGGGGTAAGTCAAGTATACAGTACCACGCACTCGACATAAACTGTCACCAATAGTTATATTATCGCAATTATTGCCTCGGTATGCCTACATCGACAACTAGAAGGCATTTCGTTCTTGAATTAGATATATCTCGGGATGTGTAGTTCTAAACTCTAACCGCGCGTTGATACTACTGTGGTGGAACTCAACGCACACAATTAGCTTCCGAGACCGGAAAGAGTAGTGATGTTATGTATAGCCATGTATCTAGATTGCCTAACTCTATTACGGTGACATCTTCCCAAAGTATACGTTGACGGCCTGTAAATGTGGGCCCGAGGGCAGCGAAGGACTAGATGCAGTGATATTTCTAGTAATTTTGCCAGCATGAGGTGAGTTTCATTCACACAGAAACCCCTCGCCTTGTTTTACCAGCTAAATGTCGTAGCCACAGTGGCACGTGAATAAACTGAAGAACAAGTTCCTTGTCGACACGTTCGTGTTTCTTGTTGCCTGTATGTAAATAAAAATTCCAATAAATGAGTGTGTCATATCAAAAAGACTGTGTATGGCCTTTTATTGAATAAAGTGCATGCTGTGTACACTAGAAATGGAGAAAGTGAACACTCCCGGGCTGAGTTTAGTAGCAAAGCATAATTACCCCAGAAGGTGGACGGGAATACGGCGCCGCGTTAACTAAATTGGTGAGAGTATCGCACGTGTTACGTTGAAGGCGTGGCTTCGTATGCCACCTGCGGCCAGTCTTTTTTTTTTCATCAACTGTCATTTCCATTAATGTATGATATCTTTATTTGAAGTAGTAAGTGCAAGTGATTTACCCCATGTTGTCCTTGTGCCTTTGTTTGTTGGCTTCTTATGATATGGTTAATGGAAGTCGGGCCCCTTGCTTCCCTTTACTCTCGTTCATTGCATTCCGAGGGTTTCGAAACCGACAGCATTGTTGCCTTGAGGTAGTTTGTGTGGGTTTATTGACCAGTTACCGTCACCCAAATAGATGAGGTACACGTGGCGCCTGCGGCATATAATATGTTCAACATCCGACGCCTAGGTTCGTGAGTTGTGGCGCCGGCTAACACTCCTAGGGTTAGTCCTAGTAGTGAAGCGCAGAAAGTGAATGGGAAAACGGCACCGCCATAGCTCTATTGGTAACAGCATCGCACGCGTGATGCGAGCACGTCGGATCGTATCCCACCTGCGACCAGTTCTTTTTCATCCACTTTCATTTCCATTAGTTTCTCATTTTGTAATTAGTAAGTATGTATTTTCCGCTATGGTGATGTTGGTGCACTTGTTTGTTGGCTTTTTATGATAAGTTTAACAAAAATATGGCCCTTCGGATCCCTTTGTATACGTATATATATATATATATATATATATATATATATATATATATATATATATATTTATATAGACGTGAAGTAGAGGGAGAAATGGCCGCACATCTTAGGGAAGTGACAGGAGGTGCCTTTTTAGCCTCTACAAAAGACATACGCTCCCGCCTCGATTATGGAGCTATAGTATATAGCTCTGCTGCCCCTAGTGGTTTGAAGATGCTAGATCCCATTCACCACTTGGATATGCGCCTGGCCACAGGCGCTTTTAAGACAAGTCCCGTAGAAAGCCTGTATGTGGAGCGTAATGGATGGTCTTTACATCTCCAAAGCACATATTTTTTCCTATGCTCTCAAGACTAAATCAGACGTGCAGCATCCGTGCCACTCATCTATCCGTAACCTATTTTCTGCCAGGCTCTATCTTAACCGCCCAGCTATTGGGGCTCCGTTGAACCTTCGTATAATAGCACTGGCAGAAGAAACAGGTGCCTTAGTCCCAGAGAATGTCCTAATGGCACCCACTTACCTGCCCCCACCGTGGGGATGGCAGACCAGTGAATGCGACATTCCTTTCGTAGATATATCTAAGAGGGCGCCAGAAGCACATATACAACTTCATTTTCGTGAACTTCAGGAAAAGTACTCCTGTACAGAATACTATACAGGCGCTTCCAAGACCTCTAAAGGAGTTTCCTACGTAGCTCTGAGTCCTTCATTTTCAGTATCTGGTGCGCTAAATCCACATACACGTATCTTTTCAGCGGAAGCCTACGCTATACTATCCGCTATTCAAAACGTAAGGTTCAAAAAGATTGCTTTGGATATTGTGTTTGCTGATTCAATAAGTGTAGTCAGAGCCCTACTTAGTACAAGAAAATATGAGAACTCAGTTTTTAGTGAGCTGTACACTCTGCTGTACAACCAAGTAATTGTCATATACTGGGTACCTGGTCACAAAGGTATAAAAGGCAACGAAGCTGCTGACGAAAGCGTTAGGTCAGCAGCTTCAGCAGCAGCAGGTCGTGCAGATTGAAATATCCCCATCCCTGCCACAGACCTAAAGCCTTTGCTACACCGTAAATTGAGGAATCATTGCAAAGCGAGTGGGATACACAAGCAATGAATAAGCTTCACGTAATAAAACTAAAACTGGGGAACTGGATAAATAGGAAAACAGCACGGAGCAAGGAAGTGCGTCTTTGCCAATTAAGGATAGGCCACACATACGGTACTCACTCTTATCTCTTGACCGGGGGCGATCCTCCAACTTGTGTTAAGTGCGGCAATGCTCTCACAGTCCTCCATGTTCTTATTCAGTGTCCAGCAATAGAAACAGAGAGGAAAAAGTATTTCCCCTCTGCATAACGCGAAAACATACCTCTCCACCCTGCATTTTTTTATTATCGATGAACCGTTTTTTAACCTGCAAGTAGTTTTAGATTTCTTAGACGAAACCGCCACCCTGGAGGACATTTGACCAGGCAACTTTTAGCACACGGCCAACAGACCTGCATTGAAGGGCTCTCTTGGAACTCTGGTGTCATAGTTATGCTTTGTTTCATCATGTTTTTTAATGAAAGCCCATTGCCATAGCCCACATCACTACCCTGTGAGCGTCATTATTTTAGCACCTATATATTCTACGCCACTTACAGCGACAGTTTTTAGGCCCTTTTACAGCCATATCACATCTACCATGTGGAATTCATTGTGCACGTCATCCATAATACATCGTTAACATTACCACTTGTCCTGGCGCTCTTTGGCCAAACCTGGCCGTTGCGCCAATAAAACAGCACACGTGATCACCGTCTGATTTCCGTAATACGCGTGTGAGTGCGTCATCGAGAACGGAACGAGCACAACCGAAAAAAAAAAATCGGTTATCATCCTCTTTCTCGAAAAAGCAAGAGAAAAGGGGCTAGCGCCGTAATACGACCTCGCATAGTCACGCGCCGCACAATATTTATAGATATATAACTGCTGATGCCGTAGGCTTGGACCACGCGCTTTATAGAACAAAGAGATCTGTAGTCCAGCACCTATACCGGCCGCTGCTTACGACGCGCGCGCGGTTCGTAAACGGTCGCTTTGCTGGACAAGCTTAATTCAGACTGTAAGGTATGCTGCTATTACTAGCCAAAACTATTTTATTCATGGGTGGAAACCTCATCCATCGAACCAAGTAGTCACGCTATGTAACCTGCAGCAAACGGTTGAACGCTTGTCAAAGTATAACAGCAAATCTCCTATCGCAGCAGAACGGTACCGACGCTGTTACGATTGTCGCGTATGTTTATTTCTCCGAAACCGTAGCTTAGAACTAGAGGCTAACACTGCAATAAGTACAAATTAGTGAATGGAATATTCAGAAATACACAATTGATCTCCGAGACTGATTGTACGCTCAAATATCATCATCATCATCATCATTATCATCATCATTATCAGCCTGGTTACGCCCACTGCAGGGCTAAGGCCCCTCCCATACTTCTCCAACTACCCCGGTCATGTACTAATGTGGCCATGTTGTCCCTGCAAACTTCTTAATCTCATATATGCGCGCTCCGTCCACCTCAATGCCACCAGAAAGTGCGGCCATACCGACTTAAACCACTTCAGTACGACTCACAGAACCGTTTAGCGCGCAGAAGACGCACGTCATGCTAAATGGTAAGTAAGTAAGTAAGTAATAATAATAATAATAATAATAATAATAATAATACTTTATTGGTGACTTCAGAATAATACAGTGCAAGAACCGGGCCTGCAAAGCCGCAGTGGGCTTGAACGGTAGCGCCTGGCAGACAGCGACAGAGCCATCAGTAACACGCTGTTAGTTTGTAAACAACAGTGAAGAGAAACACACACACACACACATGAACAGGCTTCCGATCACGCATTAATGTGTCTAAGAGCCTTTCCGAGACCATATTTCGTCTTCGCATCTTGTATGCCTTGGGGAAGTAAATTAAGCATTGCTGGGCATAATAGTTACGGAGTCTTCGACCGTATCTCGTCTTACAGCGGGGTGTAACATAAGGATTCTTTGGTCTCAGGCAACGAATAGGCACATAACAAATTTTATACTGGCTTATCGAAAAATGCTTTCAGACAACAGTTTCTAGCCGCAAAGAATTGAATCAGGTAAAGAAAAAGTTTTGAACACATCAGATTCCGGGGAGACATCATTTGCAACATGCTTCAGAATAGTACGGAGGACGGAATTGACCCGGTTTACCAAATGTTGAGCGCCATGATCATATGTAGATATTCCATACCGGATTACGCTGTACGATGTACTACATTACGATGTAATACAAGCTTTCGTATAGACAATGGCATGTAAAATTTAACAGTATACAAAACACAAGACACTGCGCGAAGTTTTTGACAGATATGTGAGAAATGAGAGTTACAGGATAAATCACTGTAAAAAAACAAACACCAAGGTACTTAATTGAACAAGCGTATTGCACAGGGTCACAAGAACAAGGATTGCAATGTTATGTGTGCAAATATAATGGGGACGATAGGGTAATTGCTTGATAGGTTTGTGGAAACAGATTAGCTGAGTTTTGGACGCATTGATACCAACTAAATTAGTCCGAAACCAGTCCATCACTTTTGTTGTTGCTTGTTACCATTAATATCACACTCACTGTTCTGTGTTATTTTTTCTACCTTTTTCTTGCACTGTTATATGTTTCTTACAAACTTATATAGGTCCTTTTTATTGTGCTCATATGCAGCTTTATGTAGCTAATATGTTTCTCTGACTTTCAGGCTGTGCACTTGGCTGCTGTTTTCTTTTATTATTGTTGTTACTAGATTGTATGTACTTGATTGTATGCCCCCGTTACTCAATCCCCATGTAGGGGCCTTGTAAGGTATTTTTAAAAAAAATCGCCGGAGATGTATAGCAAGCTCGGAGTAATGGAAATAAATGGAGAGGGGGAGCACAGACACTGAAGTGATCATAAGCGTATTACTTTACATTTGGGAGCCCTGCTCAAAAGAGAAATGCAGGGAAGGTAAAAAAAGTGTGCAAAATTAAATGACGGACAAATAGCGCAAATAGCGGCCGGCATAGAGGAAGCAATAGAGAAACATCCTATATAAAAGTGGGATTATAATCAGAACTACTCATTGGTACAAAAATAAAAGATGTAAAAGCAGTAAACCGCTGGAGAGGAAAGAGAAAGCCCCGAAGTTGGTGGAATAAGGAAATTAGGGAGGCCATCGAACAACGACGTTTGGCATCACGGGAACACCGAGAAGCAAAGAGGGCGCAGTTATCTGAAGAGGAAATGGGCGAAAAATGGGAATCTTATCGACAAAAGAAACAACAAGTACAGGTCTTCGTCCAGGCTAAAGTAAAGCAGCCCTCTGATGCAACTAAAGGGTGGTCAAGCAGTCCGCGATGCAACTAAATTCTGGAACCATATAAGCTGACTGCGTAAAGCGAATCACAGAAAGCAGGAACAGATTCACGATGCCGAGGGAAATTGTTTACAGGGAGATGATGTTGTGAACTACATTGGTTCAGTTATAGCTGAGTCATCTAGGAAAGATGATAGGGTAATCACGCCAAATGAGGGAGCAACACAGGATAGCACAATAGAAAACAGCTTAGAACTGATAAATCTTAACTGGAAAAGGAGGAATGAAATGTTCCAAAATGCACTTTCACAGGGATAGAAAAAATTCCAATCAAGATAATTAATGAACTTGGCCCAAGAACCAAGGAAACACTGATGAAAGCATTGGAGGCAGTCATAAGAAATAAGCAAATTCCGCACAGCGGGAAACAGAGTAAAATGAATTTGATCTATAAAACGAAAGGTGATAAGACGAACATAAAATCCTTCCGACCAATTACGATAACATCAGTTGTATGTAGGCTGATGCGTGAGCACCCGCGTCTTCTCGATATGGTGATGGAAGGTGCTGACGTCACTAAGGCCGAAGCCAAGGAGAGGATCCGCAGCGCCCTGGTTCGCGTCCGCAGCAGTACCATTGACGAATTTATGACAATGACTGGCGTCGTCACGGAGGCGGTGCAGTGCCTCAGTCATCCCGGTGCCAGGAGGCTTCAGCTCGCCGACATTGGCCACGACTGCTGGCTCCACATTCGAAGTTTCCTGAAGATAGCGGACGTCCTGTCACGTTGAGCCAGTCCAGGTCGGTGAAAACAATCTAGCGGCTTTTTTATTTCGCCGTTTGCATGAGGTCCGGGCTTGAAGGAATAGCTCGTTTAGCACAGCATGACGAAAGTAATTGTGGCTGTCTCTAAACAAAAAATGAAAATAACACGAATTTGTCGTAGATTTGGCAGTAACATAGGCAGACTTTGTTAAGTTTGTCAGATTTCTGCTACGATCGTCATTAGTCTTCCTAGGACTCAATCGCAAAACTCAGATTCATTTTTCTATGTGTGACATAATTCCTTTGATAGTATAAAACGCACAACCTCAGAAGGCGCATATATCGTAAATATTCAATATCTTCTTGGATAGCATATCAGTCACATGTGGGATAAAAAAAAGAAAAGTTACCATCTTATTTATACCTTTTCTTTTTTTTCATACATAATAATAAACTTCTAATGACATCATTGACAACCACATTTGTTGTCAGTGATGGTTCTGGGGCTTTTTATTCATTGGTAGCTGTACAGACGAGAGAGTACTTGAAAGGTGAACATGCTGTCGTGGTTATGCCGGCCTTGTTAGCTCGTTTAGTGAGAATAAAATGGTATGAAAAGGAATAGAATTAAGGGGGAAAATTTAAGAATAAACGAGCTTGACACTAGAGATTCCGTGTAGCATTTACAATAGTTTTTTGGGGGTATATATATATATATATATATATATATATATATATATATATATATATATATATATATATAAAGGAAAATTGACATGCCATTTCACCTAGCCATCTTTTGCATTACCCGAATGTCTTCGGCATGTACAATATAAAAACATACCGACAGCGCTAAACGAATCTAGAACTTATTTCATACTAGCTGGTCTACAGACTACATTTGGTTTCATTTATCGAGAGATCCGTGTATCATGACCTCTTAATGCGGGAAATGGGCACACGGGATGAAAACACCTTTCTCTCGTTGCTGTGCTGTGCTACTAAAGAGGACCTCGCAGTGAGTAGCTGTGTAGGGCATAACTAAGCATTTTACTTGAGGTAATTAACTTATTTTAAATTCACCTGCTAACGGCCTTCTTTCTTTGACGCCTTTAATTCCAAGGCACGCAAATTACCACAAGTTAGAGGAATAAAATGGCGGTGTAAAGGGCCAGTTGGTGGTCGGTCGTACTTTCTTCTTGCTCTATGTATATAGTACAAAAAAGAGAGACCCCAAATTATAATGCCCAAACTTCAAGACAGTCAATACTGTCATCACACAGCGACACAAGCTGAACATATAAGGTCCAACAGATTGAAACATTAGACTTCTGCAATGCATATTTCATTCGTAATATTTCAGAACAGAGCTTTTACAAACTAGATAGCGATGAAATATCATGACCTCTTATTTTGAATGAGTTGGCATGCACGAATGCTTTTATTTTCTACACAACCTGCAGTGTGACACCGAGACGACTAAGGGTGTTCACACATTTGTATGATTATCGCTTCCTCGTTGTGTTGTTAATGCTAATCAATAAATTTTGCCAATATCTGCTTCATTCTGCAGTCTTCGGCAGCACAGGTTGGCAGCCCGACGGGAGAAGAAACCAAGGTGGCTCCACCTGCCGGCGTCGAAGTACGGCTGTGAATACGGACTGTTACGTTTCAACTAGTAGGGCTCGGTTGTGCACCTCTTGATTTTTCCCATTCGTTACATCGCTGACCCAGGAAGCTGTTAGGAAGCCACTGAACACCGTTTGCCATCGCGGATCTGGAAGTGTTCAAGCGTGTATTCACTGTGTGGTGGCGTTTAAGCAGTGGAGGAGGCGTCCGGCCGTTTTCCTCGTATTAGTTCACGCGACATGAATGGCGATTGGAGTTTGCTTGACACGTGCCAATTTTGCAACGATAGCGGCGGGCCCATCTTTCTTTATTGACCCTGATTTCAGTCCTGAAACAAAGCTTAGATGTATATCTATGTCACCCGATACTATGTGCAGCTGGCGTTTTAATTTGTATTATGCACTTCGGAGGGAGTGATTAGAGGCACTTATTAGGCGCTAGTGTTCTGCAAAGTAATTTCCATGGTTTTATTGCGGTAATTAGTAACATGCAATAACGAGGACATGCGTCTTCCAGCGTGATTAAAAACATGTGATCGAGTGCCGACACCATTCTTGTACTTTTGCATTACTCTCTCCGAAAAGTGTCAACTGTCAGTGTTGTACTGTGCATTGTAATCGCTATGCCTGATGAAATTAAGAAATTTTCCATGCGTGTTTCTGCAGTGGAGCCCGAGCTGGCATTTAGAGCTGGGATCAGTTCGCTACACGCATTGAATGTGGGAGACTGCAGACGAGAACTCGAGCGTCTTTGAATTGAACGTGACGGAGTTTTTTCATTTCCCTCAACGGATTCGCATTCCTTTTTAAAACCATTGTATTTAAGTTTTTTTTTTTTTTTTACATAGGGGAAAAGTCAAGTACACAGTACCACGCACTCGACATAAATTGTCAGGTAAAGTTGTATGATCACACTTATTACCTCGGTGTGTAATGCTACATCGACAGTCAGAAGGCGCTTCGTTCTTGAACTAAATATAGCACAGTATGTATAGTTCTGATCACTAACCACGCATTAATGCTACTGTGGTGGAACTCCACGGAAACAATTAGCTTCCCAGACCGAAAACAGAAGTGATGTTAGGATTAGCCATGTATATAGATTGCCTAACTCTATTACGATGACATATTGACACAGTAGATGTCGACCGCATTTAAATGGGGGGAGGAGGGCAGTGAAGGACTAGGCGCAGTGATAATTTCTAGTAATTTCGCCAGCATAAGGCAACTTTCGTTCACGCAGGCACCACTCACCTTGTTTTAGCAGCAGAATGTCATAGCCACAGTAGCACGTGAGTTAACTGGAGAACAAGTTCGTTGTCGACAGATTTGTGTTTCTTTGTTGCCTGTAAGTAAAAATCGCAATAAATGAGCGTATCATGGCAAAAAGACTGTTTGTGACCTTTTATTGAATACAGTGCATGCTGTGTATACTAGAAATGCTGAAATTTAACACTCCCAGGGTTAGTTTAGTAGCAAAGTGCAGATACCCGGGATGGTGGATGGGAAAACGGCGCCACGGTAGCTCAAATTGTAAGAGTATCGCTTGATCCACTTTCCTGTCCATTAATTTATCATTTCTTTATTTGAGTTAATAAATACAAGTGATTTACCCTATGTTGTACTTGGTGCCTTTCTTTGTTGGTTTCTTATGATACAGTTAATAAAAATCGAGCCCCTCGGTTCCCTTTCTTCTCATTCATTACATTACAAGGGTGTCCAATCCGGCAACATTGATGCCTTGATGTAACTTGTGCGCGTTGATTGATCGTTTGCCGTCATCCAAATAGACCACGGATTCGTGACGCCTACTACAAAAAAGGTGTTCAACATCCGACGCCTACGTTCGTGAGTGGTGGCGCTGGCTAACACTCCCAGGGTTAGTTCTCGCAGTACACCGCAGAGAGTGAATGGCAAACTGGGCCATAAGTAAGAGCATGGAAGGCATAATGCGAGCACATCGGTTCGTATATCAGCTACGGCCAGTTCTTCATCCACTTTCATTTGTATTAGTTTCTATTTTTTTTATTTATTAAGTGTGTAATTTCTCCTACCGTGCTCGTGGTGTCTGTTTGCTGGCTTCTGATATGGTCAACAAAAATGAGGCCCATTGGTATATATATATATATATATATATATATATATATATATATATATATATATATATATATATATATATATATATATATATATACATGTGTGTGTGTGTGTGTGTGTGTGTGTGTGGAGAAAGAGGAGGAGTGGAAGTTTTCGGCAAAGAACCCCTCGTCCCCAGCAATAAGTTTCTCGCTACGCCACTGCCTTCGTCAGCTAGAGCTGCACTTGTAGTCGGCTTCCCATTAATGCCAGCGTATCATCGATGTGGTACTCTCCTATCCCTGTTTCCATCATGTTTATTGAGGACGACAAGATCGTCATGGCGTATTGGAAAATGTTCACTAAAAATGTGCCACGGCGTTTTGCGCATTCCCACTATGTGATTGGACACTCAGTGCACTAAGCTTCCCGTTGCACTAAAACAGCGGGTACCATAGAGATTGGTTGTCAGTCCCTTTAAATTGTTGTTTTCAATATTTTCAGAGAACTGTTGAGGCGAACGAGTGACTTTCGTAATTCCCCAAAAAAATCACAGTTTCGACGTGAGGGCCAAGCAATGATTGAATACGTGGTGGCCATGACTACACGAAGTGCAATGTTCTTAGCTGTAGTGGCAGTACGAATTGCAGTAAACGTAAAACACCAATGAAAAAACGAGCTGTTGTGTTAGACGACCTCTGTTTGAATCCTGCCATCAGACAATCTCATTTTTTTTTATTTTTTAAAAGCTTATTTCAGTATAAGCTAAAGGTCCACCGTTGGAAGGAATCACATAGGGGGGGAATGCAACATCGCCTGAGGTAACATGTAACAGGTGACAACAATATGAAAAAAATATAAAAATGAAAGCCAGTGTCTTTCTTTGCGAACAGCATTTTTCCGTATCGGGCATGTTTCAAATCTCTTTCCTGGGCCGATGCCGGAGGTAGTGCAAATCTGGGTCAATAAAGTTAGCATCATTTCCAGGTTTCAGCTCTGTTATTGTTTCGCACTTCTAAAATTTAAGTCTCAACGGAATTATGCATGCGCTGTCGTTGTTTGGTTTCATGGCATTTGTTTGTGGGATGCCATTCTAAAAATTCTGAGGAATAGCTTTGTCAAGAAAGTAATCCCTGGTGTGAGCATCTCTCGTTCAGGGACTGAGCATGCCTGATGGTGTTCTATTAAGGAAGGCATCAGGCTTCCCAAGCGCCGAGTAACAACAGCCGTGAAGATATTGTCGTCAACGATCAAAAGCGTGATTGTCCTCCATTCCTCTGGACGAACTGATGATGATGGATCGTGCTTAGGTATCAGCACAATGCGACCGTCGCAGAAACTACACGGGTATTCAAAGTCCTAAAGGCAGCGGCTCATAACAGATACTAAGGTGGCGCCAATATCTTCCCTGAGCGTTAGATAAAACTCAACGTGCAACCAGTCTGGCTCTAGGGCCGAGCCACGCTTCCTGGAAGATAAGGCTCCCTTCTCTTCATCCGCTGATGGTCGCGCACAAAGACGGTCAGCTACCTCAGGTGGAACCTGAGGCAGCGCACTAAGCATTGTACGAAATCCTCGAGAGCCAGGATCTATTTGCATAGTCGTGCGGGCCATGTTTTCAAATTGCGTTACGATGAGC
The DNA here is from genome assembly GCF_023375885.2 of Dermacentor andersoni. Taxonomy (NCBI): domain Eukaryota; kingdom Metazoa; phylum Arthropoda; class Arachnida; order Ixodida; family Ixodidae; genus Dermacentor; species Dermacentor andersoni. The sequence goes on from NC_092824.1 coordinate 53,341,154, forward strand.
GAATAATCACGCGTTTGAGGCGACGTAACACAAAGTGCTCTTGGGGCCGCCGAACCGAATGCATTCGCCTGTCCAAAAAGCGAGTTTCTTGCAAACCGCAGAACTACAGGGTTTACACAAGGATTACGTCTGCATCGCCAAGCAGCAGCTGACAAAGAGGACGCTGCGATGAGGCGTTGGAAGCGGCTCCGTAGCTCACGCTGCCATGACCGCATCAACTGAGTCACTTGAGTGACCCGAAGGGTCACACGGAGCTTCGTGGCAGTATCCGCCAGTTCTTCAGACACACGTCGTCTGAGTGCGCGCCCTTCAATTGAAGAATGCAGACGCCACTGCACCTTGAGCGCGTCCCATGACTCTGGGTCAGATCTAGAAACAGAGGCATGCAAGACTCTTGACAAACAACAGCGCGAGTGGGCGTGTAGAACACGGATGTCTAGACGCGAAAATTTAGCTGACGAGAAAGTTGGGAAGCGAGTTTCAAGCATAACTGGTCTCTGATTGGAAATATAAACAGGGGATGAAGGTAAGGTTATCACATCAGATCGGGTGACGTACTGAGCTGAAGTGCTTGGCACACAGGCGCGGTCTAACCTGCTTGACGAAGCGCCGCGTCGCCACGTCCAGGCAAATCAACAACCACTTAATAGACGATGTAAATCCAGCAACGAAAATTACTGGACCAGGAGACGCAACTCCCGTGCGTTCCAATCACGGCGACCCTAGCGCGGGCTTTGCACATCTGCTCGCGTATCTTAGACGCAGTTAAAATCCCCAACAAGCACCACGTGATGACCATCCTGGATATATACGTCCAGGTCACGAAAAAAAAATTCATTGGACATCATTGGCCAGCGCGTGTCCATATATGCACAAAATCCGTAACCTAGATGAACATAGTCCACAATCAAATGCCGATATCCGCCCTGTCCGATCATACTATACATGACGATCTCGCAAGTGAGTTCTGTTGAAAATAATAATACCGACTCCACTAGAGCCTGATGCCCCTAAGGAGAAGAAAACATTCAAAATTATGTAGTCGCAATGCATTTGAAATGTTAACAGAGCAGATTCAATGGGTACAGTTAAACATAGGGCTATTTGGTATCAGCAACATTTATGGCACAAGCGTTCTATTGAATTTTTTTTTTTAATTATGCGTCTAAGCTGACAAATATTTTTGGCGATAAGAAAGGAGAAGGCAATTTTTAGGCAGGAAACGTTACACCTTCTTTCACACTCGCGAATTTACAGAATTGAATTGGTTCAAAGCACAGTTGTCACCGCTGCAGCTGCAACAGTGTTCTACATTGGCGACTTTGACCTCGAATTTTGCCTCGCGCTTTGTGAAGGGACTGAGGGCTGGCCAGAATGTGCTGTGAGATGTTGATGGAAATGAAATGACCCTGATTCATTGTGATAGAATCCAGCACGCTGTTCGCGATTTAAGTAGGAATTACAGTTTTATAATTTTGTGCGAGCAGCATTCCTCGGGATAGTTACTCGGGCGAGTTTCCAACGCTAAGGCGCTAAGAGTGCGGCGCCCGCCTCGCACCTGCTTAAGCTTTTCCTCTAGTCTCTAGAGCCGCTCGAGTTCCCTCTCATCGACGGTCGGCCATTTTTCCAAGAAAATATGCCTTCCAACCACTGGGAATGAACCATCGCGAACAAGGTCATGTTCTTTCCACGTAAGTACGAGGCTCTGTGCAGGAGCTATGCCGCTTCAATGTAGGCTGGGGCCTGGCGGACCAACCGACTGAGCAATCTTCCCGGCCAACATCAAGGGGTCATGAGTTCAACTCCCCGATTTTCTTCCTCTTTTTTTATCTCTTTTGTTCTAGTTTATCATTATAAAAGGGAATTACATATCTTCGCCACGACCGTTCACATGGGGACCCTCTCAAAAATTTTTTTTCATGGAACACTTGTAATTTTGTTTCCTCTAATATTGACGGCCACTAACGTGCAGGTCATAAACTACCCGGGCATGGCTCAGAGCGTGTGCACGCATGACAGAAGCACGGCAGAGAGGAAAGCGACGAGAGAAAGTGGGTCGTTTGTGCCTTTGATCCCGTCGCATGTGCACAGTACCTTCTGAAGCTCCCTCGTCGTCGCTACATTAGCGTTCTGACAGCTGTAATTATCCATTGCCATAGGCTAAAGCATTGCAGAAACTTCAGAGCTTGCCTTTCTGTTAATGTGCAAGGCCAGAGGAAACGAGAAGAAAAGGGGTTAAACGAGGGGCCCGATTTTTACTAATCATATCATGAGACGCCAACAAACAAAGACACCAAGGAAAACTTATGGAAAATTACTTGTACTTACGAATTGAATCAAATAAGCGATAAATTAATGGCAATGAAAGCGGATGAAAAAATATTGCCGCAGGAGGGGAACGATCCCATGTATTTGCATTATGCGTGCGATGCTCGAAGACGTGGGTTCGTTCCCCACCTGCGGCAAGTTGCTTTTTCATCCATTTTCATGGGAATTATTTTATCATGTCTTTAATTCAGTTAGTAAGTACGAGTAATTTCCCCTATGTTTCCCTTGGTGTCTTTTTTGGCTTCTTATGATAAGACCAGAGGGAAGCCAGATATAATGGCAGACAGGAGGGGTTAGAGAGGGCAGAGAATGGGTAGAACCAACACAGTCGCGAAAGATTGGAGTAACGGCCTTGCAACTAATCGCTCGCTGTTTCAATACAAGAGGGGGGAGGGAGACAGATAGGGAGAGGGTGACGGGAGAAGGCAAGGAAACGCTACTACTATAGAAAGGTGCAGGCAAACGGTATAAATTAAAGTTCAAGCTACGGCAGGGTAGGTTTCTGCTATCTCTGAAAAATTAACACGGTATAAGCGCCAGATTTTTCAGGCGGACATCTTACGGAGGCCGTACAAAAGCAGACCCACATTAACGCGCACCGTACGGTCTAGGCGACACTACGTAAGCGGTCGCAGGTCAAATAAACATTTCCGTGCCCACCGCGGTAGCGGCTATGCCATTGCTCGAGGTCGCAGGTTTGATCCTGGTCGCGCCAGCCGCGCTTTCGACAAGGGCGAATTAAAAAAAAAAGGTCACGTGCACTTATAATAAGGAACGCGTTCCATAACTTCACGGTGTTAAAATTGATCCGGAGTACGCAACTACGGCGTGCCTAACAACCCGATTGCGGTTTCGGCACGTGCAGCTCCATATTACAAATAAAGTTCTATACTCGTGACACGATTTGATGTGCCATTCGAGGAAACAACACGGCTCAACCCTCTCAGAGATTCTTAAGTATGGCGCGCCACAACGCCTCAAGCAAACACCTTTTCCTGTGTGTTCGATTTACTACGCAAACAAACAGCAGTGTTGCACCTAAGGTATGGCTTGACATCAACTCACGACTCCCGTACTGAACCAATTGAATAAATTAAACATCTCTGTCAACATCGCCAAAAATTATTCCCAGTCAAAGCAAACAGCACAGCAAGCTTCGCTTACATCTATTCCCACGGTGCATGGGATCCGCATATCTTTTTTTTTTTTATGTTTCTTGATCTACAGCCGAGAGCGACCCCACGTGACGTCACCTTAATAACTTGATCTAACCTGCCGAGGATGACAAGGCCGCCTTTGTCGAAGGTAGACCCTCCTATCGAAACGTCATCCAGCCTGTCTGAGGCGCTTTATCCCTGTTTGTAACTTTTATACCACAGCGTGGTAGTCGATCTGTCGCCCCCTTGATTTTGAAGCAGTGAGCAGCATTCTTGAACCGTTCCGCAAACGGGTGAAAGTATTGGAAATTTATTATAACTTAAGTTCTATAATATTCTTTTTTTTTCATGTTTACTTTCGCTCCTAACGCAATCTTTTTCCACCTGAGTTTGTTACAGCTGTAACCATGAAGTGCGCTGTGCGAGCTACGCATCGCCAGCGCAACGCAAGTGGCGCTCGGGCTCGGCGTTCTTCCTGGTGTGTGACTGGCTAAGCCTACGCTGATGCGTCTTCCAGTTGGCGTCAGTCGTGTCTTCCACAGCCGTGTCAGACTTCTTTCTCATAATTGGTGGAGCCTTGCTGGGTGCCGTGCAAGTGTGGAATTCCGCAGCCGGGCTCTCCATGCTATTGTTTTGTTGCTTTACCGTTGTTATATTGTACATTGCTTTAGGTTGGGATTTCCCCTCCCGTCACCGAGCTGTCATTGATTTCTCTCGTGCAGGAGTCGCCATCTCTTCGCTTGACAATGCCATATCTGACGACGTCCAGATACCTCCGCACACATCGGTTTTGGCACCTGTGCCCTGTTCCGTTGCTTCCGACTCTACCGTACACCTTCCACTGCTTTCGTTCATCGCCACCTCTCACCACACCGAACCCCGATGCTTGTCCTTCAAGCTGGTGCGACTCACCTTCCTGTAATATACAATCACTTCCCATTCCCGAAAACGTTGCTTCGTGGGGAATCTCTAGGCACTGTGACGCCTTACGACATCCTTACCACGTTGAAACTTCCTGTTGGATCCACAGAAGTCAACAGCTTCTACTGTAGTGCTATAACAGCCACATCGCCTGAAGACGTTTCCAGCCACGTCATCGACGACGCCCTAAATCTTCTCCTGCTCATCCACAAATTTCGCCCTGTTTTTGACAGCCACAGCACTTCTCTGGGCCGAACGAAGACTGCATGTCAACGGATTGACACCGGTGCTCACTCACCGCTAATGCAGCGACCATACCGAGGCCTCAAATGGAACACGAGCTAGTCTTATTTGGGTGATGTAGTAGTGTTCGCGCTCAAAGATCCCTGCGGTCGCCTATAGCGCGGTGAACACTGAGGCTCCAAGAGTACGACATCCGGTTTGTCTACCGCTCAGACAAGAAGGATGCCGTTGCCGGTGATCTTTCGGGCTCGCCTATCCACTCCGACATCATCAGTGTCTACATCCTAGACGAACCATCTGATCCAATAGCTTTCGTCTAGATGACTTTGGAGCAGCACGGACTCCTCTATTTCATATTTGATAGATTACCCCTCTGATACGCCCTCACGCCCGCCATTACGAGCGCTACGCCGAGAAGCGTCGCATTTCGCCATGCGCGACGAAATGGCAGCTGTACTAATACCCCGTCATCTCCACGCTGATGTGTGCGCCGCTATTCCACGCCGGTAGTTTGTGCGCACACGCTGGTATCTTCAAGACGTACGCCAGACTACGTCACAGGTTTTATGGGCGCGGTAGGTATACGCCATTGTGCAAAAGTACGTTCGCTCTTGCACAGAATGTCAACGCCGCAAGCCTTGTCCATGTCGCTTCTCTGGACCAATGCAATCTTTGCAGTGCCTTTCGCGGCTCGCTGACCGGGTTGGGATTGACATATACGGCCCTCTGACATACACAGCTGCTGGCATTCGCTGAGTCATTGTGCCCATAGACCACCTCACGAGGTATACAGAAACGGCCGCTTTGCCAGCCGCGACGGCTCGTGACGTAGCCACCATCCTGCTTCAACTGTTCGTTCTACGTCTCCGACGCTCCACGCGAGCTCCTGAGCGACCGAGGCCGCGTCTGTCTCGCCGATCTCATTCGAGAACTTTTCAGTGAATGCCGCACTATTCATCGCTGTGCCACCGCATATCGGCCGCAAACAAACGGCTTGGCAAAGCGCTTTAACCGAACTCTTGGCGACATGCTTTTGATGCATGTCGACTCCAACCACACCGACTGGGACCTCGTCCGTCTCCGCTGTCACGGACGCAGCAATACGGCACCCCAGGCAACGACGGGCTTTTCTTCCTTTTTTATACTAATGGCCGAGAACCGTCGTTTCCCATTGACACTATTCTTCCGTACCGTCGCGAATTGTCAAAGGGTGCCGTGGTTTCCGAAGCCTCCCGATATACAGAAGAATGTCGACAATTAGCATGCTCACTTACAACGCAAGAACAAGCGCAGCAGAAATTGACGGTTTGCAAAAATGGTGTTGCGCATGCGCGAGCACGGCTGTCACGTATGCCCTGTATAGCAGCCATTTCATAGCTGCCATCTACAATCGGCCTTTTTTATGGCGCGACAGCGCATGAGCTCTGTCCTAGCGGATTAGTTGCGAAACGTTTTGGAAGGGTCGCGCGCGTGGCCTGGCGCCAGTAAGCCCCCCCGAAGAAAAAAAGCGCTCGGGCGCGCGCTGCTAAAACACTGGTGCCGTGTACCGTGTTGAAATTCTACTGGTAGCTCGACGTCGGTGCGGTGCCGAAAACATGCGTAGCGCAAGACTGCAACTCCACTTTAAGATAGGAATCCGCCAGGGCTTCGTCCGAGTCGTCCGGACTGCACCTTGAGTCGGGTAGTTGCCGCCTTTCATTGATGGCTAGCAAATTTAGCAAAAAAGCTATGCGTTACATTTGGACGATACTAAATTAGATCAAGCCGCTTACGAAGTCTTTTCGCAACGTCGGTCGTCACTTGCTGGTGGTGGCAGCGCGTACCTGACTTCACGTAATCGTAAGGCGCGGTAACACAGGATCGATACGCGACCGACAAGACGCTCATTTCAACGATTGACCGACTATTGTGGGTCGCCAAAACGATCTCATCATACCAGGCCTACAACGACGCAACCGACGAGCGCTAATTACCGTACTGCGACGGGCTTTCTTGCCGACGGCACCGGAAAAATCAGCGTGCTGACCATCGTTCGACCGAACCCCACGCGATCGCCCGTCGAACCGACAACACGATAGCGACAGCGTCTTCGCTTGTATGTATAATTACTTATGCTGAAAATGAGCCAAAGACGCCTATACCAAGTTTAAATGCACAATCTTATACCATATCAAGCCGTGCCCACGAAGTTTGAGCCAATGTCGATCCTGTTCAGCGAAGGCAAAGCCTGGTGCCGTCGAGTTCGTTGACCCTCTAACAGTGGACCTGAACTGAACTGTAAGCAGTTAGGTCGAACGAAACTACTTATATAGGGAAGTCCTGGCCTTAGCGATTTGAAATCAACTATACTTCACTTCGCATGACGCGCACAGAATGAGCGGCAAGCGGTGACACAGCGCTGTGCCAACATCTGTGATATATGTATCTTGATCACAGCTGCCATTGCTTAAGTGGTTCGGCCGCTCATATTAACATGTATCAGGGTGTAACAACACCGCACAAAGGCACAGATATGTATGTTTTCCTACGTCTTGACATTTCATATCAGCGATGCACCTTTTCTATAATTGCCGATGTCGATGTAAACAGCCGTACCGCTTTGATAAATCTGACGCAGAAGGTTGCGCTCGAAGCCTTCTTGAATAAGCGAAATGTCTAAATACTGCGTAAAAAGAATACAATAAGCGATGTCCTAGTGCTGAATTCAGCGACAAATTCCAAGGCCGTCGCATCACCCAACGGAACTCGGCGTGCCAATACCGGCCGCACTGTTTGCACAACAGCGCACTCAGGCCTGCTCACCCAGCCATATTGTTTCTCACTATATTACCTAGAGGGAAATATGGCGCTCCTGCGCTAGACTACACTCTAGCTGCGCTGTGGTATGCATGGGAATGCCGGTATATTGTGAATTCGCATTGGCATCGTTCTTGGAGAGCCAGGGAAGCACCGTCCCGTCTGTCACGATAACTAATTTTTTTACTAAAAGAACATGTAAAAATCTCTTCTATTTTTATTATTACACAAACACATGTTTGTTTATCTATGAAATCTTGTTATTGCCTGTACAATTATATCCAATGTAAAAAGTATCAGCGTGCCTCTAAAGTTCGGAGAGAGACGACAGGATTCGTGCTCGCGTTTGAACCGTTCGTCGTCTGTTCTTTCTTTTCTTTGCTTGATTATGAATCGTAGGTGAGTTAACGTCACTGGAAGATGTATTATACATGAATGGAAACATTTTATGAAGATTTTACATTAAGAATGCATTATTTGTGTAGCCAAATCTAAGTTTTAGACGAAACCTGTTACAACACCAGCCAGAACCAGCCTCGCTGACACGTACACCGTCATTCCCATGACGGCACAGGGCCCCTTAGGAAACTCCCATAGACGGTGGCGCCAGATTTGCCTCTAGGTGCTATAGTGAGAAACTCTATGCACCCAGCAGTCGGTGAGCGCTACGTGGTTTCCAGGAAATACATGCGGTCCCGAAGAAACCATGAATAATGATTCGCGATCCACGAAACGCACAACTGGCGCGCACTCAACCTGGGCGCAGGTACACAAGTCAACCGGCGAAAGCCCCGCGATCCTTCCAACACGTTTTCAGCGGAATGGGGCATGGGGAAGCGCAGGAAAATGAAAAAGGCGGATTACGACAGGGGTCGGCTAGTGGCGACTCTCTCACTAACAATGGGCCGGTTCCGCTTAATATCCCTTCGGGCGTCCCATCGAGGACAGGGCGGGGCAGGTCAGGTGCTGATGTCAACCACGTCGTTTTCCTCGTTCGTGGAAGTAGAAGCCCAAGCTGCATAAAACCGGCCCCCACGGCAAGGGTCAGCAGATCTTTGGAATTCGGAATGCTGCCAATGGATTCTTCGCGGAGCTCTGTGGCCCCGCACTATTCAGTTCGGAAGGGTTCAGCAGTTTCGTGGAACTTTGCCTGCACCAAAGAACGGGGTGCGGAGAGTGGCGCTTCGTTTCCTCCTTCTTTAGAATCACTGCATATATTTGTGATGGATCCCGAGAATTTCTTGTTGAAAGTGTCCACAAGTGGTGCTTCTCTATTCGGCAAGCAATTTAGTCTCGCTTTTCCTCAATCGCGGTCGACTCCGTAGGAGCAGGCTAGCCAGAGAGCACGAGACCAAAGGAAGAGTTGCTCTGTGTCATTTCGCTTTTGCTTGCCTGGAGTGAAGTGCGTGGATATTATTTGAGTGCTCGCATCGCCTATCAGGACCGACGCCACGTGCAGCCGTGCGGGACCACAACTCAAAGCATCCGGCACTCGTATAAGGTAAGTCCATAACTGTGTTTTCTCGATGCATTATATTACGGCAACAAATTTTAGGTCGAAATTATATTTTACAACGTTTTTGTGAGCGCTCGCACAACAAGCGTGGATGAATGTTTGGAAAATGACGAAGCCAGTCGTCAAAGTAAGCGATTTGAATTGTTAATGAGAACTCGTGTACATGGCCTTTGCTTCTTCTTTGGTTGCTGAGAGAGACATTTCGTCGCCGAACCGAAACGGCCGAGAGTTGGACGAACGTCGTTGCTCCTTAACGCCGTAAGGTAAAACTAGCGCTGCATGCCAGATCTTGCGTGCACATGCACGACATTTCAATGACGAACGCTGAAAACACGGGTCCGTAATTGCGAAGCGGTCGCTTTTTGTCCTCAGTGGTTGATGTCAGTGAGGCGCATGTAAAATAACATTAACACTATCTTGACAAGGTCACTACTACCAGGGCCAGGCGCAGTTGTCGCCTAAGCATTTGAAAACGGTATTTTCATTGCGGCGCTTCTGTCCTAATAGATGCTGAGAGGGACAACGCTTCGATAACGCTGAAATATTTCAGCATACCTCCTAGTGATAAACTTGGATGGAGACTAAAACACTGCCGACAGACATAATCGTTATCACTGTTTCTCAAGGCAAGTCGGGCTATTATAGTTGTGTTTATTTACGTTACTGTAGAAGTGCTATAGGAAGGGGGCATATTCTCTTCCTATATTTGTTGTCGTACATATAAAGACATTTCAATTGCATTGGGCACCTGATACAGTGGACGCGTTCAGAAATACTCTGTTATAGATGTCGGCGTCTCCCTGCACACTATGATATCTAAAATAATCACACGGAGGTATATCTTTTCTTGAGAAAACGGATGTTTGTCGGGACGACACGATAAGTAAAAACAAAATATATGCAAATTTCAACACTCGCTTTGCGTCTGCTATTAGTTTACTATACTGCTGAACGCTAGGCGCCGCTATGAAGGCATGCGCTCGCCGTTGACAGTACGGACTGACGGCATATCATCTGTAGCTATACGGGAATTTTTTTAGCACTGTATGTGCCGATAATTTACGTCTCACATGAGCTACTTGAGAAAGTTGTTTACGAATGCAGGTTACTATATCAGGACCTGCAAAAGCAGCTGTTCTGCACTATAAAAATTTACGCCCAACAGCGGCGCAACAAGTCCTCGCTGCAAATGATAGGTGCGATGCACAGTATCTGCGCCTGCATGCCACTGCCATAGACCACATTGTAGTCTCTCTATCGGCTTTGTCCCGCCCTTATGATTCCTTGCTGTGGCGCTCTTACGAGCAGGCCCTGGCGCGCAGCTAAGGCAATTGCAGAAGCCATTACTCGCGACATTGCAACGACGATGGGGCGGCTGCCTGCGTGCATGAATTTTCACGGATAAAGATGGCGGCCGCGAAAGACTTTTGCAACACAGTCGGCCAGAGTGGGCTCTAAAGTTAGGTGGGAAAGCCACACGCCTTTAGAATACGAGCGCGCGGCATCGCCAGCACTGTTTTAAAGCGAAGCACACCACGTCGTGGGAGGTGGGGGTGGGCCACTGGGTGTACATACATGACAGGAGCGAGTCGGCGAAGAAACGCGACGCTAAAAACTCATTTTCCCCCTACCGCTTCGAATGTGCACAATGCCCTCTGGAGCTCCCTGGCCATCGCTACATTAGCCTCTTGACAGCTTTAATTATGCGTGACTCCCCTCAGAAGCTGCAGCGCTTCCCTTTCTACTAAGGTGCGAGTCCAGAGGGGACGTAGATAGAACTGTAGAGAGGAGGGAGGAGAAGAGGCAGTTTCCATACAAGGGGTGGGGGGAGGGGGTGCGGAGGTAAGGCAAGCAAACCCTCTGGATAAGCTTTGGTTCAAGGTACCATGGAGTATGTTGCCGCTATTTCTGAAACATAAACACCTTGCAAATATCTCAAGCGGACAAACTACGCCGGGCGCGCAGAAGCGGAAGCTTTGCTGCCATTGCATTCCTAGAGGTCGCGGATTGTATCTCAACCACGGCAGCCGCATTTAGACGGGGGCGAAATAGAAAACGCCCGGGCACTTAGATTTTGGGACATGTTAAAGGATATTACAGTGTTAAAATCCGGAGTCTGCCACTACGGCGTGCCTCGTACTCCAATTGTGGTTTTGGCACGTACAGCCCCATAAACCAATTCAAGTTTAATACTTCTGCCGCAATGCGGTGTGCCATGCGAGGCAATGCCTATGGTCAACCCTCTCAGAGGTTATGAAATATGGCGCACGACAACGCCTCAAGCAAACACCTCTCCCTGTGTGTTCTGTGTACTACACAGACAAACAGCAGTGGTGCACGCAAGGTAACGTTTAATACCAACTCATCAGTCTCGTGTTAGACTAAACGTTGCCGAAATTAAGCTTTAGCCATCAACATCGGCGCTAATTATCGTCAATCAAAGCATCCAGCACGGAATGCTTCGCTTACATCTATTCCCACACTGCGTGGGATATGCATACTTTTTTCGTTCTCTTCCTTTCTTATCTTTATTTTTTTACTATGTTGCGAGTAAAAGTCCATCCGTAATCCGAAGTTGTCGAGCCTAGACTTTATGCTTCCGTTCCTTAGTACTGTGATAGTACCTATGATAGCCGTCTACCTATGATAATAACCAAGAACCTGCGTAATCGCACAGGTTGCAGACCCTGAGAGTCTAGCACGAGCTGGAATACCTTGCCTGCTACCTTGGATGATTCACTGTATGCCGGCGACTTGTGCATATGGGCATCTGACTCGAGTACTCAAGCCGTTCATTAAAATCTACAACCTCGCATAACGCATAATTAATGTTATTTTTTTTGGAAGCACAGGCATGATTATTTCACATGAAAAAACTGCTGTGTTTCCTTTTACAAGGAAATGCCTCAATAAGTTGTTGATGGTGCGCTGTAGTCGCAGGTCCCGAGGCGCACACAAGATACCTCTTGCATAAACGTCGGCAGCCAGCGGTTTTCGCGTTTCCTCAAATGAACGGTGAAATCGCGATGAACACCGGTGGCGTCGTATTTACGCTGATGCTGTCACCACCAGGGTTCAATGCCCCGAGTGCATATTGAGCGAAGTCGAGCACAAGGAGGCCTTTGATTTCTCTTTGCGTCGCCGAGAGGCCGATGTTAACAGCGGCCAGTGCAACGTCGACATCCCCGCGCTTGAGTTGCAGAACGCATTCGTCAGCAACGCCGTCAACCATTGCGCACTTGGCTTCGCAATCCGGTGGTCAGGGCAACATTCTCGGTCCAATGGACGGACGGGCGACCATTTCGTTCTTGTATGTGGCCACTCCGGAGCACCAGTAATGGCGCGTTCACACTGAGGCATTCGGTGGAACCCAGTTCGGCGGCGGCGAGATCCGCCGGAACAGCCCCTTCCGCGCCGATCGCTCCCGGACCGATTTTTGCGGCTGCTGCCGCCGGGTTTCCTCGCCGCGAAGCAATCGGAGCGCGTCTCAGCAATTCGTAAGATGGCGGCCAAGCCCAACGCTAGGGTAGGGTGGCTACCCTATCTAGGGTGGCTACCCTACCACCCTACCAACGCTCTCGTCATATCGCAGTCTTCGAACGCGTCGCGACATCGGAAATGCTCATCGAATTGGTGCGTAACCGCCCCGTCCTTTTCGACAAGTACCACGCGAAGCACATGGTATAAGCGACCTGACAAGGTGGCGTGACCAAGCTACGCGCGCCCTTGCAAAGCAGGACGAACCCAGCAACGCCGGTGGCGTCGTCTCTTCGGCGAATGCTTCTGCGCGTCACGCATCGCCAGAAAGGTGCTTGCCAACAGGCCTAGCAGTACTGCCTCTTCTTGCTCAGGGTTCGTCATTGCCTTTTCAAGCAATGGTGGAGACGCGCAAAATTAACACACGAACTCGACGCGAACGGAGACAACTGCGCAATTTCGAGCTGCGCGAACATCCCGCGCTTGGTTGGAGGTTAGCACTTTATGGGGCAGATGGCGCTGTATCTCGTTCCGGCGGCGCGGTGCGCAAGCAATGTGAACGACGCGATTTTCGGCGGCTGAAGAATTCCATTCTCTGTCGACGCCGGATTCCTCAGTGTTAGACTGTCGCTTCCAGTAGCACACTCGTTGGAAGTGGGTTGCGGCTCTGCACTGTAAGTCTCCGCCAAAGCTATGATGTCTGTTTTCGGCATTGCACAATCCAATTCAATGTCTGGGACATGTAGCCTGAACATTGAAGGAGACGATTGAGGCGTGTAAGTTTCTTCCGGCTCGTTGCAGCCTGTCGATCACGTGATCAAGTGCATAATTTCCGCTTGTTTAGGAGGAAGCATCTCGCCAAAGAGTGTTCGATCCGTGGTATGGCTGCGATGCTGAAATGAAAAGTCATGGTTTCGATTTGTTAGGTAGAAGCCTTCAACAGCGGTGGCACGCGATAGTGCGACGTACACCAGCCGCAGAGGGTGCCCCTTATCCTAGTCGTGCACAGCCTGTGATTTGTGGATGGTCATTGCATTGGCTTGTACGAGGGGAAAGCTGACCCTCTCGGACGTAACGTTATCGCGCATGTACGAAGTTACGGTCACATTGCGCCTGCCTATGGCAACCCACTGGGCTCGCATTGCAGGCTGCGGCACTCTAGCGTGTTTTGCCTTGGCCTTTGCGACGACACCCGCAGATGCACCCGGAAACTCCCGAGTCACAGACGGTGTGAATAGTCGTTCTCGTTATTTGCAATGTGGCTTAGTACAGCCCACTTTGTTGCAGACTATGTCGTCTTTGTTGACTGTTACAATGTACGTTTTCAAATGCTCAATTTGAGTTCTCTGAGCACAGAACACGCAGCGGCATGTCGTTGATTCACTCACTCCTTTACTGAAGAGAGCTTAAGAAAGCATTGCTCATTTGCAAAGGTCCCTGACGGCGCAATTTCTTGTCATCGTGTTACGTTAGGTGAACTGCCATGAGCACCAGAAGTGTAAGGTTAATCACCCGGTTATTGACATCGTCGGTACGGGATTCGGTTGTACCCTTTCCCTACCTCCTCCCTGGGCAGTCGTTGCTGTCACGTGTGAACACGGAGGCAAGCGCGGCAGTCCCTGCAATGCTTCTGCAGGGGGAGGGAGGGGAGTCACACCTAATTACGGCCTCCAGAGGGCATTGTAGACCCGCTTTACCCAAACGTCGTTGACGTCGCTTATCTTGCCTCCCGCACCCCTGCCGTGAGCTCTCTCCGACCTCTCTCCCCCGACGCGGCGTGCAAGGCAGGACAGCAGCAGCAGTAGAAAAGATGAAGAGGCAAAAGAAAAAGCTTCGTTTTAAAACAGCGCTGGCGCGTCCCACATTCCTTGCGGTAAATGTATGAAAACAGAACACGGCCCAGGTGGATGACGAGGTGAATGGTATGCAGTTGTACATTGTCTGCATTGCCCGGCACCACCGTGTTGGTTCTAGCGATTCCAGTATGGCTCTCTTGTCACGTTTTGCACGTGGAGGACAAAGTTAACCATGTTATAGGTCTCTTCAAGCAGACAACTAAGGCTGCCGGGATTGAATTGGGCTCAAGTTCTGCAGCGCCATGCTAAGATAAAAAAAACATTTATTTTATTTTATTTCCTTTGTTAACACCCGTAACACTACAAGAGTTATTGGTGTGTCGTATGACACTGTTTATGCGATTTAACCGCGACAGCACTTGCGAATACACATCTTTCGGCCAGTAGCATCGAGAAGTAAGCACGAGAGATTTCAGTGCAGCTGCATGCAGTCAGCAAAAAATAAAGTGATTCTACGAATCAAATAAAGAATGTGTTTAGCTTTTCTCGGCATGTATTATTTCAGCACAATTTTAAGGTAACAGAGAAAATACCTATAGGAATTCTACATTGCGTGTGTGAATTCTGGAAGAGGGCTCAATAATGGAGACATGCCTAATGACCCTGAATTGTTTAGCCAACATAACATACTCTCAAGAAAATAAAATCAATTTAAATTAGGTGGTTTTACGTGCCAAAAACACGACCTGATTAAGGGGCACGTCGTAGTGGGGGACTACGGAATTATTTCGGCCACCTCGGGTTCTTTAACGTGCGCCTAAATCTAAGCACCGGCGTGTTTTCGCATATTACAAGAAAGTCAACGAAGCCGATGAATATGATATGCGTTATTCCAGTAGGTTTGTGCGCTTTATAAACACCAACGAAACGGCATTGCATAGGGCTATTCTATGTCGCGATTTATTGATTTATTGAACTGCGGCATATGTCGCAGCATTTGTTGGCATATACAAAGTAAGCGAACAATATTTGAATGTTAGGAGAATCACAACTGCCAGTAAGAATGATGAGCAATAATTCTGTGAGATATGTCTGTGTCATTTGGAAGCACGTATTATAAGTAGCGTGATTCCGCGTGCATGCTTTCTTGTTCGAGTGCGCAAAACAAGCCTACCCGCATTTTATTATTCGATCAGTGAACATTCAGTGTCCTAAATGCTCCTTTCGTGGAGCCAGCATCATTCACATATGAGAGGAGAAACCAAGAACTAATGCGAAAAGCCGCTGAAGCCTTTTTGAGCGTTTCGTAGGTGAACAAAAATAACATAAAATGTAAGTAACACGCACAAACACGCCTCAGAGTTTAGTTAGCTACAGCCAGACAAATGTCGACGTAATTTCGAAGCCGATACACCAGCTCGCACTTGCTTAGGCATGTTGACAACCTTGGGTCCTATAGCGTGAAACTATTCTAATTTGCTTTTATTCCAATGTCCTGACGTAAAATTTACGTAACCAACGACGTAAGCATCAGGCGGTGACCTGCAGCGTTGTCTGAAAACGCCAATCTAACGTTTGTATATAGGAGCTCTTTTTTCTTTGTCTTGAAAACTAATAACATTGCCTACACTGGGCGGTTTTTCTTATCTAATTGGCTGTCAAGAAGCGAGGAGTATGCTCAAGCAGAGAGGGTTTCGATGGGGCCGAGCCAGCGCAGTGAATATTGATGACCGCGTAAGGGCGCTGCAGTCCACGATTGGTCCGCTTCCCCTTACTTGGTTTGAGGTGGCTGGTCGAAAACCGCGGTGGCGTGCGACGGAAGGCTAGGATTGGACTATAGGTTAGGAATGCTGCTAAAACGGATACTCAGCAAAGAGTTGGCAGTGCGATGCCCTACACGTGGCGAAAGTCTCAATAATGTTATACTATCAGGCAAAAAGATTTATTATACGGAAATAAATCCACGCTCTCAGAAAGGTGCGAGTAGCCAGTGCCTGAGCGCTCGGCGAGCAGCCATCTTCTATTCCTTTCGGAACGGGGCAGTTTTTGGCTAATCATAAAACAAATTCAGTTTTGTTCCGCATATTAATGCATCTTTAACGCGGTCAGTTTTCGCGGTTTTATGGCGTTGCGTGGCCGACAGGCGAAGTGGGCGCTGCGCGAAAGCGTTTGCCCAATAGCAGAGTGCTAACGGCGAAATGGCGTCGAATGAGAAATGACGATTTTTCTTTCGTTCGGTGTAATCATGCATCATCAGCGTGTGCTCGTCATATCAGATGGGGAGCTATCGCGGTTTTGTGACGTCACGTGACCGACAGGAGGAGTGCAGGTGGCCCGAAAATGTCTTGACCAATCGTGGAGGGCTGAGTGCACAAGTGGAATAGAAACGTTTGGAATAGCTTTACGTTGTAGCACCCTTTATTGCGATCTAACTAGACTCCTCTTAGTTTTGCTTTCCGCTTGATCTGCGCAGTCTATAGATGCGTGTACCTGTGCTTATCAGGCTGGCGCAATGAGTACCGGCCCAGTGGAATGAACGCTATAGCTGTACAATAAGACGCGCAGTTTTTTTAAAAAGTTTGTAAACAGACTGAGGCCAACGCTGTATGCTAGTGTTGCTTCGTTTTACACTGGAGGCAAAAAAAATGTACGTGTAGGATCAGCTCCGTAGTTATCTGAATGATGTGTACGCATTTCGTTGTAACGAAGGGGTGTCGAGGGGTCTTGCGCTTGTGCGTTTGGTACAATCGCCAGAACGACCGCGAAAGATTCGCGAAAGGGAGAAGCGTGGTTTCAACACCGAACTGTTGAGTGAGACCCTACACGAGACGACGTAAGAGAGGCGAGTATAGAAGCAAAGTTCCCTCGTGTTATGGAGAGCCCGCAGCGGATGTGGACGTGTGGTGAACTGATGAGGGAGACGTAGGAAATGAACTAAATGCATGCAGCTCAGCCTGGAACGTCGGCACGCCGTCGTTCTGGTTGTTGCTTGAGTTCGGCAGCCTGTTGCTGTAGTCACCCGGTCTGCGCGACGTCGTTCATTTGTTTCTGGAGTAATTTGTGTTCACGCCGATACTCTGCTTTCCTGGGTTTCCGCTCTTCTTCAGTAAGCGGCTCCGTTCTTGTTGGCGCCATTACGGTAAAAGCGACAGCGCTACGGCTACACGAACTGCAGCGGAAAGCGGCGCCACGAGACTAATGAAGCAAGCAAGCTACTGCAAGTGCCTGCTCCGCAGTTCTGGTGCGTACCGGAATGTGCTCGTCACGTGGTCACAGAGACGCGTTCGTGCCAATGATGGCGCGATCGTCGTGCCGGGCGCGTTGGTCGCGTCAGGTTACGTTGGCGGCGTCAGTGCGTCGAACCATCGGTCGCAGAATAGACGCAGGTTGTTCTCGACAATGTGACGTAACGTGTGCGCGCGCTCACGCTACGTCAAAATATATTTAGCCTTATAAAGGGCAACTCGGCTGTTTTTAAAACCAGATAAGATGGTTGTCATTTTCAAACGGTATTGACAGTCCTTTCACCGGTAGCGTGGTGCAATTTGCATACAAATCGAACATCATTAAGTAACGCATAAATGAGATACCGAAACCGAAAGGGTTGTCTGCCTTGTGGAACGTCACGATGAGTCGATGACGCGAGATCCTGCACTACCACTGTGTAAACGCGCATGGCACAGTGTAAACGCGTGCTAGACACGCAATGCACGTGGCGGTAAAGACAAAGAAGCGGATGGGATGGCTGATGATATCTCTTGATGACGCAAGTACATTGTGCAGTTTTTCCGGACTAGACAGCGCCAGGTTTCAGGCAGGATTTCAGCGACAGTGGCGGCGTACTGTCTGATGTCCGAAACACAGGGTGGCTAGTAAAAAGACGTAAGTAGAGAGCTCGCAACAAACGTTTAAAATTGATTTTCAGCAAACCTAAATGTCTTGCAGCAATACAGTTTAGCACTGGTCGATAGCCAGCGTGCAAAAGCGAGCTTATATTGAAGCTTTTATTAACATCAGTGGACACCGAGAAATCGCCAGAGTTGGCCTTTAAGGTTTTCCAGCCGCCACTGTCGCAGCAGAGGGAAAGGCCGACGCACGCACAGACACCGCCGGGGACTGCCTCGGCGAGGAGGAAGAGAAGGAGGGAATGCGCACACGAAGGGGTTTGCTCGCCGAATCGAGACAGCGCTGGCGAGCCCAGGCCAACCTGAGGCCGTCGAGCGCGCGGTGGGGAACGAGGCGAGAATGCGCGCACAAAGGCCAACGTCTTTTCGCGGTTGCGGCCTTCTAAGCGTTTTATTGCGACAGCAATTATATGGGCACTCCAGGCGCATTCCTGCCGTAGCCGTGAGGTTCCGTACACTGTAAACGAAAATAAACCCACCTGGGAGTTTTTAACAGGTGATATGCCCGAAAACCTCCCATCCTCGAATATTTACTCCGATGTATGGGAGCAATACAGCGCCATTCCCTCGTTTCACTCTGTTTACTAGCTGTGGGACGATTGACGGCGACATGACGCGATCTTACTCCGTTTCAAAATCTTGTTCTCCTGTGAATCTCCGACAGAGAGTTTTAAAAAGCTCCCCTCCGCCGAAGCAGGTTGGTCACGTGGCACTTCCCATGAGGCTGTGCGCCTCGGCAGCGACCGGGCGCGTTCGGCGGAGTTGGCAGTGCTCATGGCTGACGGTTTGCTTACATCTGTGAAGTGTCGTTCCGTGGCAGCATTTCGTCAATTTGGTTCCCGTATTTTCTTCCAGAAAGTGTTATAGGCATACCTGAAGCTCACTGTATCTCAGCTTCAAGTACGTTAGCTCTGATCACTTTGCTGACAACGACGAATGCAAGAGCAAAGTTTTCAAGTGCGGAAAAGACTTAGGTATGTACCTCGAAGCTGCTCACTGGCCCGTGATGTCGGCTCAGGTTCTGACTGTGTTTTCGTGCTGCGTGACCGTGGCTTGTGTTCTTCAGTACGTGAAATACGACTTTTACGTCCTTTTGGGTACATGCTGACAACGTCCGGTGTAATCTTTGAAAGGACTGCGTAGCAATAGCAACAGCAGCCACTGTTCGAGCGACGACGTCCGTGCTATAGGCGCCGTGCACGCCGACGGACGCGCCACTGGTGGCGGCCTTGCGCAGAACACACGGGAAAGGAGCCTGGCACGCGCCGTACTTTGTTGTGTCGTTGATGGTGCTTCACGGTCTTATTCACGTTTTCAGAGCAAGATAGGCAACACCATTCGCATGTGTGGGGTGGCCAAAGCGTCAGGGAATGTCGAAGAAGAACTGTTGCAGGTACGCGCGCGTCATTTTGACGCGTGCCCAGCATGATCCGTCACGAAATCGCGCCGCCGCGTGCTGCTGCTCGGTGCAGAAAAAAAACGCGTCGCGCGGCGCGTCCGCCAATCAGAGTTCAGGTAAGTCACGTGGCATTTGGTCACGTGGCATTTTAGTTTTTGGTTTTGCCACCGGATGGCCCTGCTCTCTGCGCATCTCGACGGATCCTCTTTGGCACAATTTTCTTTTTTCTCGGCAGAATTGGCGCGTGCGTTAAAGAAAGCACGTGCTACCGTGATTTCGTTCGCGCATCGTGTTCACCTAAAATGGACAAAGCAACCTTCAACGAGGTCGTAATAACTGAAGTGGAGAAGCGTGGCGTCCTGTGGGACGTACGCGACCGCAATTACAAGAACGACATCAAACGTGACCAGGCTTGGCGAGGTATAGCAGATACCCTCAGCATAGACGGTATATCAGATGCCCTTAGCATCCCCCTTAATAGTAGCAATCGCCTCTTCTGCTCGGTAGTAAGCGACCGACGCTATTTTCTATGTGAAGTTGTAAGCAAGCAGCGGCCTCTCAGCATGCGGAAGGTAGATAGCCGCAGTTTCGCACACAATCTTGCTGCTTGAAACTAAGCTTGATAAATACACTTTGGACAAAAATTTGGCTGTCTAATTACACTAAGATTATTTTTATTGTAGTGTTCTGTAAGTTTAAGGGCATATTATCTATGCGGTAACAGAGACAATTCATGTCGTTGGGAGTTGTGTTGTCTGGCAACCCGGAAAACGCGACGCGAAAGCGTCGCTCCTTTTTTCGTGCGGGTGCTCGCGCGTCGGCGGCAACGCGGGCGTTTGCCGCGAGTCGCGTATTTCGCTCGCGAAAAGCGCGCCCTGCGGTTCCAGCTTAATTATATCCAGCACCTCGCGTGCGCCAGCGAGTTACGCTAAAACCCCTCAATTTTTCAAAAGTAGCGCCATTCTTAGTTCTTTCCGCCACCCCGCTCACCCTGGCGCGTCCTCCTCCACGCCTCCTGTCGCCCCAGCCTGCTCCGCTCCCCCATTGGCCAATCTGTGTCACGTGGAAGCAGGCGGTGCGCTTTTGTATATTTTTTTCTTTCCAGCGCGGAGCAGGCGACAAGCTTTTGTATATTTTTTTCTTTCCAGCGCGCGCCGACCTCCATTGTTGGGCCTGCGCGACGAAAGTATGGCAGGCGGACTGACGGAGTGCGTTAGCGGAATAGAATGTGTAGGGCCAAGAACTTATTGCGATGCTATGCTGCTGCGCCTTCGGTTGCCGCAACAGACACAGCGAGGGCAAAAAGCTTTTTGCTTTGCCGTCCGGCGGGCGCAACACAAAAATAAGTGTGGATTCGCAGGATCGGGCGGGCTGACTTCAAGAAAGTGGCAAAGAACACACGGCTTAGTGAAGAAAGGGCCACGGCTGCTCACAACCTCTTACTTCGAGCCTATATAGTTCACGCCTTCCGCTTCGAAAAAGTGTGTTCATGCTCTGCGTGGTTTTTAGCGCTTTGTTTGACTTTTTTTTTTTTTTCGAATGTGCTCTCTTTGTTTCATGTAGTTTCGTCTTGCGGTGAAATGCACGCATCTGCAGCTGGCCTGTGACATAAAAGCGACTTTATTCAGGGTGTGTTTTAAGCTCCACCAGACGTTAGCACATTCTCAACGCTTTTGCAAGGCTCAATATGACTTACGATGCAGTCTTTTAGCGTCCAATGTGCGTTCGCGTGTATTGATTTGGTTTGTGCTAATTACCGTTTTTAACGTTCCGAAGCGACTAAAGCTAGGATGCAGGTCGTAGTGGATGGCTCCGGATAACTTTATCTAGCTTGCCTGGGGATGTTTAACGTGCACTTTGATCGTAGAGTCGTACGTGGGCCGGTAAATTCCTCGTTGGCGTTTCATAATACTCGCGCGGGCGCGCTAGCGCTGCTTAGAAGTTGGCGCCTCGGCGCGATTGTATTTCTTCAATAAATTTTATTTACTAGTTGTAACACCTTGTCATTATTTCGTATTATTGACGGCGCCTCCAGGGCAACAAAGCGGCAACGGGAACACGAAAGCTAGGACTAGGGCTGGATGGGGCTCGCCGAAGCCTGTGCATGCCAAGGGGGTATAAGATCGCGGACAGCCAATTTTGTATGCGAACACTCCCTGCGACGCCTGCATTATTGTAATGTCACGTGCTCTTTAGAGGCCTCCGTTAGCCGTTACATGTGCCCTCTTAGAGCAGTACTTGTAAAAAAAAAACAATATATCGTCACGATTACCAAAGCACCCCGCAATAAAAAAAACGGCCCTGTTGCCAGGCATTGCTGACCGCACACATCCATTACGGCTGTATGCGGTCAGCAATCTCTTACGCGCCGGCCGAACAAAAGTATCCTGCAGGTACGTAAATGAACCTACGAAACCACGTACACATACTTTCACGCTGTCAACACCTGAAACTATGGTAATTACGCGCGCGTTTGAGTACACCGCGTGCTTGCGTAGTGTTTCAGCAACACGAACTCTCAACGTCGCGCGCTTTACGCCTTAAATACGCCTTGAATAATGGTCCTTTTCTCTATTTCTGCCGCAATTCCAACACGAAATTCTATAGGCCAGTTACCGACTGATGAAGAAAGATCTCGATTGAAAAAACTGCTCCGCAGGGCTCGAACGAACTTTTCCGCGGATTTATTCCCGTAGCGTGTTAGCCGTCGTCCGCTACGGCAGGCCCACCCGCCGGCGGCGCCACCGTCGAGGCCGCGCCGAGCGGAGGAGGAGGGAAGTGAATGGCGCTACTTTGCGACATTCAGGGGTTTTAAGTTACGCGAGCCGGAAGCGTGCCCTCTCCCGATGCGCGCGATGCAATAGGGGTGAGGCGAGGGAGGGGTGACTGTTCTCCGGCGGCTGCTAGGGTGCCTCGATGTCCTCGCTCGCCGCTCCAGAGAGTGGAGACAACCGCGGCGTCTACTACGGCGCTACTCATGCGAATGGGGAGTGCCATAGTAGACGCCCTTGATGGAAGCCGTAGGGACGCGTTGCCGGTGCTCGTGTGTCTTGAAAGCGATCTGCGACGTGGCGCAATTGGGCGCGTGCACGGGCCTCGTCTTTAAAGCGATCTTTGATGTTTGTAGAGTGCGCGTACTATATAGGGTAGCTTCGTATGCGCTGTGCTTTCCACGTTTTGCTCACACTGAAGCGATATATGCACGAAGACAAATTCGTTTGCTGCTCCCGCGATTCCCCACTCCAGCATTTTGACAGCGAGTTTCCGCGCTCATCGAGCGAGGTGTGTTCATCTTCACCTGTGCGCGCCTGACACTGTGCTTGTTAATTTAGATAAATCACGCTGGCGGGCTTGTTGGTTTCAATCCATGATAGAATGTGTAAGCGCGACTGAACAACGACGCAGAAAGCAGTCGACACACAAAGACACAGCAGCCTGTGGATGTCTGCTTCTTCTATGTCCTCGTTGAGTCAGGCTTACATATTTTATCATTGTTATTTTCTTTAGTAAGTGAATGTTCAAGGTTTATATACGGTTGCTAAAACTACTATCCTCACTTCGTACAGCTATCCACTAATTTGCTATCGCAATCGGTGCTTCGCCTTTCCGGCGAAACTGCGACATTTTTTCAACCGTTGTGGGCGGCTTGGCGTACTGCGAACTTCAGGGCAGTCGCCGTGGCTTTGGCGGCGTGATACGAATTGTTCATCACATAGGCGAGTAGTAACATCGCCCAATCTTCGCAGCGTTTCTTGCCTTTTACATAAATGGCCAATGGTTGGCGATATTCTTTCTCTTTGTGGTCAAAACATGCTATACATCAGAACTAACATCCCTCGAGCGAAACGCGCTAGTCATCTTTAATAGTGAAGCAACTGTTTAGTCGCTAAATCTTTCGCTCATTTTTTTATCTTCTACGCCCAGGTTCCACGTGCGACAACTGAAGGACAGCGTTCAGTGGGCAGCACAGCGTTTCGCCAAACAAGTGACCTGTTCAGCATGTCTGAATCCTCGCAAGCTCTCTTCAGCAAACGTGCACCCACCCAGGTCAGCATCGACTGGGACTCGCTGAACATCCCATGCACTAAGAAGGATGGTGCCAGCTGCAGCCTAATGAAACACCGTCATGATTTAAATAAGGTCCTTCGAGATGCTCGCCTTGAGCTTGCTGAAGATGGGCGAGGAGAGAGCAGAGGTGACGTCCTAATCGAGTGTAGCCAGACACGCGCTTGCCGGTACGCTGCATGCGGCCCGGAGCAAGTCTCGCGCGAAGCAAGGGCACTGGATCTCGCCGAGCGTCTACTTGCCGAGCATCGCTGCATCACAGCGATAAAATTCGAGCCCATTTGGATGCGTCGTGCCTCGATGCTTTCAGCAATAAATCGCAATCGCTTTTTGACAAGCATTACCATCTGCCCAACAATTATATCATCACCTCGCGACGACGGTATCTTCCTCGACATGCTCAATCCTGTTCCACAGCGTGGAAATGTGGCCCTCAAGGTCAACGAGTTTGACGAGGAAGCGGGAGTCGACGTGGCCATGCCTGGAAGGTCACTCGGCTTAGGCATGGATCATCTCACAACACTCGACATGTCAGATGTTCACATGACCGATACCCATGCGTGTTGGCTGATCCGGGATCTCACTGAAAACAAGAGCATCACTGAACTCGGTGTCTCACACTGCGTGTTCCGCTATCGCGACGAAGCCTCCAACGCGCTGTTCGCCAGATACCTCGCCAAAGAAGACTGCGCGCTGCGAAAACTGACTCTCAAATCGACGATCCTTTACCGCAGAGGGTTGGACCTGGCCCTGCGAGAAATCGTCGATGCACTCTGCAAGATGAATACTTTGGAGGAACTAAACGCAGACATCGTCTTGGCGCCCGTAAGATTGTAAGTATTGCTTATAATTGCTCCACGAACAGATGGTACACCAACAGGGCATCTCGAAGCACGTATTCGCCCTGTAATGCCCAAAATGTCATTAGGAACATTAGAAGTATCATACTTAGTGTCAACTGTAATCTAATGGGCACAACCTAACGTAATGCCTATGTTATTGTATTTCATGCGCTGTAGCGAGCTTTTGAATTGTGGGGAGTCCAGCGAACAAATCATTATTTGTATATTTGGCCCACAGATAGAGTTTATTTAAGATAACAGTGATTTTTTCAACAATATCACTCCTCATGGCTTGCAATGAAAGCGCACATGGGTGCTTCAGCGAACACTTACAAAATTTTTAAAGGTTGCCTGTAGCAGATAACTCAATTCTAGTTTATCAGCCGGTCTACTCGAAGCGGCGGGAACTACTTGTACAAAAGATTGAAATCCAAAATCGCCTTATTAAGAATTCACTTATTATCTTTCTAGCCTATTATCTTATGACCCATATTGCAATTTACAAATTCTAGCAGTGGACTTCGCAAGGCGGGTCCACTTGGAACGAATTCTCAGGACGACACCAGTTTCGATATAGAAATCGGAGAAATGGAGAAATGCATTTGGCGTTGCAGTTACTTGTGTGCTTCAGTGCAAGAAACGACGTTTCGTTAGGAATTTAACTGGAATGCCAATGCGTTTCCTCGCACAGTTCGGGAATTTATATCTCGAAACTGGTGTCATCTTGAAAATTTGTTCCAAGTGTTTCCGCCTTGCGAACTCCACGGCTAGAATTTGTAAATTGCACTAGGGGCCATAATGTAATTAGGTAAAAACTTAATTAGTGAATTCGTATTAATTACTCGGTCTTGCACCTCAATTTCTTGTGCAATTATTGTCCGCCGTTTCGAGTAGACCAACTCATGAACTAAAATTGTGATATCTTCCAAAGGCAACATTTAAATATTTTTGAAAGCGTTCGCGTGAAACATCCTGCATCTCCTTGATGTCGAAATACGATTGGAAATTACGTGCCTACGAACGCGACTTACGTCACTGCGAGTTAGCTGCTTTCTGGGAATTTGTTTTGTCATTAGACGACAGCAGTGAACGGTCATTAGACAAAATTTAGTTTGCTCTTAAAGGGACACGAAAACGCCCTTTTTAAGTGAGTATGATTACGTATCTTGGAAATTACGATTGGAAATTACGTGCCTATGAACGCGATTTACGTCACTGCGAGTTTAGTCATTTTCTTGGATTTTGTAGTGTCATTTCTTAAGATAGCCATTCGTGTCGTGTATTCAAGCTCCTGTTTTATTCGTCTTTCTAGACGACAGCAGTGAACGGTCGTTAGCCAAAATTTAGTTTGCTCTTAAAGGGACACGAAAATGCCCTTTTTAAGTATGATTGCGTATCTAACTATCGTTTTGAAATGACTGCTAGTAATCGCGAAAGGAAATGATGAGCACCGTTAGAGAAAAGGCCAAACTTGTTTCTGGTTGAATTTTGTGCCGGAACCTCAGCCTCTCATTTCGATATGACCTCATGGATATCAAATTGCTTTTTTTTTTTTCATTTACGCTGTTTTATTGACGCGATAGTTATCGACACCTTGTGGATCTTTTGGAATATAGTGTGGTCCTCATTTGTTGAAACATAAGTTCTCTACTACACCTTCAGAAATGTCGATTTCTGTTTCTTGCACTAGAATGTATTGTATCTCTAAATAGCTTTTTACTAGTGGCCTAATTTTTCAACAAATATATTTTTCTCCTTATGTGCTTCCAGCATGACTACGGTCACCCTCTTCGCCGAAGTCATCACACGGAGTGCGACACTACGGCGCCTGAGACTACCTTCAACGTATTGCGAATGTCTTGCGCATAAATTGGGTCTATATATCCAGCTTCCGGATCCCCAAGCCGAGAAGTGCATGGAGTCCTTGTGCCAAGCCCTGCAGAAACCGAACTCGACGCTCAGCCGGCTCTGCATCGACATGCGGACTTTCGGAGAAGCAGAGTGCCACGCCTTCTTCGAAGCAGTCGCGGACAACAAGGCACTGAAGACGGTGGTCGTCGACACCTTGCCCTGCATCGACGGACTCGACAGCGTCTCCAGAACTATCCGGGAGCGGGGACTCGATGACCGCGTTGTCATCAAGGGACAATGCGCGCACGACAACACAAGGCAGCTGCAGCAATGCCCACAAATCTGCAATGCAACCATCGGAACTGCCAACATCCCGCATTTGATTATCCCATCTTTACGCGTTGTCAGTGGTTGCAATCACATAACTTCGCTGCGCGTTGAATGCCATAGCAGCGAACGCAATGAATATTCCACCTTGGCAGCATATATAAGGGGCTCTACCGCACTCACTGAGGTAGACATAGAGCTGATTCCCACGGGTGACCTGAGGACAAGCCCGGAGCTTCGGGAAGCCATTAGAGAACTGGTGTCAGCTCTCGCTTCTAACACCAAGCTAGTCAGAGTCAGCCTCGAGGGTTTGCAGCTGTCCTACGACGACTTGAACGTGCTCGCGCGAGGCGCTAGCAGGAGCCTCAGCCTGACCGAATTCACCGTGAGTCCTGATTGCATCGTTGACGAGTGGTTTCAAGTCCTGGGGCGCAACTGTTCTGTAGACGTCGCCGAAGCGTTCCTCGAAGCAGCCGACGACAACGAAGGTGCCCTGGCGGACATCATGGTATGACTCTGTCTTAACTAATTTTTTTTGTCTGTTCGCCATAACAAGGAAAGCGATAACCTACTAGGCAGCGCAAGCAGAGGACTGTCCACATGCATAATTCTAGGAAAGTTACGAGGCGGAAATCTTGATTTTCACTAACAGCGCGTCATAAATGCCAGCATCCTCGATGGTTTGCGCATATGTACAGAAACTGACAACATTGCTTCGAACACTGTGAGTACTTACAAATTTAGAAAGGTAAATGCTGTCATAAAAGACGTCACAAGAATCCTCAAGGCTACAAAAAGGCGTAGACAAATGTACCTATTATCTATGATTCACATGTTAGCTGAATGATGAACTCGCCGGAGTTCCCAGTGGGAGACTCCGTGCGAATAAACGGAATTTATCTTGGTGCCGACTAATCGGACCGTCAGCTTTGCTTGGTCGTTGCCGCATAGACTGCAGCCCACTGCGCGTCTCTTTGCCTGCACCTTTTAAGGTAATGAAGCGCATCGTTAAGTCTCCCATATGTAACATATTCCTTCCGGCACTTCATGAAACTGACCTAGATTTTCCCCTTACGTTCACGTAAGGGCGCTTGTTCGAGGTATGCGAGAAGGAAGCTGGAATACTGGAAGCTCGGTGTGGTACAACGATTATTTTTTTCTTTCGACGTCCCAAGCCACGTCGTTATCCCCAGCTTCACCATTTGCCTAAGCGCGAAGAAAAAAAAATTACTACGGATCTCCACAGCTGACCACACTGGAATCTGAACACCGTGCCACTGGAGCAATGTACATTGCAGACCCGAACGTGCTAACCACTAAGTAATCGCGCAAAATCGGTGATGGGTAATTATTGCAAGGCTTCACGCTCCAGGCTGATTCTCGAAGGAGTGCAAAATGCTCATGCATTTCGTAGGCGAGAAGGAGCAGCATTGGAGTGCGCGAGGAGAACATTACGTGGGCGCTGGAAAACAATGTGTTCTTGACAAGATGGCGGTGGTGTCCTTTTCGCGATGTTCCTAGTTGTCGTGCTCGTGAAAACAGCGTCGGCGGTGCAAAAGAGGCCCTAAGTGAAAATGATGATGATAAGCCTCAAACAAGGTACGTCACCACGACAGAATATCCGCCGAAATTTAAAGTTGGTGGAAAACAACCTGAATACGCATCGCCAACGTCGATGCTCAACAGCGACGTCTAAGCGTCAAACGTCGCACGCATATCTCGTGGAGCGGCACTCCGTTATTTAACTCCTCGCATCAGTTGCAGTGAAAGATGTTGGCTCCAAACTTTACTTGAAAGTCTCAGGCGGGACCTTCGAAACGAGTCACCGAGCCTTAAAATCATGAAGCGTTTTCATAACACAACGATTCCCTCACCGCCGTACTACATGCTGACACAAAAGCCAAATTAATGAAGCGATGGAAGCAGATTTAAAATTGGTAAGACGTTTCAAAAGCCACGCTGGGGTAACTTGACGTTGCACTAAGACTTTCTGCTAACGAACGAAGGAAATACGAACGGTGTCTCTTTTACACAAAACAAATGAGCAAAAAAATGATTCACCAAATTTACCTGAAGTATATTTAAATACTAAAACGTTGAATGCTCGCGAACAAAAGAAAAGATTACCGTTAGCCTTTGGAATAATAACTGCGAATATAAAGCTCTCGAAAGCCATGCAGTTTTCTAAATAAACGTAGGCTACTTCGACAAGGGGAGTCTGAGAATGCTAAAGTCTTTGAGTGAAGATAGTTCGAATTTAATAACATGTTCAGCGTCACGTAACACGTGATCCAAGGTGAGTAGGCACGTGACTAATAAACCTTCGCTACCTAATGACATCAAGTCTGCCAGATTCGGGACCCTCGCCATCGGGCGAAAAAAAGGGGTTATGTTACACATCCGGCCACCACGAGGGGTGCTGGCTAACACTCCAACAGCCCTAGATCTTGTAAATATGGTTACCCAAGTTAGTGGCTGGATTGATAACCGTGGCTGTAGCACAATTGCTAGCCCAACGCACGCGTAATGCTGGCGTTGTGGGTCCTGCGACAAGTTACCTTTTCGTCCGCTTTCATTTCCCTTTTTCTTGTTTATTTTCTACATTTCAACTACAGCTAATGTACCCAAAGCTTTCCTTGGCTTCGTTGTCTGTTGTACATTTCTCTCTCTCTCTCTCTCTCTATATATATATATATATATATGTATATACATATATATATATATATATATATATATATATATATATATACGACAGACACACACGCATATATATAATATGCGTGTGTGTCCGTGGAGAGCAAAACGGGACACACAATAGGCAAGAGCAGTAACAGTTCGTTGCAGACACGATTCGTGACAAATATTTTCTACTTAACGGTGAATGCTTCCAATTACGTTGGCGCTGACCGGTGTTGCAACTGCTTAATGTTTAATCACAATAGCAAGCTATCGTGTCAGCAGATGCCAAGTCTCACGGCCCATTGCATTTCCGAGGAGGCATGTCTAACGCACTACGGCCATCACGATGTGGCAGCACGCTCGTCAACGACGTCGGTCGCTTGCGTCAACTACACGTATGCCAAAACTTTGTGAACGAGTATATTACGTACTTTGGTGGGGTGAATAAATCGGAAAATTTGCAAGCTACACTTGCAATCAGCTCGCACAGCGGTGATTGGAGATCGCTGGGAGAGACCTTCGTCCTGCAGATCACGTAACAACAGACTGATGATGATGATGATGATGATGATGATGATGATGATGATGATGATGATGATGATGATGGTGGTGGTGGTGGTGGTGGTGGTGGTGGTGGTGGTGGTGGTGGTGGTGGTGGTGGTGGTGGTGGTGGTGGTGGTGGTGGTGGATGATGATGAAGGTGCTCTTTCTGCACCCACATTGGCGTTCGCTTGTAATGTTTGTTTGATCTATGTGAAATCATGTGGTTGCACTGCATGGCGCTTAACGTCAAAATGCTCATGATCACGTTGTGTAGACTTCATATCGGCAATCTACGAGATTAATTCTGCGACGAAGCAAGCGATGCTACGATTGAGACGTCGCGTTATGTTTTTATAGTATATGCACGGCTACCTCCAATTTCCTTATCGATTCCACGCGCTAGCCACTTCAGTTCCGTTTTCGCGTACACTACAGAAGTGCTTGGAACGTTTTACTTTCGCAGGCTTACACTTCTTTGAATTTACCAACCATGGCTCGTCTCTGTACACGCAGGAAGTGGCCAGGAAGAATGCGTCCGCGGTCTTGGACGCTGCAGACTTCGTGCTGGGCGAACAAGATGGCGTTGAGGGTGCCCGCGCCATCGAGCTGATGCGTGACCACCCGCGTCTCCTCGAAAGGGTGATGGAAGGTGCTGACGTCACTAAGGCCGAAGCCAAGGAGAGGATCCGCAGCGCCCTGGTTCGCGTCCGCAACAGTAGCATTAACGAATTTATGACAATGACTGGCGTCGTCAAGGAGGCGGTGCAGTGCCTCAGTCAACCCGGTGCCAGGAGACGTCAGCTAGCCGACATTGGCCACGACTGCTGGCTCCACATTCGAAGTTTCCTGAAGATAGCGGACGTCGTGTCACGTTGAGCCAGTCCAGGTCAGTGAAAACAATCTAGCGGCTTTTTTTTGTTTCACCGTTTGCATGGGGTCGGGGCTTGACGGAATAGTTCGTTTAACACAGCATGACTAAAGCGAATGTGGCTATCTATAAACAAAAAATTTAAAATAACACGAATATGTCGTAGATTTCTGAAAAGGAATTCGACAGCAACTTGGAATGAAGATGTTAAGTTTGTCAGATTCCTGCTACGGGCTTCGCTAGCCTTCTTATGACTTAATTATAAAGCTCAGGTTGATTTTTCTATGTGGCACATATTTGCTTTGATAGCATAAGACGCACAAGCTCAGAAGGCGCATATATCGTAAATGTTCAATATCCTCTTGGATAGTATTTCAGTCACATGGGAGATCAAAAAAACATTAGCGTCCCATTTATACCTTTACTTTTTTCATACACAGTAATCTAACTTCTAATGACATCACTGACAACCATATTGGTTCAAGATACCGAAGAGTACATACCGAATGTCTTCGGCATGTACCATATAAAAAAAAAATACCAACAGCGCTAAACGAACCTAGAACATGTTTCACACTAGCTGGTCTACAGAATACATTTGGTTTCATTTCTCGCGAGATCTGTGTACCATGACGTCATAATGCGGAAAATTGGCACAGGGGTTGCGAACGTCGGGACGGTTGCGTCACGTGTTCTGTCTCTCGGTGCTCTCCCGTGAGACCACACAGGGCCGCCCAGTGAGTAGCTGTGTAAGACATAACTAAGCATGTTATTTCAGGTAATTAATGTTTAATTAATTAACTTGCTAATGGCATTCTCCTTTTCGTAACGCCTTTATATTCAAGGCACACAAATTACCACAAGTCAGAGGGAAAAAATGGCAGTGAAAAGTGCGAGTTGGTGGTCGTTCATACTTTCTTCTTGCTCTATGTATATATAGTACAACAGAAAGAGACCGCAAGAGATGAAGATAATTATAATGCGCAAACATAAACAACCATCAATACTGTCATGACGCACAGACAAGAAAGGAACATATAAAGTTCAACTGAAAGATTAAAATTCTGCAATGCTTATTTCATTCGTAGCTAAAACAGCTTTTGTAAGCTAGGAAGTGATGAAATATCACGACCTTTTATTTCGAATGAGTTATTTTCTACACAACCTGCAGTGTGACACTGAGACGACTAAAGTTATTCGCACATTTGTATCATAATCGCTTCCTCGTTGTGTTGTTATTGCTAATCAATAAATTTTACCAATACCTGCTTCATTCTGCAGCCTTCGGCAGCAGAGCCTGGCAGCCTGAGGGGAGACGAAACCAAGGTGGCTACTCCTGCTGGTGTCGAAGTACCGCTCCTAAATAGGGACTGTTACGTTTCAACTAGTAGGGATTGGGTGTACAGATCTTGACTTTTCTCAGTCCTTACACCGTCGGCACAGGAAGCTGTTCGGAAGCCACTGAACACCGTTTGCCATCGCCGATGTGGAAGTTTTTCAGCGTCTATTCAATCTGTTTTGAGGTGGTGGTGTTTAAGCAGTGGAGGTCGTGTCGTTTTCCTCGCATTACTTCACGCGACATGAATGGCAATTGGAGTTCACTTGACACGTGCTAATTTTGGAACCATAGCAGCGGGCCCGTCTTTCTCCATTGACCCTGATTTCAGTCCTCAAACAAGGCTTAGACACATCTCTCTCTCACCCGATACTATGTGCAGCTGTTATTTTAATTTGCATTGTGCACATCGGAGTGCGTGATTTGAGGCCCTAGTGTTCTGTAACGTAATGTCCATGGTTTTATTGAAGTAATTAGTAACATTCAATAAAGCGGACGTGCGTCTTCCAGCGTGTCTAAGACCATGTGTTCGAGTGCCGAGACCATTCTTGTACTTTTGTATTACTATCTCCGTAAAGTGTCAACTGTCAGTGTTGTACTGCGCATTGTAATCGCGTCATGCCTGACGAAAGTAAGAAAGAATCCATGCGTGTTTCTGCAGTCGAGCCCGAGCTAGCATTTGGAGCTGGAATCGGTTCGCTACAAGCATTGAATGTGAGAGACTAGAGACGAGAACTCGAACGTATTTGAATTGAACGTGACGCAATTTCGTTTAATTCCCTCAACGGATTCTCATTCCCTTTTAAAGCATTGTATTTAAGTTTCTTTTGACACAGTGGAAATGTCAAGTACACAGTACCACGTACTCGACATAAACTCTCAGGGATAGTTATATTATCGCCCCATTACCTTGGTATGTAATGCTACAGCGACAATCAAAAGGCG
This sequence comes from Dermacentor andersoni, assembly GCF_023375885.2. Lineage (NCBI taxonomy): Eukaryota > Metazoa > Arthropoda > Arachnida > Ixodida > Ixodidae > Dermacentor > Dermacentor andersoni. The sequence goes on from NC_092824.1 coordinate 53,374,148, forward strand.
TTTCACTCTTGAACTAGAAATATAACAGTATGTATAAACCTGATCTTAACCACGCGTTGACACTACTATGGTGGAACTCAACGGACACAATTAGCTTCCCAGACCGAAAACAGTAGTGATGTTAAGATTAGCCATGTATATAGATTGCCTAACTCTATTACGATGACATATTGACACAGTAGATGTTGACGGCATGTAAATGGGGGGCGGAGGGCAGTGAAGGACTAGGCGCAGTGAGAATTTCTAGTAATTTTGCCTCCATAAGGTGAGTTTCATTCACGCACGAACCACTGACCTTGCGTTTGCAGCAGAATGTCATAGCCACATTTACACGTCTATAAACTGGGGGACAAGTTCGTTGTCGACTGATTTGTGTTTTTTGTTGCCTGTAAGTAAAAGTTGCAATAAATGAGCGTGTTATGGCAAAAAGACTGTTTGTGGCCTTTTATTGAATACAGTGCATGCTGTGTATACAAGAAATGCAGAAATTTAACACTCCCAGGGTTAGTTTAGTAGCAAAGCATAAATACCCCGGAAGGTGGATGGCAGAACGGCGCCGCAGTAGCCCAACTAGAAAGACTATCGCTTTATCCACTTTCATGTCCATTAATTTAGCAGTTCTTCAATTCAATTAGTGAGTACAAGTGATTTACCCTATGTTTTCCTTGTTGGCTTCTTATGATATGGTTAATAAAAATCGGGCCTCTCGGTTCCTTTTCTTCTCGATCATTAGATTACGAGGGTCTCGAATCCGGCGACATTGATGCCTTTAGGTAGATTGTGTGCGTTTATAGGCCGGTTGTCGTCACCTAAATAGATCATGCACTCGTGTCGCCTGCGACAAAACGGGTGTTCCACATCCGACGCCTAGGTTCGTGAGTGGTGGCTCTGGCTAACGCTCCCAGGGTTAGTTCTAGCAGTGAACCGCAGAGAGTGAATGGCAAACCGGGGCTGCCGCAGTAGCTCAATTGGCAAGAGCATCGCACGCTTGATGCGAGCACGTGGGTTTGTATAGCACCTGCGGCCAGTTCTTCCTCATACACTTTCATTTCCATTAGTTTCTCATTTCTTTAATTAGGTGTGTAATTTCACCTATGTTGCTCTTGGTGTCCTTGTTTGTTGCCTTATGATAGAGTCAACAAAAATGGGGCCCCTCGGTTATATATATATATATGTGGAGAGAGAGAGAGAGAGAGAGAGACACGTGAAGGAGATGGCGGAGTGGTAGTTTTCGGCAAGGAACCCCCCCGAAATGGTTTCTCGCCACGCCACTGCCTTCGTAAGCTAGAGCCGCACTTGTCATCGGCTTCCCACCAATGCCAGCGTATCATCGATATCGCACTCTCCTATCCCTCTTTCCAGCATGTTTAATGAGCGCAACAAGATCGTCAAGGCATATCGAAAAATTTTCACTAAGAAATGTGCCACTGCATTTTGCGCATTACCACTGTGTTATTGGACACTCAGTCCAGTAAGCTTCCCCTTGCACTAAAACAACGGGTACCATAGAGATTTGTTGCCAGTGCCTTGAAATCGTCATTTTAAATCTTTTGGGGGCTCTGTTGAGGCGAAGGAGTGACTTTCATAATTCGTAAGAAAAATATCGTTTCAAAGTGAGCGCCAAGCACTGAATGCAGTAGTCATGATTACACGAAGTGCAATGTTCGTAGCTGTAGTGGCAGTACCGATTGGAGTAAACGTAAGCAGCCTATGTTAAAACGAGCTGTTTCGTTAGACCACCTCTGTTTCAATCCTACCATCGGACAATCTCATTTCATTTGTTTTTTTTTTAAATTGCATTTCAGTATACACTAAAGACCCTCCGTTAAAGGTAGCATGTAACAGGTGACAACAATACGAAAAACAATATAAAAATGATAGCCAATGTCTTTCTTGGCGAACGCCACTTTTCCGTATCCGTTATGTTTCAAATCTCTTATCAGGGCCGATCTCGGAGATAGTGCAAATCCGGGCTAATAAAATTAGCATCATTTTCAGGTTTCATCTCTGTTATTGTTTCGCACTTGTAAAATTTAAGTCTCGAAGGAATTATGCATGCGCTGTCGTTATTTTGTTTCATGACATTTGTATGTGGGCTGCCATTCCCAAAATTCTGAGGAATAATTTTGTCAAGAATGTAAGCCCTGGTGTGAGCATCTCTCTGTTAGGGACTGAGCATGCCTGGTTGTGTCCTAAAAGGAAAGTCATCAGGCTTTTCAAGCGCTGGGTGACTACAGCTGTGACAATTTTGTAGTCAACGTTGAGAAGCGTGATTGGCCTCTATTCCTCTGGACGAACATATGATGGATCGCGCTTAGGTATCACCACAACAGGACCCTCGCGAAAACTAGACGTGAATCACGAGTTCTCAAAGCAGCGGCTGCTAACAAAACGAAAGTGGCACCAATAGCTTCCCAGAACGTTAGATAAAACTGAACGGGTAACCCGTCCGGCCCTGGGGCCGAGCCACGCTTCATGGAAGATAATGCTGCCTTCGCTTCATCAGGCGATGATCGTGCGCAAAGATGGTCAGCTACCTCAGGTGGAACCTGAGGCAGCCCACTAAGCATTGTACGAAATCCTCGATAGCCAGGATCTATTTGCATAGTCGTACGCGCCATGTTTTCAAAATGCGTTACAAAGAGCAAATAATCACGCGTGGGAGGCGACGTATCAGGAAGTGCTCTTTGGGCCGCAGAACGGAACGGATTCGATTGTCTGAAAAAGCTACTTTCTCGCAAAGCGCAGAACTTGAGGGTGTGCGCATGGATTAGGTCTGCATCCACCAAGCAGCACCTGACAGAGACGACGCTGCGATGAGGCGTTATAAACGCCTCTATAGCTCACGCTGACATGACCGCATCAACTGAGTCGGTTGATTGACCCGGAGGGCAATACGGAGCTTCGTGGCAGTATCCGCCAGTTCTTCTGGCGTACGTCGTCTGAGTGCAGGTCCTTCAACTGAACAATGTAGATGCCACTGCACCTTGAGCGCGTCCCATGACTCTGGGTCAGATCTAGAAATAGAGGCGTGCAAGACTCTTGACAAACAAGAGCGTGAGCGCGCGTCATGTAGAACACGGATGTCTAGACGCCAAGGTTTTGCTGATGAGAAAGTTGGGAAGCGAGTTTCAAGCATAACTGGCCTGGGAGAGAAAAAAAACCAGACATGATCGGAGCGGCGAGGTGCCCGCTCGCCGGCCCCACCCCGCCGGGTCTACCACGTGGCCATGACGTTCACGCTACCGGCGCTGTCATTGGCTGCGGTCGTCCGACCGATGCGGCAGTCGCACGACAATATTCAGCAAGTTGGTCGCGCACGCTGGCTGCGCGTCAGAGCATACGTCATGGCTTTTTGCGAACACGTGACCACTTTGTTTACATTCCCGTTGGTCCCGTCTCGTTGCTCTCTGGAACCGAAACTTCGACTGGTCGCTACAAAAAAGACTGCAAATAATTGCCTGTCGCGCTCTGAAGTAAATGAGGTTTCGTGCCATGATTATTGGGTCATTAACTACTTATTAAAGCAGAAAAAACCACGTGGATTTTTTTTGTGTCAGTACTCCTTTTGAGCCCGATCTCTCAGCCACCTGCCCCTTTCCCCTTCCTCTTTCAATCAAGTTTTCCACCACCAACACCACCACTTCCCTTTAAGACGCTTTAGGCTACGTCATCGACAACGCCTTAAACTCCGAGCAACGTCATGAGCTTCTGCCTCTCCTCGACAAATTTCGCTCTGCTTTTGACTGCCATAGCGCTTCCCTGGGCCGAACGGAAACTGTATGACGGGATTGCCACCGATGCTCACTCGCCGCTACGGCAGCGACCATACCACGTATCGTCGGCAGAGCGCCACGTCATTGATGAACAAGTAGGTGAAATGCTAAAGCGTGGCATCATTGAACCGCCAGCTGTTTTAGTTTGAAAGTAGGATGGCCCGATCTGCTTTTGCGTCGATTACTGTCGCGTAAACCATCGTGCCAGGCTATGTGCTATAGATCTTATTGGCGCGGTATGTATACACCACTGTGCAAAGGTACATTCGCTCTTGCATGGACTGTCAACGCCGCAAGCATTATCCTTGTCGCTCCTCTGGAACAATGCAACCTTTGCAATGCCCGACCCTTTGACCGGTTTGGGATATACCTATACAGGCCTCTGACATACACAGCTGCTGACAATCGCTAGGTCGTCGTGGCTATAGACCACCTCACGAGGTATGCAGAAACGGGCGCTCTGCCAGCCGCGAGGGCTCGTCACGTAGCCTCCAGCCAGCTTCAGCACTTCGTTCTACGTCACGGCGCTGCACTCGAACTCCTGAGCAACCGAGGCCGCGTCTTTCTCGCCGATGTCATTCCAGAAATTGTCACTGAATGCCACGTTATTCATCGCTGCCCAAATGCATTTCGCCCGCAAACAAACGGCTTGACAGAGCGCTTCAACCGAACTCTTGGCGACATGCTTTCGACGTATGTCGCCTCCAACCACACCAACTGGGACCTCGTCCTTCCCTACGTCACATACGCCTGCAATACAGCGCCCCAGGCAACGACGGGCTTTTCTCCCTTCTTTCTACTACATGGTCGAGAACCGTCATCTCCCACTGACACTATTCTTCCTTATATGGGCCGTAACCACTTGGCTGTCGAACAATGAGACTCAGTTGTTTGTACGTAGAAACGGAGTTGTCCTAGGCATCTGACTTGCGAATAGTGGAAGATTAAGGCGCTGCTTATACTTCGGTGTTTATCATCAGTATTCTTCCGCAAACTCTGCATTTGACTGTGCAAATATAGTTTCGCTGCAATAGGTCTCCATGCACGTTTGTTACCTCCAACCAGCCTCCTGCTTCATCAACGTCGATTATCACATTGGAGGGACTTGATCCGCCTCAACTAGAAAGAACAAACTTCACCGATGCCTTAAAAGAGCGCGCACAGCGACCACTGCGAAAAGGACACCTTGATGGGCGAACTTGCGGTACAATTTCACGAAAGCACGCTGATCTCGTGTGAAGCAGCATGTCTCTAGGGTGGCCCTGATGTCCACCCTGATATCACGTTCCTGGGCAAGTGAGATGCCAAAGAGAACGCTTTTCATCTGCTTGTCTTTTTTTGACTTTCGAGGCTGAGCAACTATCACTTTGCTCGTGCCAATATTCGCAATTCTTTTGGTATCGGACTTGCAGGCATATACAAACACTCACTCACATGACGCGTAGTAATTTGCCGTCTGAGTCACGTCGAAAGGACTGGTTTAGCGGTAACAGTTACCTCGCGAGCTTCCATCTAAATATACCGGAACAGGTGAACCGTCTGCTCGGCATCCAGTCAACGGGATTCGATAGTACGGCTACATGCGCGCGCACTGCGTGCGTCTTTTGGACGATGCGCGAGAGGGCGCCTCGATGCATACGGCGAGCTGCTCCTGCGTCTAGAGCTGTCGGCCGAACTGGCCAGTGCTGCAGTTATTTTGTAAAATATATTTCGTAAATGTTCTTCAGTTGTTTCGTCCCTCGTCCGCGTTACATTTTCGGTGGAGGTTCGCGATCCCCTCCCTCGCCACGGGGCTCCATGGTGGCCCGCACCGTGCAGCTTTGCACCATGGCTCGGGTCCCGGTGACGACACCTCGTCCGCATCTGCACCTCAGCGGCTCCAGCCACGACGAAGTTTAGAAGAACTTGTTGTTGGTCGAGTTGGTGCGTATTAGCAAACATTTTTTTTTTTTTTAACTGCGAGAACAAACGATCACCGAGAGAGATCAAACAACGACAGGCGCTGACTTGCAAACTAATTTTTATTCCACAAGAACCCCGTTATAAGTACATCCCAGATATACACCCCTGCGCATGCGCGTTAAAAAGAGATTCCAAAAAGAAAAATACTTTCCGTTCATGCAATATAGGCAGCCTAACTACGTTCATCAGTAAACCTCATCTTACTCGTATAAGGGGACATTGGACTATCGCGTAAAGAAGGACACGAGCAGGAACATCAAGAAGACACACCGAACGCTGGACATCAACTGGCTTTATTCTCAGGAGGACACAAATATAGAGGCAAAAAGACGCGTGCTACATGATCAATCTCTGAAGCTCTTTATTCAAGAAAATAATCCAAGAAAATACTTCTAGCACAAATCAGAAACAGCGTGGAATACTCGAGGCCTTCCTTATTCATCATCGGGACAAACAGGCCTGCGCCAGCAAACCAAACTTACCTTTGACAGCAAAGGAAACAAAATTCTTGCACAGTAGGGTGCCATTGTGCATACGCTTCAGGGATTGCAATGATCATGTAGCACGCGTCTTTTTGCCTATATGTTTGTGTCCTCGTGAGAATAAAGCCAATTGATGTCTATCGTTCCATGTGTCTTTTTCATGTTCCGTTTTATGTTCTTTTTTACGCGCTAGTGCAATGTCCCCTTATACGAATAACATACCAACTAGCCCAGCTTTCTGCCTTAAACTCGTCTCACTGTTGTGCAGATGAACTGAAGTGTCGCTGACACAGTCGTGTCCCTTCTTTCTTGTCCCGGTGCGGCCTCGCGTAACTACACACTGACACGAAATCTTTACTTCTTTCAGGATCGGCTTACACGGACACGCCAAGCAGTGGGTAAAAAGGTGGCCACTCGCTTCATTCCCGATTGACACTTCACGCTCACGCGAGCCTACATTCACACACCTTCCTGTTTTGGCCTACGCAGACTTTGCCGCATGATAGATGAATCTGATATACTATACCCCAACGCTGCAGTCTACGTAGGAATTGGTGGGCTTCACTCCGCCCCCTTGGGACCCTTTTCTACTCCTTCCTATGCGCGAGCATATTCTAGTGTAAGCTTGCAGGGAGCCAAAACGCCATCTCTCGTCTCCCTAACACGGCTGCGACGTCATATATTTGTTATTTCTTCGTCTTTTTGTTTCCCTTTTTCTTGCATTTAAATAAATAAGTTCAAGTACACCGATCACACAGGGGCAGATATTTTATTTAGTCCCTTTCTACAAAATTGGCGATAGTAAAAAACAAGCAAATTAAACAAGATCAAAGAATCAAATTTACGGCACTGCAACTGTTCCAGTTAACCAATCTGCATGAATTGAGGCATTCAAAGAGGATAAAAGTGCTGTATTATGCGCCGCTTTGAGGTATATGCCGCCGATTTGTGAATGGGCCTTCTGCGAAATCCCCGCAAACGATGTCACAATTTGATGTGAGCTCTCAACTAGCATGCCATGTTCGTCTGCTCCGCTTGGCCTCGTGAAGTCCAATTTTGGAGCAGAGTTGCAGAACTGTAAAAAAAACTGGTGCGTCATTTCCCTTACTCTTTCTTTAAATTTAGCCATGTTCGGAAATTTCTGTGAAATAAGTGGCACCTTAGACAATAATTCAGCTTCCCAATTTCCGTAGCACGTATAGTTTTCTCCTAAAACGCAACAAATTTCATCCAAATCAACTTGTCTCGTATCTCCGTTGCATGCATATATATATATATATATATATATATATATATATATATATATATATGTATGTATGTATATGTACAGTCAAGCACGAAAGTTAAGCGGACACTGTTTCCGCGAGAAATGTTAATTTCTGCTCTGTTTAAGGCACAACGCGTCCAACTGTGGGACGCATAACCTACTATGCATATTGCGACCTTTAATTCGGGGTTATGTGCCCAGGATCCACAGAAATGCAGCCACTTCGCAATGCCGTGTACTGCAGTCTTTTGTGGCCGACTGTAGCCGAGTAGGGATGCAAGAGATGGTCCCGAAATACTGATTTCTCTTAAACATGGTTCAGAATGACGAGAACGAAAACGGGGATTACGGAGACGACGATTATTATCGCGCACCTAATATCGACAGACAAACCTTTATTTGGCCGCGCCCGCGTCCAAGCGCGAGATTACGTTGACCCGAATTCACGCAACTGCGCAGAAAAAACGTTTACGTGGTCTAGCGACTCGTAACGAACTTCACTTCCGGTTCGTTTTATGTCTCTTTCTTTTTCGCCTGCCCACTTTGCCACCGAAAAAAATACGTCTTCTTCAACGACCACACTTCGGGCGGTTGCGTACCGAAGCCCGCTATTTCGTGGGAGACCCGTGGCGTGACCGCGCCTTGTCCCGGAAGCGGGGTGCGTGACGTCACGAGTGGGTGGGCGCTTTCGCCGCCCCTGCATCCCCAGAGCCCCCTGGCGGTCGCCACCACCGCCACCTGTCTTTGCTGCATTGCCTTGTCACAGAACGACACGCAACGGTCGAGCAGCAGTGCAGTGGCAGGTGTCATGTCTGCACCGTGACTGCTCTCGCAAACGTCTGGCTGGTTTGAAGAAACTGAAGCAAGAAAAGAAAAAGAAGAACAGCACCGTTTTCTACCGTTAAACGGATACTGACATGGGATTCGCATTTTTGTTTGTGCTGCAACACAGAGTCCAAACTCCTTAAACCTTAGAAAATATACATACTTACAAGCGTCGGAGCCCCCTAAATAATTTACTGTGAGACGCTGCAAACCGATTTACACCTTAAGGGCCCTTGGGAATGCAGATCAATCTATAACTCACGCCCTTACACCCGTAAGTGTGTGAGTTATATACACAAAACACCCCTAAGAGGAAGCTTTAGCTCGGGCCCAACACCGACGCCACCTGCTCAAACACATGTAAAACACAGAAATGCTTTTTTAGAAGCACTTCCTGTTGGGCTAGTTGGTAGCTGTTAATTATAAAATATAAAGACGCCAAATAAACGGACACACACAAGAGAAGAGGACGGAACAGGGCACCCTGTCCCGTTTTCTTCTCTTGTGTGTGTCCGTTTAGTTGGCGTCTTTATATTTTATAATGAGCTTTTAATTATTAGATAAGCCATGGGTACGATTTTGATGAAAATGTTGCGTTTGAGCGAGAAAGGTAAATTATGGTGACTGTTGAAAGCCGAATTTCGATTTAAAGCCTGAAGCTTTTGCAAAAGTTGCCAAGATATCAGTAACACTTGAAAATATAACAGAAGCACGAAGTTTACAAAGTCGTAGCTCTACACCGCGAACAGATACCGCAATTCTGCAAACTGCAGTTGTTAAAGCCTCTAAAGCGGAAAAACTTGCTATATTGATTTACAGCTTACGTGGATTCGTTACAATGTTTACAAGAGTTTTCCAAAAGTCCTATTTACAAGTTCGTAATAATTTCACCGAGGTGCATACTATATCAATTTTATCTGCTTTAGGTGTATTATGAAAGGCCGTTTTTGGAATTGTGATATCGTTTTTCGTTGCTGAGTTACAGAATTGTGCGTAAGCTTGATAGTTTCGTTTTTCCAGATTTTTCAATCTTCGACAACATTTATTAAAAATAATCGACGGCCTAAATAAAAATTCGCTTCCAATAATCTCTAGAGCTTTAACGTTTTCTTTTAAATGCATCGAACATATGCAAATTCGCTGCAACACGTGGATGCCGAGAAAGATTATTTCTGTTTTCACGTTTATTTATATAGGATGCCCCGAGCTAAAACATTGGCCGAATCAAATAGGGCAATATTCGGTTCGTTTTATTCGAAAGTTACGAACATATTCGCGTACCACTGACTATATCCGCCCAGAATGACATATCCGATGGCGGAAGGGAGAAAGTGCACAAAAACGCGGATCACAAGAAGAAGAAAAGGCATCGGAGAGAAAAGCACGATCACACTCATCCCCTCTTTCGCCATCAGCCATTTCGCCTACGTGGCGACCTTCCACAACCGGTCAACTAGCGAGAGAAACAAGATTAACGTCCTCTTCAGAAGAACGTTCAAGATTACCCTCCGGCCTCCCCGGACTGTGCCAGTACGGAGCATCTCATCGAGCTAGGACTGCACAACAGGCTCGAAGAGATCACCGAAGCACAGCTAGTATACATCTCAGTTCGAAAGACTCGCAGAGACCGACAGGCACCGATACATCCTCTACCGACGGGGTTTCACGTGCCACAACCAACACGGACGCAAGGCGCAAATACCCAAAGAAATCCGAGATGCCATACACGTTGCAGCCAAACCCCAGAACGTCCATCCGACTTCAACAAAGGTCGCAGACTAGCAAGAGTCAAAGACTTCCTCCGATGGTACGGCAGGGAAACCAACGCGTGCTTCGTCTACGCCGTGGAACACCCCGATGGTCGACGCTTCAATCTAGCAGTAATAGACGCCAACTCCTAAACCGACAAAGCGTGTAGCGTCGACGCCCAACATACAGAGGAAGCCGAAGAGGTAGCCATCGCCCTGGCCCTCTCGAATCCGGACTGCAACACCGTCCTGAGCGACTCCCAGGTGGCGGTGAGGAACTTTGCCAAAAGACGCATTTCGCCTAAAGCCAACGGCATCCTTAAGAGATGACGCACCTCCAAGGACCACCCGAGTCTGATCGTATGGCACCCCGCCCACGCAAACACGGGCGACCAGGCATCTCCGAACCTCAACGAGGTAGCCCACCGCAGAACGCGAGAGCTGACAGGCCACGCCCGGCCGGCCTCTCGGCCGAACCGAACGAGACAGACTGACCAGATACAACGACATCACAAAAATGTACCAACAAGCCACGAGAGCATTCCCACCACCACACAAAAACCTAAACAGGGCACAAGCAGTGGCCCTACGCCAACTGCAATACAAATACCTTACCGTACCCATTTCACCTCAAACGGACATTCCCTGAAGTACGCAAAGAAGATGCATGTAAGGTATGCAAACAGGACACAGCTTCACTCGAACACTAGCTATGGGCAGCTCCGACATCGGCTACCAACCCTGGGCCATCCAGCAGGCCCGCTATCACGACAAGATCTCGACGTCCCGTCGTGGGAGACCTGAGCCCGGGTCGCCAGATACCAGGCGAACATTTCAATAAAGGTATTACCAACCAACCACGATATTTAGCAGCAACCGTGTGAAGCCCACGCACATGACTTTAAGCACGTCTTCGAGACAGGATTACGTTTTAACAGACAGCGAACCGCGTATGTATATATCAAGTAAGTTAAACGATGTGGCAAACAGTTGCATATTTTTATATCAGAATACCAATAGAAAAAGAAGGGTGGGGGGATGGGGCGTCTTCAGGGCCACTGTGTAGGCATAATTCCGCACGTTGCTTTTCCTAGGCATGGATACGATGAACGCCGTTCGGGAACCGCAACGTGTTGCGTAACTGATCGCCCACCACGTGCAGTGCCCTCTGGGGACGACACTGGATGCATCGCTGTCTTCGCTCGGTGGCCGACAGCGCGGTTCCGGAGGCGTAGCATGGCGGGTGATGCGTCACGTGACCAGCCCCGACAACTTGGTGGAAACTGAAGGCTGCGGTGGCACGCCACTTTCCAGAAACTGTGTGCGTACGTGTGTGCTTAAGCCGACACAAGCTGAACTGTCTGCCATGGCCTGATTTGACCACTGACGTTTGCCATGGTCGAGCCCATTTATTGTAAATTTCGTATATACAATGCGTCCCAGTTAACGCTAGCCAAGCTGTTAAAAGAAAAAAATGAATAAAGAAACGTGGTGCAAGGTACAATTACAAAACCTGCGGCGTTATTTCGTCGCAGATCAGATGATCGAAAACCGTAGGTCTTATAACTGTATCTTGCACCGTCTTTTTCTTTATTATAACAGGATAGCAGCTTGGCTAACATTAGCTGGGGCACCCTGTATAAAATAATAACAACAAATGGTAGGCGACCCTAATCTTTCACTTAGGTGTCTCTCAGTGGCCCTCGCCCCTCGGCGTTGGTGTTCTTTACGTTAACTTTAGGCGAACGCAACGCGCGAACCGAACTCGGAGGCAACTGTTTTCCACTAATTAGCCGGTTAAATATCATGCCACCTTCTTGTGTGTGTGACGTCACTACTTTCGCTATCTACTTCCGCGTTCCCAGGAATTACGCCAAAGTCATGCTCACGTGGCGGCGCTCTAAAGTCTACGATTCTGTGCTTTAGTGTGCGGTAGTCAGTGACTTCTAATTAGTTCTAATTATTCCTGACGCTTCAGTAACTCAACTTGTCACTAAATTTATGCTCCAATATCATATGTGTAATGAAACCCATGAATTTGGTACTGTACTATATTGTTTTCTATATTCTCTGATTTATATTGAATTTTGTTGCCGATTGTCTCAGTTATTTCTAATTAATTCCAATTATTCCAGGCACATCAGTAGCTCAACTTGTAACTACGCTTATGCTCTGATATCATGTCTATAAATAAATCCATGAATTTCGTACTCTACCATTTCCTTTCTATATTTTTCTTACTTATATTGAATTTCCTTCCCCGGTCGTCGAAAGAGGTGAACTGAAAGTGCCGCGCAAGTAGCAAGGGTGTCACTCGATGCTCGCACCACTAAAAAAATTATGCGTAGCTATGCTATCGCAAACACCAGAGACCAGCGGAGCTAGGGGAAGGCCAGTAAAGCAGTGCCAAAACGCACACAAGACACAGGAGCACCGGCAACGCGTCCCTACGGCGTCCGCCATAGGCGTCTACGCCGTCGCCACGCCTACGCCGCGGTTGTGTCCACTCTGTACGGAGCGGCGGACGAGGAGGACTTCGAGGCACCCTAGCAGACGCCGGAGGAGAACGCCCCTCCTCCCTCGCCTGACCCCCCCCCCCGCCTCGCGTGCCTCAGGAGAGGGCACGTCCTGGCCGCGTTTCGCTCGCGTGCACGCCGCTCCTTCTTCCCCGCTAGGCTCCACCCACCCTCGCCGCGTCGCTATGCTGCGCGATGCTATATTTATAATCTGCTTTCACTCTCTCTCAGATGTCTCTCCCCCAGCTCGGAGAAGCTGCGAACGTCAAGAGAAACCCAGCGAAGTTCTAACAGTTCCAGTGTAAAACTGCGTGAGGTATACCTTGAGAATGCTAACGAAGTAAAACAATTTTTGCGCTACCACTGCCATTATTATAACGTCCCATCTGCGGATGTGGGTCGACATCAGGCTAAATTCTCACAGTTCTTGAGGACAACGTATTCCTAAAGCTTTTAAACGAATAGCTTTCTTTGGCTCTTTCGCCCGTTTTGAACGCGATAGCGTTATGGTGCATTCACACTTGCGAGTCGCAGAGGTCGCGCAAGCGTTAGTCCCCTGCTACCAGGCAGCGGCTCTACAGCACCGGCGTTCACACTTGCAAGGGCCACCTCAGCGCCTTCTCGTTTGAAACGAGCTCTCTCGGGAAGGACGCTGCTCACGCGCTCGCGGGCGTTTCGTCTGCAGTGACCGCGTGTCCAGCATTCGAGCTCTATGTGCCCTAGTCCCTCGCTGTTCGCGATGTACCACAACGACCTGATTGAAGAGGAAGATGTCGTGGCGGTTTTGATGTGCACCGCGGCCGTATACAGGTACTGGTAAGCGCGTATACGCCTCGTGCACCGCCTATAAAGGCGCCACTGAAAGCCACCTAGCGGACGCTTCCAACGGTACACGCGGGAGCAGTAGCAGACGACAACCCTTTGCAGCAAGGATGGCTGAAGTTCGCGGCTGCGATTTCTCCTTTGTTCGGGTGCCAGGCTGCTTCTTCTGCGGTGACAGCTGTAGGGAAGATGCTGACCTCTGTGCGAGCGGGTATGAACACGATGTTACCGGTGTTTGGGACAACATGGTCCAAATACGTGCAAGGTGTGTCCCGCAGACAAACGCCATGAACCCCATTTACATGACGTGGACCTCATGTTCACTAGCCGATAAATTTTGTTGAGTGATACGATCTCTCGATGTTTTTTTTTTATTCTACCCTTGCCGCAATGCTGCTTCTGTACCTGACTAATAAGCACCCGTCGTTAGTGCAGACTTATATCAAACAAATCCGCACGGTGCAATCTCTGCATATGCCGTTGTGATTTTTCTGCCGATGAATACATGTGACATCACCGAATAAATGCAGTCGAAGTCGCCTCAAGAAGAGTAATTGCCAATTTATTGATAGAAACGCGTACACTAGCCAACAAAGTCACCAAACACACGGGTTAATAAAAGCGCGTGTTAGTGCTGTACGGCCGATGCAATTCTTCTGCATACGCCGATGGACTACCGTTCCCGCTTCAGTTTGTGCAATTTTAAGTTCCCCAAGGGAGCTGCTTGGAAACGTACAAAGCTAAAGACTGACTAACTTTTCAGTACTTTTTTATATTACTAGAGAGAGGTGCCACATGATATATTTAAAGCCAGAGCAGCGCCAGTCAAAGTAGATGAGCGCTGGCGGCAAGGCCCGGTTTAGTCGTCTGCAGCGTAAGTATAAGAAAGAATTCAGTTGAGTACAAAACTCACATGCAAGAAGGGACTACGTTGTGAAACAAACAAATCACTCGGCGTGTTAAGTTTGCTCAGGCGGCATCGAGGTGTGATGACTGCCCAAACGGGACGCGAACTTTTCAGCGAGAAGTGGAACAAAAATACCATATACAGCAGCTATTAGCAATTCTCGCCCTGAACTACCTATTTTCTAAACACATTTCCAAAAACGCAAACAATATCTAAGATGCCCTTGGGCGAAAAGAATAAAGCTGTTAAAGAAGCACTTCCTTGGTATCATTCCGTTAAGACACAGCGTGATTTATACCCTTTACAAACGAGGCAGGGTGAAAACTTCGCAGCTCAAAAGAATCGACAAGAGTTATGCATGGAGCAACTAGCAACAGTTAAACATGTGCGAACACGCATAAAATAAATGTAAAAATATGAAGTGCGCGACAGCTGGCGCGAGGATTTACCTCGCCACATGAAACGAACAATTTCAGTTCTTGCAAACCTCAGTAGCTTTAACACACAACGCAATGCGCTTGTGCAGTCATGCTGCCTAGCTAGCGCAACGCGGTAAAGAAGCGGAAAACAATATAAGCGGCAAACAGCATTCCGAACTTTAGCGAAATTCCTTTAAACCTCATGCTGCACTGCAGACGAACTTCGTTGCTCACGCGTCTAACTATGATCGAGTGCAAAAAAAACACCGACGAGACAAAGGAAAGGATGAGAACAAGAAATTTCCCTTCGAAGCGACGATCCACTTTTGCTACCGTTGCTCCCGCTGATGAGGCTTTGCCGCGAATGACTAGAATCGTATCGCCGGCACGTTTTCACCGGTATTTGAGCCCCCCACCCTGAAACAATTCTTCTTCGACATTCCCTGAAGTTTTGGCCACCCCACACGTGCGAATGGTGTTGCCTATCTTGCTCTGAAAACGTGAATAAGGCAGAGAAGCACGATCAACGACACAACAGACTACGGCGCGCGCCAGGCTCCTCTTCCGCGTGTTCTGCGCAAGGCCGCCACCAGTGGCGCGTCCGTCGGCGTGCACGGCGCGTTAGCGTATGCTATACTATAGCTGTCTATTAAGGGCGTAGGATTAATTGTTTGTCAAAATGCGGTCGTCGCGGCTGGAAAACGGACCCGCGACCTCGTGCTCAACAGCAGAACGTCATAGCGGGTTATTCCTGCATAAAGAAATTGCGTAGCTCTATGAATTGGACGTCGTCTAACAATGAATGAATGAATGAATGAATGAATGAATGAATGACATATCGTGATGTTCCGCGAACAAATTGTGGGAAAGCGCACGCCGCCAGGAGCGCGATCCTACCTATCCTCCGCCTTATCCCCTCAGAGCGTCGCTCGCCGACACTCACAACTGGAGATGTGTGGGAAACTGCGAGACAAGGCTGAAACAATGTTTCTTCCCACCAACCGCGCGTGCGAGCGCATTCCGCTCCGCCGGCCGAAACAAGATCCGACCTCGCCGCCCCCGTCACGAGACTTCGGAGGGCGCGGCGGTGCCTGCTTCCGCAGTTGCTCGTTCGAAGCACCGCATTCTACAAAATCCCTAGCAGGGAGCCACGGGGCCCCTAGCAGAGCCGGTGGAGCCGAGTGCAAAGCTGCCGCGCCCGCTCCACCACCAGCCTTTGTGGCGGCATCTGGCGGCAGAGAAAGCACTGCTGCGAGTCGCCACTTGGACCGTTTCTCACGCGAGGACGACGATTTGTACGCGCGCGCGCGTGCGCTTTTCTATTTTCTTTTTCCTCGTGCGACGAGCGCGTTGTATTGGTCGTCCGGGGATGGTCGCTCGTTGGCTTCATCTGGTTGAGGCCTCGTCTGCCCGTCTTGACGAAATGCGTCACCCGTGGGAAGAAGGAAGGTGGCGCAGTTCCGGGGCCCTGCGAAGAGACATTGCTGGCGGCCTGCTCGCCATGTGTGTTTGGGCACTGAAACCGTGCGATTTCTTTTTTTCTTCTCACGGAATGCATTGCGTGCCGCGTCCTGCCCCTCATGACACTGCATCGCTGTCAGCTGCGAGGAAACGAGAGTACAGTGTTCCACAGGGGCCGTAATCGGAGGAGTAAAAGAGGGGGGAAGGCGTTAGGGGGTTCTGACCCCCTCCCCATCCCCGCTCCGAAATAAATCACTGCTCCGATATACTGCTCCACACAACTCACTTCCAGAAAAGCTGGCCGCAACTTTTATATAGCAGATACGTTTAACCAAAATGCAAACATACATTATGCCCTATAACCCAAACTTTTATTCCTTGCCTGAACACGGATTTCAATTTCGGCTGCTCAAGAAAAA
Source organism: Dermacentor andersoni (assembly GCF_023375885.2). NCBI lineage: Eukaryota > Metazoa > Arthropoda > Arachnida > Ixodida > Ixodidae > Dermacentor > Dermacentor andersoni. The sequence goes on from NC_092824.1 coordinate 53,390,752, forward strand.
GGTATTTTCTTGTCAAAGTAAAACTAATTTTGAAAGCGCACCTCTAATTATATGTCAGCCATGTGCTTGATTCACGCGCGAAAATAAGACAATATAGATATTTGGAGATGACCGCCGCTAACCCCGCAACCTCAAATAAGTTGTGCGTCAATTTGAATTGATTTTTGTTTAATCTCAAATTTCTCATCTACCCTGCTTTTTATGTAATATGTCTTCGAAGTCGGAGGTGTTTAATGGAAATATAGAGAAATGAACTGGGTAGCACATCAGGCTTTTGTGCTTGGTTACCCTAGTTCGACCTCACCGTCGGACACACTTTCTGTATGTAGAGGCCCGAAACAATACAAAACAGTCGTATACCTGCCCTGCCCTGCCCTGCCCTACCCGACCCTACCCTGTCCTATCCTGCAGTTGCAACAGGCTCTAAGTTGGAACTCGCAATCCCAGGGACATCTGCCCGAATACTTGATTGGACTGCGTTGCGAGACGTTGATTGTAATGAAATGGCCATGATTCATAGTGATAGGATCTGCAGCAGGCTCTTCGCGATTCAAGTAGGAATGACAATTTTAAATTGGCAAAGAAAATCTAAAAAAAACCAGTAAATGGCGCCAACTGGCGGTGAAGCCTCGGTACTTCGGATGTAGTAAGTGAAATTACTGTAGCTAAGTCGGCTGGTTATTAAGTACCGCGTACTTACTGCGTGAAATTACAGTTAGTATATTATTAGGATTTTTTGCGCTTTATTCTATGCCTATTGGGAAATAATTTTTTTTAAGTCCACGCCAACGAGTGGCGCTTGCGCCCCTCAATGCATGGCCGCGCACATGATTGCTGTTGTACGCGCGCGAAATTCGCACCGCGCATGCGCGCTGAAATCTTTTATTCCATCTGGCTCAGGTCTTCCCAAGACGACATGCTTCGGGAATCAAAAGCACACGCGCGTGCTTACGCCTCAACATACTGAACTGCGTAGTCACGTGTAAAAGCATCGTCTCACTTTAGAGAACTTGGCTTAGCTAAAAGTACACCGTTGACTTGTGAATGACCCAAGCTGTTGGACAGGAATAACCACGAAAACGCGTCGCTATTATTGTATGAATAATTTAACTCTACGGAAAACATGTCGCAGGAGCAACATCGGCTTGATAAAAATAAAATAATAATACTTTCTCGCAGTTACGACCGCACTTGTCGTCTGTCTTCCACCAATGTTGGCGCATAATCGCTATCGAGCTCACCTATCAATCATTGCTTCCAGCGTGCGTTCACTGAACGACTGCATCCTCACTGCAGGTTTAAAAAAAATTCTGTTAGAAAAACTTCCACGGCGTTTGCCGCGTACCACTGCATGTTTCGACACTCTGACCGGTAAGCTTTCTATTTCACTAAAAGGAATAGGTACTACAAAAATTGTTTGCCCGTCCCTTTAATTATGGCATGTTCGAGGCCGGTGTGGCACAACTACAAAGGTGGTGAAAAACGGCGTTACAGCTGTTTTACGAGGACAACTATGTATGAGAATGATGATCCGGCTTGCTTGTCGTCAATTTAGCTTACTTAAGCCAGCAGTTACGCTTATAGTCGCTCTTTCACAAGAACATTGAAGCGTTGGAAGGGTGTCCTGAAACGACCACCCTAATATGCCATTACAAATTCAATTGATCTTTCCAACATTATTTGCACGAGTGCTACGCCAACTACGTCACCTAGATAAAGAGAAATACCTGAGCTCGTGAATGATCTAGAGCGTGAAGAGACCATTCTGTCGCGGTAAAAAATCTTGGTGCTATCGCCCTGCAGTGTGCAAACCAGACCGAAGAGCCCAACTATTGCTGTAAGGTCATTTAGGTCCTATCCCTAGAGCACCTAAGCGAAGCAGAAAGGTCCAGTTATTGTTGCAACATTCCAAAGGTCATTGGCCTACGTCATCTAAACCAAAGAGTGGCGTTTCTATAAAACACTGATAGTCATTGTCCTAAAGCAACTAAACCAGATAGAGAAACCCAGCTGTTGCTGTAAAAGGTTGAAGCTCACCGCTTACAGGATCTAAACGGGACAGTCGCGTCCTACTATTGCTGAACAATTCTCTGAAGGTCCCTGCCCTGCATCCACTAAACTACATAGCAGCGCATAGCGGCCCCCTCCATTTTTTTAAGGAGTGGTTCGCCGCCACTCCCCCCCCCCCTTCTCTCACCCCTCGGCAGGTAACCTGTAGCACTGCAGCACCCATTCGACAAGCGCTGGAGGTTATTTTATTACCAGTAGTGATTTCTGCGGGGAAACTGTAACTCTCCAGTTTTTCGATTAATGATTTAATCGCGATTCAATCGGTTGATGTGGCACGAGCAAGAACTCGTCGCACTGTCGCATGCACTTTTCCCGAGGCACTGCACGTGAAGGTTACCACGTTTGTTCGACTAAGATTTCTTGGCACAGCCAACACGCTGTTTAATTAGTCACCTGAACGTGAAGCTACCTGCTCGTGAATTAGTGAAGGTTCACGTTGGTTTCTTTAAGTTACCAGTTAATTTTGATTCGCTTAGTTGTGCATTATCAGGGCTGCGTTATACCATAGTAGAGACGTATGCATACTGTCCCCTTTTGCAGGTAAGTAGATGTGAAACTACAAAATGTATTATAGTGCCCTAAGGTTGTTCTAGATCCTTTCTAGATTACAATTTCGACCAGAGCAACCGATTTCATATATGCATCACTTTGTGTCATTGTTTGATGACTTTTTGTGACGACACACACGCATACACACACACACACATGCAAGTCTTCATTTCTACCGCATGCTTCCTGCGGATTTCTTGCTTCAGTTTATGCGAATGACATACAGTTTTGTCTCCTAGGTGAACCTCACGAGGTTACCATCGCCGAATGGACGTGTTCTCCTTTCTTGAACATCAGGAAATATTCATAATTCGGCCATGGTGTTGGGCTGCTAAGCACGAGGTCACGCGAACGAATCCTAGCCACGGCGGCGGGATTTCGATGGGGGCGAAATGCGAAAACAACCGTGTACTTAGATTAAGCTGCACGTTAAAGAAGCCCAGGTGGTCCAAATTTCCGAAGTCCCCCACTACGGCGTGCCTCATAATCAGATCGCGGTTTTGGCACGTGAAAAAAGAAGAAGAAACTTCGAATGGTCCGGCAGGTTTTGTTGTGGTGGCCTCAGGTGGCGGCTCGAAGTCCTTGGACTCGTGCTCGAGCGACATCTCCGGCTTGCCGGACGGCCCAGAGCTGGTCTGCCATTTCTGAACTTTTGAAAGCCGCCTCCCAGCGACGGCGGCTACGGCAGCCGGGGCGGCGTCGGGAAGAAGCGAGCTCGAGGCTTCCCGTACTCTGGCAACGCCCGCGATTGTGGACGCGTCGCGAATGGAGGTGGTGTCATTACCGTTGCTGCCGGCACATTCCCAGAGCATGTGTCGCAGCGTTGCTCTCTGCCCGCAAGCTTGACTCGCATCTGTTGGATACAAACCCGGGTAGCAGTGATGTAAGACGGCGGGGCTAGAATAGGTGTGTGTCTGCAGCAAGCGTAAAGTTACGGCCTCGTTCATGTTTAATTTATCCTGCGGTGGCGGGAATGTGCGTCTTTCGAGTCTGTAGTGTTGCGTAAGTTCTCTGAACGTGGTCAGGCTATCGCCTCACGTCCATGGTGACTCTTGTTGCTGCACGTCTGTCCTGATCCGGTAGATCCGATGCCCCGAGCGTACAAGCTAAGCGGCTCGGCGTGTGAGACCCCGAGCCGTGGCGTGGGCCGCCTCGTTGCCCGCGAGCGGGACATCGATGTGTGCCGGGGTCCAGAGGAGGAATACCGTAGAATTTCGGGGTTGCGAGGGCGACGACGAGTCACCGTCGTCACAAATTTGGAGTATGCGGGCCGCTTCCCGCGAGACGCGACCACGTAAAACCCCATAATTTAAATATTCCTTTTTCGAGTTGATTACGCCGGCTGAGGGTAAAGAGAAACCAAAAAGGAATAATAAGTTTACGCATTAGTAGACTTCCCATCCTTATGGATCTATTGCCGTACAAAACGCCGTTGACACACCTTTGCTTTTAGCATTTCTTTTGAAATAGGGCGCAAAACTGTCGAATAGACCCATGCTGCTATATTAAGTTATCCAAATGAATACAAAATACATATTATTTCAACCTCTGCTTTATCAGGTCTTAAGAGTGGATCAGTGTTTTATTTTGTTGGTGCAGTCACACCGATTTATTTATTTATTTAAAGTACTCATTCCCTGACGGCGTTACAGAGAGGAGTGGTTTATGCGCATGTTACACAATTCTAGATAAAGCAGCTTGAAAGTATTAATTATCAGGATTGCCGACCACCGGCGCGGGGAGGTGGTTCCGTTCATGATCCTGTCTTCGGCAGGAATGAATGGTAGAAAAGGTTTGTACGGCAACTTGGCGCTTGTACCTTAACGTTGTGGCCGACTCGAGGCGATACGTAAAGAGGGGGTAAAAGAGTGTCATGTTATAATTCTGGATTAGTGAAATAAATTTTATGAAATAGAGATAACCGGGCGAGCTTCTTTCTTGATGACAGGTCTGGCAGACAAAGGCAAGTTTCGATGGTGGATGTGGTTGCACTGGGGGAATAATTACATCAATAAAACGTGCGGACCAGTTTTGAATGGCTTCGAGTAAGTGTGTTCGCTGTGTTGTATATGGATCCCAAATTGATGAAGCGTACTGTAGTTTTTGACGTCCAAGGGTTTTATACGCTGGGTGAGTTTGAAAGAAGTGGGAGCGCGAGAAAAATTGCGACGTAAAAAGCCAAGTATTAGGTTAACAGAATTAGTCACCTATACGATGCGAGTTTGTGATTACAGATTATCAGTAGTGTGAACAACCAAATATTTGTAGGACGCGATAGAGGAATGTTGTAGGAAAACGTAGAAACAGCACTATGGCGAGAAAATGTCATCATTTAACATTTATTGACGTTTATTTTCACTAACCTTTGATTACACCACGAAGAAATGTTGTCAAGGTGCGATTGAAGTTAGAGGGAATAGCTTGTGTTGGTTATTTCACGATAAGTAACACCGTCATCAGCAAAAGGCAAAAAGTTAGATGTTAACAACTGTTCTGTAGATAGTTAATATCATTAAGAAACAACAAAGGCCCTAGGACTGAGCTTTGCGGTGCACCAGAAGATACAAAACAGGCTGGTGAAACGGTTTTAACATATGCGTACTGAGTTAGATCACGGAGAAAGCATTCAATCCAGGTAAGTAAATAGGGGTCAGTATTAAGTCTAAACTTCGGGTGAAGGAGACGGTAGCATACTGTACCAAGTACTTTTTCGAAATTTAAAAAGGTACAATCGATGTAAGAACCTCGGGTTAAAATATAGAACAATGCATTAGTAAAGGTAATTAGTTGTGTTTCACACGAGAAGTGCTTTCGGAAACCGTATGGATATTTATTGAAGAAGTTGTTAGATTCAAGAAATAGCACTAGATTGGAGTAAATGATGTGCTCTTGAATCTTGCAGGGAATGCTGGTAAGTGTAATGGGTCTGTAGTTCATAGGGCACGAAGGGTTATCTTGTTTTTGAATAGGCACCATCGTCCCTGCCTTCCAGTCGCTGGTTCTAAAGGCTGCTCAAAACGTTTGGACAAAATGACAGATGAGTAATACCCCTGTCAAGCGGGCAAGTTAAGTGCACTTACGGCGAGTGCACTCGGTTTTTAAGTGTACTTTCCCAAATCTTAACGTCGCAGCGGAGTGTACTCTCAGATGAGTGCACTCAAGTCGGAGTACGTTCACGGAACGCACTTTGCTGGCCGAGTGCGTAGCCTCGCCGCCAACGGTTTGAAGGAGTGCCTAGCCTCGCCACCAACGCTTTCAACGACGCAAAATGTAATGCATAGAAAAAGGACACAAAAGTTCATTTCAGTTATTGAACAGCTTTTAACAATATAACTTGTGTTTAGCGGGAAGCGAAACAGCACAATAAAGAAACGAATTTATCATGTACGCAACTAACGGCGCCAGAATGATGCGGCACTGCGGCGCCGCCATGTTCATTCAGTTCGTGTTTATTTTGGTGTGAAAGCGTGCTGACCACGCTAGCCGTGCTTTGAGCCGTGTGCGTGGCATTTTGCAGTGTAGCTAAATATCGAACTCGCCGTCTTTGCTCATATATACTCGCTCATATTCTGTTCTAGCAGGATCATGAGCAGGATCAACTGCCGCACGCCGCCGTGTTGTTTTGGATTGGCTAGGCATTCGTCTTGGCCAGCATTGACTTGCAACACACTTATAATAAAACATCTTCGTTTTTTGTTGAGACAAATAGATGAAGTTTGTTTTTATATATAATTCTACTTAAAACAATCGCTTTTTAGCAGCTTTCTCTTGTTAATTTACATCTTTAAGAACGCGCTCTTAGTCTGTCGCCATTTTTTTTTTACTGCGAGTGCACTCTGTTTTTCCGTTAAGAAGCGCGTTGCCTAAAGTGTGGCTCAAGGTACCGAAGTGCACTCCCCGTAAGTGCACTTAACTTGCCCGCTTGACAGGGGTATTAGTTACAGTACGTTTCAAAAACTGGGCAGTTATTCCATCAGTACCGGGTGCAGATATGTTGAGATTCTCTATGACCTTTGTTATTTTAACCCAGTCGATGATTATGGAATCCACCGCAGGAAACAAGGGATCAATAATTAGAGGTGAGAAAAAAAAAGGCTTATCATGGGAAAATGAACGGTTTAAACACGTTGTGAAGAACGATTAAAATTAATTAATTAAATTATGCGGTTTTACGTGCCAAAACCACGACCTGATTATGAGGCACGCTGTGTAGTGAGGGACTCCGGAAATTTGGACCACCTGGCGTTCTTTAACGTGCACCTGAATCTAAGTGCGCGGGTATTTTCGTGTTTTGGGGCGTGTCTTGTCCCACGATAATCATCTGTCTTGCCCGCATTTCCTTCCTTTAATTGACGAATGGCTTGCGCGTTATCAGCGTGACACAGCATTCTCGACAGGAAAGAAGCGAGCGCAGAGATTTCAAGTAAGGAAACGCAGGCAAGGCAGATGAGGATTATCGTTGTAGAACAAGATGAACTCCAAAGGGTGCAATTTTTTCAGTGTAGGCAAACCTACCTTTCCTTGACTTGATGCGCCATCTGGTTTTGCTCAGGAGAAGCCAAGGCAAGGAAGTATGGCCTCCATAATCGAGCGTCGATCTCGGAGGCCCTGAAAGGACAGAGTCGAAGAGAGAGAGAGAGAATGCCACGGATAAGAATGCTCCCATGGAGCGTTGTGTAGACTACATTAAAAAAAAAAGAAATAAGGAAAAAAGACATAGGTCGCTCGTACGGACGGCGTTCCCCGAACCGGGCTAGGTGCAGCGCACACTCACGACAACAAGTCAACAAGTCAACAAGACAAGTCGCGGCACGGCGTTACGCGTTAGATGAGTTCTCTCCGGTTTTCCTCTCATTAAAATTTTTTCCCATCTCTCTCATTCGGATGGGTTGAAACAGTCACATTGGAGGAATTACGGAAGAAAAAAATTCTAAGCGTCAACTCCAGTTGACGTCTACGTAAAGCTCTTTTTTTTTTTTTTTTTTTTTTTTTTTTTAAGACTGCGTAATCTTCGGGATAGGCCCATGAAAGAAACGCCAATACCAGCGATTCCCGTTATATAAAACCGGGTTGAACTCGACAAGAACGCTTCGCATTAAAAGCTGTGGTTCAGTTGAAGCGTAGGCAGGATTAGTGCAAGCGAAATTAATTCTCATGTAACCACGTGACGTTTCATAGCAGCCAGATCTGGCATAATGAAGAGAGCACGAAGCAGCGAGCTCTCTGAACGCGCACTACTCGGGACGAAGTTGACGTAAGTCAAAAGCGATAGAAAATTACATACAAATAATAATAAACCTGATGGAAACAGGGCGACGAAACGTAACACAAAAACGAAGGCACCCACACACAGCGCTACATTGTATTAAGATTATCATTAAATACAAATATTACATACAAAAATTACGTGTATAGGATTCCCGGTTAACGTTGCCAAGCTGTTGAAAGAAAGAAAAAGATAAAAAAATGCGGTGCAAGATACAATTATAAGATGTACGGTATTGGGTCGTCACACATCTGACGACCGAATACCGGATATGTCTTATAATTGTACCTTGCACAGTGTTTTCTTAATCTCTTTTATTTTATTTCTTGAACAGCTGGGCTGTCGTAATCCGGGACACACGGTGTATTACACAAGTGGAAAGCGAAGCCACTGCAATGTTTAACGCTCCCACGTCTGTATACAGGAGCGAACTATGCATGGAAGTGGACAAAAATAAAAAAAGAAAACGAAAGAAAGAGAGAAAGAAAGAACCGAAAGAAGACCTTGCTGACCAACATAAATTAAAATTTTTTTTTTTCGATTGCGTTCGCCGCGATCTACTGAGCGACAGAGTGAACCGCGTATGTCGAGGCTGCAGCCTGCGAAAATACGTCACGTGGCTACCCCCATAACCTTCGTATCGAAAAGTTACGTGCGGCACAGCCTGCGCGCGCGAGTGATTTTATTTGTAACGCCTGTGCTTCCTATGCGTGTGCTGTATGATGTGTGTGTGTCTGCACGCGTGCATGTGTACGTGTCTGAGAGAAAGAGAGAGATGCGTTTGCCTGCTCTCGCTTGTGAATAGTATATAGTGCTGAAGCCTAGGGTTTGACGAAAACTCGTCTAGCGAGGACAGAACATGGCTGAATAAATGTACACTCGCCAACTGAAAAAATTCGAAACAGAGATTGACGTTTCGGCGTCCAATACGGGTGCCTTGTTCACAATGAACGAATGCATGGAGGTATATAATAAAGACCACCATGCATTCGTTCATTGTGACCAAGGCACCCGTGTTGGGCGCCGAAACGTCAATCTCTGTTTTGATTTTTTTTTTTTTCATTTGGCAAGTGTACGTTTATTCAGCCAGTATATAGGGCAGCAGTCTCGCGATACTTTTCGCGTAGTATCATTCCTTCAGTAGGTGCGCGATAAACTCGGCTATATGACCCACATTGCAAGCAGGAAAAAAAAAAGATCCGTAATGATATGTCTGCGTCGTAGAGGTTACAGAACGCGAGGCATCAATATCCAGCGAGAGGAATAACCTAAACATTTCAGTTAAATTAAAATTTGTGGTTTTTACGAACCAAGAACCGCGATCTGATTACGGGGCACGCCGTGGTGACGGCACTCTTGATTAATTTTGAGCGCCTGGGGTTCTTTAACGCGCACCCGACGCATGATACACAATAGCGCTTTTTTTTTATTGCATTCTTTGGCGATCAGAATGCGGCTGCCGCGTACGGGATCGAACACGCAACCTCGAGCTGATCAACGCAACGTCATAGCCAATGGACTACCGTAGCGGGCAAATTAATCAATCAAAGGGGAATTCCCTCCCACCTGAAGCTGCTAGCTATTATAGTCCAGCGAATCGCAGGAGTTAATATATGCGTGTCTTAGCTCCTACGACCCGCCGCCGTTCTTTGAAGTACGTGTTATATAGTATACGTTAAATTGTTTCATTATTTTTTTTTCGCCTGAAGTTGCTAGTTCGTCTAGCTTGAATTGATTGCCTGTCCGTGCATTTAATCCTGCGACGCTCTGTTACCGTTCTTCGAATTGTCATCTCGTCTTCTGTCGTCTTCTTTTTTTTTCTGCGTTTCCTTTATATTGCGTACTCGTTGTTGAGATTTGCCGCGGAAAATACGACACTTGGCCTGTTTTCAGAAGATAGGTAGCCTTTGTGTCATGTTGTTTTTACAATACTTGTTGGTATGGCTTGATATATATATGTATTTGCTCTCGTTCCATGCATGATTAGATTCCACATCGCCACACTAATCAGGAAGACGTTTCCCATTTGTGCATGTGGGAAGCTTGCCTTCGTCTACAGTGAATAAGGGCCAGGCCATGGACTCATTGGGAACTGCCCACGAGGGCACGAACAACCAAGCCCCCCCCCCCACCCCGCAGGGGGCATCAATGCACGCTTCTAATTAAAGTTACTATATAGGCTCCCTTTAGGGAGGACCTCTAACCTCTTAATGCTTAAATGGGTAAACTGTCGTGATATTTTCGACTATTTATTTCCAGCGTTAAATGAAAGTCCTCTACCTCTAATTTCTATAGAAAAGATCGTGAGAAGCCTCAGAGCGTCGTTAGTAGTGTAACACATCACAGCTTTTTCTACAGCCAATTCCGGTTTCGCTTCCCAGGAGGATACTGTGTCGTGACGTGAAGACACAGTATGTGGGAGGGAGCAGTACAATGCGATGTTTGGACGATCGCTCCGGGTCGCCTGGTTTGTTGTTTCTCATTGTGAGGGCCAATGTAGCAGCATTGCGGACGACAAAGAATAAAAAAAAAATTGATTATGGGGTTTTACGGGCCAAAACCACTTTCTGATTATGAGGCACGCCGTAGTGTAGGACTCCGGAAATTTCGACCACCTGGGGTTCTTTAACGTGCACCTTTAACGTACACGGGTGTTTTAGCCCCCATCGAAATGCGGCCGCCGCGGCCGAGATTCGATCCCGCGACCTCGTACTGAGCGACCACAGCTGGTCGACCAAGAGAACGGTAGCGAGTGTCGAAACGGTCGCAATGTCCTGCTCCCACATTCTGTGTCGTGACGTCACGATACAGTATCCTCCTGGGAAGCGAAACCGAAACTGGCTGTAGAAAGAGCTGTTCTGTGTTACATTACTGGCGGCGCTCTGAGGCTTGTCACGATCTTTTCTATAGAAATTAGAGGTAGAGGACTTTCACTTAAGGCTAGGAATGACCAGTCGTAAACGTCATGTCAGTATAACCCTTTAAGCATTAGACCTAGAATTACTCCTGGAATTACTCTGCGGCTTGTCGTATTGTTGTTTCTGCTGTTTAGAGCTCCCGGACCTTCATATAACGCAAAAAAAAAAATGAATGTTCGAATATATCGCGTCATTAATCCTTGATCTTCTTTCTTTCTTTCTTTCTTTCTTTCTTTCTTTCTTTCTTTCTTTCTTTCATTTCTTTAAGGTAAGGACATTACAAATAAATCGATCCTTCTATTTGCTGAGGCACTTGTAGACTGCTTTGGCTGCCAACAGGCGGCTGGTATTAGGGCTAATTAAATGATTAAAATAGTATACACGAAATATACGGGCACTAAAACTAATTAAGACACCGTAAAATAAGAGAGAGAGAGAGAGCGAGAGAGAGAAACTCAAGCGTCTCGTCAACGAGGTGTGCTTCCTTGACCTACAGGCGTGCGACGTCACCACAAGGAAACAGTGATGACTAACGGCGATCCAGAATTAAGTCGGCCCCGGAATGTCGGTTGCCAAGTGACGGCGACAAAGAAGAATCCCCCACCCCCCCTCAAACAAAACACACTGGCCACGCGGGAACTTGAGCCTCGCCATGGAGGAAGGAAACTGAGGAGAGGCCCCACCCCCTCCGCGCGCTAGGAAAAAAGTGTGGAGGAAGTGACGTAGTACGTTCTCTTTTTTTGCTGATTTTTTATTTCTGTGTCGTAGCGGCCACGCCTTTCGAGCCACAATGGCGGCTTTGTTTTGGTTCTGTGCGCTCACACGTGTTGCTCCGTAGGTTTCGTACCGTGGAAAAGGCGCCGTGCGGGCAGGTTTGCGTTGGTCTCCGTGTTTTGTTGCGCTGCGTTATCTGGACCGTGCTCTCCCGTATGTTGCTGAGGCCAGGTGGGGCAGGAGGAACTAAAGTTCGTGAAATGAACGCGCATGCAACGCTGTACGCAATGTACCGCGCCACGGCAGTGGCTACGGACGAAGGAATATCCGCGGGAAATGTTGCCTTCTTTCGCGGAATCATGCTATCGTGCTAACGATTGCTTAGTGTTGCTGCGGAGCGCGCGCGTCCGAGCAGCACGGTTGCGCGCAGCGCGGCGTGGTTTCGCGAGAAATGTAAACGAGAGAGGAGAGCTGGCCCGATAGGCGGAGCAACGCCATGAGCAACGCCAACTTCCGGCTTCACTTTAGCTTCACAAAGAGTGACGTCAGGGCCTCCTTAGTTTCCTTCCTCCGTGAGCCACGCGCAGCAGTGGCTGGGTGGCTACGGCTACGTCTTTGTACTTTGGATTTTTTTTCTCTCTCCTCTACGAGCGAGTGCGCATGGTCTCCCCCCTTTAGGAGACAATTTGCCAGCTCGCTTTTCTATCTCTTTGTCACGCTTGTTTGTGTTTACGTAACAACAACAACAACAATAATAATCATAATAATAATAATAATAATAATAATAATAATAATAATCAGAAGAAGAAGAAGAATGTACCATTGAGGTCTTTCGTCTCATCCCCTGGTGTGTCGGCACCATTTCGATGCTGGCGTTATCCAAAAACATTGGTTTACATTGATTTAGGTGCACATTTAACCGAACGCTAAACAAAAAAAGTGTCCGAGTAATAATTATCGTGGCCGAATCGAATACGAACTGAATAACGCAAAAAAAAAAAACGAATCGATCATATCGAATACTTCGGAATAGTTTAGAATATTCCAATAGTTTTAGAATACCAAACGGTCGCCTCCGCAGTTGTTATAAGACGATGTTCACGCCATGATATTCACAACATTGGCAAGTTTCTGTCATTACATTGCACGCCATGAAGCGTTGTTTATTAAAAAAGCGCAAATGGAGCATTACGACCGAACGAGCGGTTTGCGAGACGAAGTAAGCAGGACTGCTCGCAGAGCGCGAATGGTCGTTCTATGACCGATAAACTCTGGCGCCCTGAGCAACGCGACCTGCTTCAACACACAAGCTTTTGTGCGTATCTGCGATGTCCGCGGGTGCCAGATTTGTCCTACCTTTGTTTTAATTTGATGTCTCCTTGCGCACAGTTGCCGTTACGAAATATTCGAAAACCACGCGAGAAATACTGTTTTCTTTTTTACTAATAGTGCCTATTCGCGGTTCGACTACCGACTTGTACGGAACACTATATTCCATCGTGCTGCTCGAAAGTTTCGAATATGCGCACATTCGTACAATATATAATATTTGGGGTTTTACGTGCCAAAACCACTTTTTGATTATGAGGCACGCCGTAGCGGAGGACTCCGGAAATTTTGACCACCTGGGGTTCTTTAACGTGCGCCTAAATCTAAGCACACGGGTGTTTTCGCATTTCGCCCCCATCGAAATCCGGCCGCCGTGGCCGGGATTCGATCCCGCGACCTCGTGCTCAGCAGCCCAACACCACAGCCACTGAGCAACCACGGCGGGTCCGTAAAATTGTCTTGATTAGCCAGAGAAGGCGCGAAAACGAAAAAGAAAAAAGAACTCGTGACTACGCCGCCTTGACGTTTCCTCCCCAGTTCTGCCGTGACGTCAATTATTTTGATGCCATCTACTCAGGGCTGTAGATTATTTTTCATCGGTTACGATTGGCTACATTGTATTATACAAAACCAAGCTTGGCAAGTTTCAAGGGCTTTTACGCACGGAGGCCCCAATACGAAAAAAAAATAAATTTTAAAAATTCGTGACATCACACAGAGGTAACACCACTGTGGTTCCGGCGCCTTATTTAAAAAAAAAAAGGAAGGAAAGAAACTTTGACCTTGATTTTGTCTTCCCTGGTAATCAACTCCTTATCGCAAAATCAACGGGAATAAAACTTTGAAAGCATACTTTATCAGTACCTCTTTAGTGCCCCCTTAAATAACCACAGGCGGTTGAGATTAATAATAAAGACAGCGCAATAAACTGGACAGTTAAGAGAGATGTATCTCGAACAGAGGCGCATCTCTTTCTTGCCAGGTTTCTGGGCTGGTTTCGTTCTTGACATCGTGTCCCAACTATCCCCAACAGCAAACTCTCCTCAGGTCAAAATTATTCCGTCATGCCGCGGCGTCTACCGTAATCAACTGCGCCATCTAGGGATATCTAATCCGGCAGTTCTTAGCGAAAAAAAAAAAACGCTAACTAACGTGCGTGGTTCATGTGTTAACCCACATGAATGAAAAGATAGATAGATAGATAGATAGATAGATAGATAGATAGATAGATAGATAGATAGATAGATAGATAGATAGATAGATAGATAGATAGATAGATAGATAGATAGATAGATAGATAGATAGATAGATAGATAGATAGATAGATAGATAGATAGATAGATAGATAGATAGATAGATAGATAGATAGATAGATAGATAGATAGATAGATAGATAGATAGATAGATAGATAGATAGATAGATAGATAGATAGATAGATAGATAGATAGATAGATAGATAGATAGATAGATAGATAGATAGATAGATAGATAGATAGATAGATAGATAGATAGATAGATAGATAGATAGATAGATAGATAGATAGATAGATAGATAGATAGATAGATAGATAGATAGATAGATAGATAGATAGATAGATAGATAGATAGATAGATAGATAGATAGATAGATAGATAGATAGATAGATAGATGTCATATTGCAGTGTGAGTTATATTTCTTCAGGCTCGTATCAAAACGCATTGCAGCGAGTGAAAAGCTCGTTACGCCAAAGCTCTTATGAACAGCATAGCAATCCTTTTCCATGGCTACACGCTAAAGCACTCTTTTTTTTTTTAAGTATAGGATTAGCAACACTGTGAACGCGCGGAACCAACGGCAGAACCCACATCCGGCCTTGGTTTCTCTGAATGGAGTCGCCGTGGTTAGCGAATACGCTTATGTACGCGTGGCTTCTTGTACGCTTATTTCTAAAACCAGCCTGTTAGCGGCACGCGATCGTGCGCGTTCTAGGGTTGTGCCGCGACCTTGGCTACGGCCGGCGCAACCAGCAGCGTCCTTGTGTTTATTATTATTGTTTTCTTTTTTTTTTCCTTCGAGTTCTTTTGTCGCGTCGCACCCACGCTTCTTCCTGGAAACCACAGAAGTTTCGACCGCCGTTGTCGAGGTTAGCCCACCCACGCTAAAGCGTCAAGACGGCCCGCCGAGTACCATGTAACTTGTATCTTCTAATTTAGATGCCCCGACAGGTGCAGTTTGAGAATACAGAATTGAGATATTGTCTCTTTATTTCAGAGCTACAGAACTGCGATGAAGTTTTTTTTCATCTCCTTTTCTTTGCGATTTTTTCAAAAAAGCTTTTTATGGAATATAAATATATGACCTAAATCAGGAATTGACTGCCTGCTAGTTCGCATAATTTAACCTTTCTTTCTTAATTTCGCTAAGTATAATCGAAATGTGTACAGCGGTTGCCAAAAATTTTAAAAATAAAGCGTTTTTTCATTTAGTTAGCATTTAGATAGGAGCTTCTAGGGTAAAGCTACAGGCTTCCTCTTAATTAGGGCGGTGGATATTAGCCTAGCAAAATGGCCGACACGTTGTTCCGGACGATGAGGGCGAAAGATAATATAACGGTAAACAGAAGAGAACAAAAAAGAACGAAAAGAAGAGGAATAAGAATAATCACCATGAGTCAAAAGAATGTAGAAAAAGAAGTGGAAGTACACTCCTTCATGAAAGTAAAAAGAAAATCAAGAACAGAAATACACAGAAATACCAGGGCATCAGCGCATGAGAGACAATGACACGAGATACGCAAAACTGACGCCACCGGCACCGAACTATAACAAGCGAGTTTCATTGCTGGCGAACGGACCTCTGTCGTTACAGAATATCGTTGTGATGAACGAGGAGTAGGGACAGCATCAGAAACACAAATAAATACAGTAAACTGTTAGTTGTACGAACGTCAGTTTATCGAATATTTCAGAATAACGAACTTTTTAAAAATCCCCGGCAGTTTTCTTATAGATTCTATGCAAAAATGTTTCACTTAAACGAATTTCGGAACAGTCAATATTTCAGTTTAACAAACTCGCTCGGAGGACCAAGGCTTGCACTGCACTGCACTGCAGGCGCAATCGATGCCCGCCCTCATCAAACTGCCGCTCAAGCGGCAATGTAACGTCGCTAGCGCTACAGCGCCCCTGGGGCAAAGCGGCGGCGCGGAAAACAAACGGCAACGAGGCACGGCCTCCGAGATTCCCCGCACAAAACAAGCAAGCATGTAATCTAGGAGGCCATGAACAAAGTAACATCGCTGGCGCTTACAAAGCCACCAGAGCAAAGCGGCGATCTGTCACACCACAAACCACGTGGTGAGTGTTTTTTTCCGACCGGCTAGTCATGGCATGGTCGTCGTCTCTTTCTTTCCAGTCTCGTCGGTTCCGCGTGTGCACACAAACGACCCACGTGGTGTGTTTTTCATTGATATGTACAAATTCCATTTCACACATTTCTAACACTATGGAGACCATGTCTTTTGGTCCATGAATTTCACTTCAAACTTTTGACTCTGTATGCCATGTCTTATGTTGGTCTAGTGAATATTCAGTTTAGTGAACTTTCAGTTAAGTGAACTATTTCGTTCGATCCCTTGAAGTTCACTCAAGTGAGAGGTCACTGTATTTGCCATGGCATTTCTCAGCACTCGTCAGCCCACTGCCAGATTTGACTAATTTATAACTGCGCTAGAATTGAAGTTCTTCATACAAAAATGCCCGTGTGTACTGTGTATTGGGTGCACTTATCAGGTGGTCAAAATCCTAGAATTTTCTTTTTCTGTTTAAATGTTATTTATCCAAAAGCGCAAGTGAAGGTAACATTTTTTTTTGTATTTTTAATGCTGTTCTTTTCCTTTCTCACCACACTGATGTTCTGTACCTCGGTTTGGCAGCAGTAAAAACTCAGTTGTTAGCAATCACCACTCGTGGCGTTAGTCTTTAGGTTTCTTTTTTCTTTATTCTTTTTCTTTTGTCTTTCCTGCGCTGCTGCCTTAGTATGTGGAACCAAATGCCCTGCCCCCTCCACCTAACTCGTGCTAAACAAATAAATAATTAAATTCTAGAGATTTACGAGTGAGAACCACGATCTGATTATGAGCGCGTTCTTATTTTCTTTTTCTTTTTTTTAGATTCCGTTCCCCGTCAGAATGCGGTCGGGATCGAACCCTCGACCTCGAACTCGACCACGGAACGACATTGCCACTGCGCGTTACCGGGGCGGTTAAAAAAACACAAACACTCCAAATGGAAACTGCGTGGTCAAAACGCATTCTTGTTGAGCTGCAATTGGTCCTTCGCGGCTCACAAACTGCGGCCGGAGGAGAACACGGCGAAAGAAGCCAGGAGACGATAAAGACGGGCCACGGGGCCCCTTGTGTGATCGTCTCGATCGTCTCCCTTGCTTTGTCCGTCGTTCTCACGGCTCCTTTCGCTTGACGGCCATCTGATGCCGCATGAAGAATTGATTTTTGGGCTATAGTTGGTCGTCCATAATTAAAGTATCAACTTGGCGCGATAAAAACACGAAAACAAGAAAGGTGGACAAGGACAAGCGCTTGTCCTCTTCCACCTTTCTTGTTTCTGTGTTTTTATCGCGCCAAAAAATGAAACGCAGCCCTCTGTCGCGCGCGCATAGCAGATCGCACGACGCGTGGAAGAGGAGTGGGAAGAGCGCGAGCTCGCAATTATACATTCGTCAAGCACCGGTGCATTTAATCAGAGGGGGGCAGGACGTGGCACAATGCGCGAAACGACACAGAAGATATATACAGAAAAAAAAGAATGGAGAAGCAAGACAACACTTGTTTGTTCGAAGAGACAATTGTATAAAGAGAAATGTTCTGGCACCTTCATTGCGCGTCCATGCATGTGTGTGTTTTCCTTTCTTTGTTTCTTGTGACTTTGTGCGTTGTTTATCCGTATCCATGCATGTGCGTGCGTGCGCGTGTGTGTGTGGGGGGGTGGAGAGATTTTTTTTTGTCCTGTGACCTTGCACATTATTCATGTCGTCTGCTCGAATTTCCGGTCGCGAGTCAAGTGGCCCGTGTGCTTGGCTGTTGTGCATTGCCGTTTACTTGCGCGATTTTGAACGAACGAACAGACGCTTTCATTCATCCCAGTCATGCAATGAATTGTACAGACAAAAAGATGTGCACACTGCAGTAAAATATAAAAATATATTGGCAACTTTGCAGCTTGTGTCTATATACTATACGTCATTGCTTTCAAGTTCGCCCATTTTCGACATCTCTTCCCTGAATGTGTCTATAAAAATTCCTTGGCATTCTATGACACTGGAAATTAAGGCGCGAAAAAAAAAAGGCTTGATTGTTTATAGGTTCTCAAGTCACTATCCGAGCTCGTAATTTTGAACGACTATCACTAAGCACTGTCATATTTGACTGTACCGCGTGTCTCCTGATATTCCAACCCCGCAACCAAGCCCAAGCACTCAAAACCAGCAAAGATAGCGTAATCTGCGGACTGCTTAGGTTCAGTTGAAAAAATTTGCTTCCTCCTGGCATACACGAATTCACTGTTAAAAAAACAACAACTTTATCACCATACTAAAATGATTTTGCGCCAAAACAACACACACAAGAAAGACCACGACACCACGGGCATCTTTCTTGTGTGTGTTGCTTTGGCGCAAAATCTTTTTATCATCATTTATTTTTTTTTCCTTAAGGACCCCTGTCGGGGTATTACATAAGGGGGGGTTACAGAAGATAAGGATAGAAACAAAGATATGGTTACAATTTCTTACAAGACTCAGCCTGTGGATTCGCATTAAAAAAAAAAAATAAAACAACAACAACAACAAGAGGCACACTGAATAGAATGCAAAAGCAAATCAGCAGAACAGTCACAATGTGAGACAGCAATCGCAAAAGAATGAAGGCACAGTACGGTCATTGTAAGGTTAGGGTTTAAGGTGATCAGTAAGCAGCTGCTTGAAGATAATGGGGTTGCGCTCATTGACAACTCTATCTGGTAAATTGTTCCACTCTATAATGGCGCTAGGCAAAAACGATTGATTAAAGGAAGCTGTTGAACCATGCAAGCGCTGGATGCTGCAAGAGTTAAAAAGGCGACGAGATGTACGGGTTGGTGGGATTAGAAGCCTTCCATGCAGTTCGGGGAAGTTATAATAAAGTCGCTGGAAAAGGCACAGTTTCGCAATTTTCCGACGCAACACCAATGGTTCGAGTCCTAGAGATGATTTAATCGCACTGACACTTTCTTCACGGCTGTATCTGGAAGTGATGAATCTAGCGGCACGATTTTGTATTGATTCTAACATATTAATTAAGTAAGCTTGGTGCGGGCTCCAAATAGCTGAGGCGTAGTCAAGTTTACTTCGAATAAAAGTTTCATAAGCTAGTTTTCTTGTGGATGAGGAGCACAGCGCAAGGGTACGTCTGACGTAACCAAGTGATTTATTAGTGTCGGTAGCCAATTTTGTTATATGGTCGGACCAGGTCAACTTGCTATTAATAGTAATACCGAGATAACGATACGACTCAACGGTGGATAGGGCTGTCGAGTTTAAAAAGTACGAGTGATTCTTGTTAGAGTGTTTACGGGATACCTGCATAACTTTACATTTGGAGATGTTAAGTTTCATTAAAGAGTTGGAACACCAGGTTTCTAATGAATGTAAGTCTTTTTGGAGCGTTGCATGGTCGGCTGGGTCTGTAATGCGACGGTAGATTACGCAGTCATCTGCAAAAAGTCGGATATTGGATGATATGCCGTTGGGAAGGTCGTTTATGAAGATGAGAAAGAGAAGGGGACCGAGGACGGACCCCTGTGGTACTCCGGAGATGGCGCTAGCAGTGGTTGAGCAATGATTTCCGATAGCTGTGTACTGGAATCGATTAGTAAGAAAGCAACGGATCCATGACAGTGCGAGAGGGTCGAGACCGAGGCATGAAAGTTTGGCCAAAAGCCGCTGATGGGGAACACAGTCAAATGCTTTGGCGAAGTCTAGATATATGACGTCAGTTTGAAGTGATGAGTCTAAATTCAGGTGAAGTTCAGTAATAAATTCAAAAAGCTGTGTATCGCATGACAAACCAGGCCGGAAACCATGCTGATTGTGAAAAAAGAAGGAATGATCACCGAGATGACATGCTATTTGCGAATATATTATATGTTCTAGTAGTTTACAGGGAATACTCGTTAGGGAAATGGGGCGATAGTTGGAAGGATCAGAGCGGCTGCCTGACTTATATACCGGTACCACTTTACTAATCTTCCAGTCATTTGGAAGTGAACTGTCAGTAATGGACTGGGTAAAAATTATTTGTAATATATGACTGGAAATTTCTTTCGTACCTTTTAGTACCTTAGCAGTGATGTTATCTGGCCCGGGGGCACTAGAAATCTTTAGGTTATCAATAAGTTTCATAATGCCTTGAGAAGTAATTGTAATGGGAAACATGAGGGGAAAACTGTGGATGGGCAAATCAAAGTCCTTCAGTGCAGGCTCACGAGTGAAAACAGAAGAAAAATATGAGTTCATTACGTCTGACCGCTGATCAAGCGGCACGTTTGAACCGTCAGGATAAGTCAAGGAAATGTTATTGGAGCTATTGTTTGGTTTCAAAATATTCCAAAATTTCTTGGGTTTGACACGTATGATGTTAGGCAAATCGTGGTGGAAGAACTTCTTTTTGGATTGTCTCAAAGTGCTAGTGTATTTGCGTAGGCATTTGAAGTACTTGTCCCACTTTGAACAAGATTTAGAGCGTTTCGCATCACGAAACAGACGTTTTTTCCTTCCCGACAGCCTCCGAAGTGTGTTGGAAAACCAGGGTTTTCCTAAATCACCGCGAATGCGAACAAGAGGTACATGTCTCTCAACAAGCCGTAATAATTTATTCTTAAATAACAACCAGTTTTCATCTACTGTACGAGAAGGAGCAGTCTCACGAAAAAAATGTGAGAAAGTGTTCAGTTCAGTGTTAATTTTAGTAAAATCTGCTTTGTTGTAGTCCCTAATGTATTTGGTCGAGGGCTGTCTGAAAGGAACTGGGATGCAGAGATTAAATAGCAGTAATTTGTGGTCGCTTAGACCAGCTACGGATGATAGCGATTTTATTATTTTGGGGTTAGAGACAAGGACAAGGTCTAGAATGTTCTCCCCACGGGTTGCCATATTAACCATCTGAGTAAAGTTGAATGTAAGGATTGTGTCAAGAAAATCTTTGGATTGCTGGTAATGTGCGTCTAGATTTGCCCAGTTAATGTCCGGAAAATTAAAATCGCCACAGAGCATAAAGTTCGCAGACGGGAAGCGTGAGTAAAGATTCGCTAGTACAGAATTTAGTTCATGGTTGAAAGAAACATCACAGTCAGGAGCGCGATAACAAGCTATAATCACAGTCATACTTGACCGAAGTGATATATTTACACACAAAATTTCATGTTGACAGTTCAATTTGGTGACATATGAAGGAACACTTTCTTTCACAAAAATCAAAATGCCGCCTCCCCTGCGCCCCAACCTGTCAAGCCTGTGAACAGCGTATGTGTGGCTATCATTTAGTAGCTCGTGGTCAGCAATATTTGGATGCAGCCAAGATTCCGTAAGTATAGCAAGGTCAGTATTGTTGTCTTTCAAGAGAGATTCTAGAGCGTCTTTCTTAGGCAGGTAACTACGCATGTTTGCAAGCAAGACCGACATACTTTGATAAACAGGGACAGTAACCGAGGCGCGGCAGGTCTGGGGGGGAGAGGAGGGGCGCGCATGCCTGGAGAGACGCAGTGACCGCTATGCCCTCAGTTCAACTATACAATCAGATTCAGCATTGTACGTGAATTGTTTGCCATCAAGCAGCAGCTTGTCAAAGCGAAGTTTAAATGATCTGCCGCTCTGTTGTCCATGAAGATAAAGTTTCCTTCGCGCCTGTCGAACTCTGGCTGAGTAGTCCTCGCGAATCGAAAAATTCGTGCCCTTGAGCTTAGAAGCCACTGCAAGAATTCTTGATTTATCTTTAAATCTTGCATATTTTACAATAATAGGCCTAGTTTTGTCTTGCTGGTAACGACCAAGTCGGTGTGCACGCTCCAAGTCGTCTGTACTAACGGATAAGCCGAGTTGCTCGGAGCAGAATGATACTATTTTGGTCTGAGACTCAAGCCAGGTCTCACCCTTTGTGTCTTGAATTCCACAGAAAAGTAAGTTTGAACGACGCAGGCGATTTTCTGCATCATCGCATTTTTCGGTAAGAACTTTGATTTCAGTGGAAAGTTTTGCAAGGCTACCATTCACGTCCGCCTTTAAACCTATTTCGTTTGACTGAGTCGACTGGACAATCTTCTCCAGGGCATCAACGCGAGCCGAAAGGCTGGTCACGAGGGTCTCGATGCTATTCTGTGATGCTCGGATTAGAGAAAGTTCGGACAGAACAGAGCTTTGTGATGTTTCTATGCGAGATATGGCCTTTGCAATAGTTTCAATGGACGGCGGTGAAACGTCAGTTGGTCCTGGGTTTAATTCTACGTCGCCCGACAGCAACAGGAGCAGACTAATTGTGTTAGCATTGATATATAGAGATAACATTTCACACAACAGCCCACAACAAGTTCCAATAACACAAGGGGGGCACGACACCGCAAGAAAACAGCGATTTCCAGAGCGGACACAAGCCGCGTTCGGAAGGTAACTGACCTGCGTCAAGAAGGGGATTTTTGTGACCACTGTCGTTGTGGTGGCGTGCCCCAACTGGCCCCAGTCCGGTGGTGCAATATGTAGTCGATGCGGCTGTCCCTCGTGCATAGTTGCTCGATGTTGCCAGACGAAAAACCGGACTGTGGCAAGGAACGGCCTGTGTGAGGTGACTTGCGAAGAATCGTTCAGGGCCATGGGTAGCATTTGGGCGGGTGCGCTTTGGTGATAAGCCAGAAACGTGTTGCTGCCGTGGAAGCTCAGCCGAAGCGACAATACGAACCACAGGACGAGAACCTGCGTCAAGAAGGGGATTTTTGTGACCACTGTCGTTGCGCCAGCAGTTAACTCTTCTAAAGTTTATCACCATACCCTTTCTGTTTTCTGTTTCTTTTTTTTTTTTCTGTAGCTTCGTCAACATTTTCTGCCCATATGGATGAGCTCTAAACAATCAAACCGTAAGATAATCTGCGCACGCCGGTTTCAATTAGTACCTTTCACGCACCGCAAACACCACGAGTCGACTACAGCCACTGCGCGTGATTATATTAAGGCGCTGATTTCAACTTTCCCGCCCGTAGTGTTCTACAGCATGCGTTGAGTAAACAGCATATTGGTTAACTCTCGTTACCGTGCCTATGTAGAAATCGATCAGTTCGATCGACAGTTTTCCTGCGCGTTGTTAAACATTTCCTTTGGATTTCATCTACCAGCAATGTCCTGCACCGTCTGAAATGACGACTGGACTTTAACTGTTTGTTAGATTTGACGTTGTTTGGTAGACCGAGAAGTCTGAAAAAAAAAAAAAAAACTTCGACTGGGTGGTATCGTCGAAACTACAGCCTTCAGCGCTTCTTGCACTTCCGCAATAAAACGACGCAATATTTGCGCTTTGGTCGAATGGGCATCATAATCTTTAAATGAGAGCAGCAGGGAACATGCACAATCATCTCTCCGGTGTTCTGATTTTTCCGATCCGATATCTATAGGCTTCTTTAACGATGTCTCAAACAACGGCAGATGTCCATGAGTGGGTGTTATTTACATAGTTGTGTTCGACTAACATGAAGTGCAACTTTATTTGTCCCACCTTGGGTTGCTTTTATCAATCTGCGTTTCAAGAGTGCATAAATGTACAACTTTTACGAGTAATCCTTCTCATCGTGCGGCTTCTTTTTTTAACTCACAGAAGAGCATGCAGTCGATTCCAGACAGACCTTCGACAGAATCCCAACTAGCAGTGTAATCCCTTGCTTGTTGAACACCGCCTGTTCAAGCGCCCTCGTTAATTACTGCACGATATTGTACAACACCCCACATTACTGTACAGCACTATGCAGGAACTGAGCGATGCATGCAGAGGCTCTAGCAACAGTTGGGCGCCCACTAGACCACCTTTATTGCACGTAAAAGATGAACAAACGAAATAATCGAGAACGAGGAAGCTTCTGCATGCTCCCTGACCTGACAACCATTGCTTCGGGAGCCTAACGAACGCAAAAAAAGACAAAAAAAAGAAAGAAACGAACCAGCTGTCTGTCTGCTGCAATGAGCAAAACAAATGCTTTTTGTACAACATGAACTCACCCGTCTTCACATTTGTGAAGCTACCACTCGGCCGCGTAGTTTGGCATCACTATCCATGGCTAGTGTTAACGCCAACAAATCTCAATAATAATTGGTGTTTTCCGCGATCTGCCTTACAAACAAAAGTAAGGTACAAGGAGTCCAGGTAACACACACTCACGCGCGCACACACACACACACACACACACACACACACACACACACACACACACACACACACACACACGTGTGTGTGTGTGTGTGTGTCTGTTTACTTTCATTCGTGTCGCTTGAGGTGCTTCTTTGAAGTTTCACATAAGAACTGTCAAAGTATTTCTGAGCATTTATTACTGATTTACATACATTCAAAACACCAGTGATCTGGCAATAATGTTATGTATCGCGGTATACGTTATGACTACTCGGTCTTATAATATAACGTTGAAACATAAAAGTACCGAAAACGAGCAGATTTCTAGCGGTAACGAAAAATTTAAGAATATTTGAATATCTAACTGAAAGAAATTCGGCATGAATCGTACAACATATAGTCTCTCCAAGGAAATAATGCCGATACACGATGTACCGTACGTACACCATGTAGCTTCTCAAAAAAGAAAGAAAGAAAGAACAAGCGAGCAAGCAAGCAAACAAACAAAGGAAGAACTAAGAACGACAACTCGAAAAGTTTAAGCCGGCCGGTGTTATAGCTTTCTTTGTTGAAATGCGAAAAAAGGCACGCGCTTGCTCGGGGAAAAAGAAGAGGCAGGTTGTATGAATTTGAAATGAAGAACGTTCTCTCGTATATGTCACCGTCGTGCCAGAGCGCGCGCCATGGCCTGCAGTTTTAAATCGACCCTCGCCGAAAGAACGTCGTCTGCTAGAAAAAACGCGAAGTTTCGAGAAAGCTCTGGGCGCGTGGAAAACGCCGCGCCGCGCGCAGTGCTCTCATTGGTTGGTAGTCGCCACGTGACGTAGTACGTCGATAACTGCTCTTTGCGTGTCTCGACCCACGCCACGGTACGGGTATCGTATACGCCCGCGTGAGTCAGCCGCGGCCCACGTTACGCAGTATTGAAGACAGCCGAAAAAAGTCAGTCGCCTGCGTTTCCCAGAGGCTTCCAGGTGACGCTTATTCATGGCTGCGGTAACGAAAGAAGCTGTGGCTGTTTGAATAAGTTTTTGAGTCACGAACAATGCTGCATAATATACAAGCCAAACTAGTCACGCTGTGCAATCTTCGGGCACCGGGCGAACGCTATTAGAGGCTACGAAAATATATGGAATAAAATATCAAGAGCAGATGAGCAGATGACGCAATTTGCCAAAATGGTGTTCCAAGACCGCCAAGACGTGGACACGTCGCGCCATCTGCACTAGACTGACAAAACTAAGCAGGCGCATTTCAGGGCGTTTTCATTTCGAAACTCGGGCTAGAACAATAACAAAGGTTGCGGCTTGACCTGAAAATGCGCTATTCCTCTTTCTTTCCGCCGCGAACTGCACGGCAAGCTTAATCATTGCCAGATCAACGAACCCATAAATAAAACCAGCCCTTTATTTGTGTTTTCAGTAGACGAAAACGGCAGCAGACGACGCTAGAACTTTCGCGAGACCTCTGCAAACGGCTGGCCAATGGGAGCGCGCAGCGTTTACGTCACACAGCGCTGAAGCACACGATTGGTTGGGAGCGTCCCGAAAGAGTCTCGAAATTTCTCGAACAACGCGAGGTTATTATAAAAGTGCGGCGTCGTCTGCTGCGGTGCAGTTTCGACAGAACGATTCCAGCTGAAAGTGCGACACACTTTTTCTCAATCATCGCTGCAAAGCGAACTTTTCGCAATGCCAACTCGTAACAGTTCAGGAGCGCCCGCGATCGGCATCGACCTGGGCACGACGTACTCCTGCGTCGGCGTCTTCCAGCACGGTCGTGTCGAGATCATCGCCAACGATCAGGGGAACCGCACGACGCCGAGTTATGTCGCCTTCACAGACACGGAGCGCCTCATCGGGGACGCCGCCAAGGCGCAGACGGCAATGAACCCCGAGAACACGGTATTCGACGCAAAACGACTCATCGGCCGCAAGTACGACGACCCCAAGATTCAGGAGGACCTGAAGCACTGGCCCTTCAAGGTTGTCAACGAGTGCGGCAAGCCCAAGATCTGCGTCGAGTTCAAGGGTGAGAAGAAGCGGTTCAACCCGGAGGAGATCAGCGCCATGGTACTGACGAAGATGAAAGAAACAGCCGAGGCTTACTTGGGACAGAAAGTGAAGGATGCCGTCGTCACTGTGCCGGCCTACTTCAACGATTCTCAGAGGCAGGCAACGAAGGACGCAGGTGCCATTGCCGGGCTTAACGTGCTGCGGATCATCAACGAACCGACCGCTGCGGCGCTGGCGTACGGTCTCGACAAGAACCTTCGAGGTGAGAAGAACGTCCTTATTTTCGATCTCGGAGGCGGCACCTTCGACGTCTCCGTTCTGACCATCGACCAAGGTTCCATGTTCGAGGTGCGCTCGACCGCCGGTGACACGCATTTGGGTGGCGAGGATTTCGACAACCGGATGGTGACGCACTTTGTCGAAGAGTTCAAGCGTAAGCACCGCAAAGACTTAAGCAAGAACATTCGGGCCGTCCGAAGGCTGCGTACGGCCTGTGAGCGCGCCAAGAGGACGCTGTCCAGCTCGGCGGAGGCCAGCATCGAGATCGACGCCCTCCACGAAGGCGTCGACTTCTACACCAAGATCACCCGGGCGCGCTTCGAAGAGCTCTGCATCGATCTCTTCCGCAGCACGCTGGGACCCGTGGAGCGCGCCCTCCAGGACGCCAAGATGGACAAGAGCCAGATCCACGACGTCGTTCTGGTCGGAGGCTCGACGCGCATACCCAAGGTGCAGAAGCTGCTCCGAGACTTCTTTAACGGCAAAGAACTGTCGATGGGCATCAACCCGGACGAAGCTGTCGCCTACGGAGCAGCGGTTCAGGCAGCCGTGCTGAGCGGGGACAACAGCGAAAGCATCCGGGACGTCCTGCTTGTGGACGTCGCGCCCCTGTCGCTCGGCATTGAGACCGCCGGCGGCGTGATGACGCGCATCGTCGAGCGCAACACCCGAATCCCGTGCAAGACGTCCCAGACGTTTACCACCTACTCGGACAA
The DNA here is from genome assembly GCF_023375885.2 of Dermacentor andersoni. Lineage (NCBI taxonomy): Eukaryota > Metazoa > Arthropoda > Arachnida > Ixodida > Ixodidae > Dermacentor > Dermacentor andersoni. Next base: position 53,418,024 of record NC_092824.1, read on the forward strand.
CCAGCCCGCAGTCACCATCCAGGTGTTCGAAGGCGAGCGCGCCATGACCAAGGACAACCACCTGCTCGGCACGTTCAACCTGAACGGCATTCCGCCGGCTCCTCGCGGCGTGCCCAAGATCGAAGTGACCTTCGACATGGATGCCAACGGGATCCTGCACGTATCGGCCAAGGACCAGAGCACGGGCAGGCAGGAGAGCATTCGCATCACCAACGACAAGGGCCGCCTCAGCAAGGAAGAGATCGACAAGATGCTTGCGGAGGCCGAGAGGTTCAAGCAAGAAGACGAGGCCCAACGAGACCGCGTGGCGTCCAGGAACGCGTTGGAGTCCTACGTGTACAGCGTCAAGCAGGCAGCTGAGGAAGCCGGAAGCAAGATGTCGTCGAGCGACCGGGAGAGTGTCCTGGAGAAGTGCAGGCAGGCCATCTCGTGGATCGATTGCAACAGCCTCGCCGAGAAGGACGAGTACGAGGACAAGCTCAAGGAGCTGCAGCAGTTCTGCTCGCCTTACATGTCCAGGATGCACCAGGGCGGCAACAAGCAGGGCAGTTCCTCGACGCAGCAGTCTGGGCCCACCATCGAAGAAGTCGACTAAGCATGCTGTGCACGCTTAGAAACTGTTTTTAATGAACTTCGGCGATCAAGCGCGCTGTGCGCACTCGATCGGTCTGTGCATGTAGTAGACTCTTTATTTAAACTGTATAGTGCTTGTACATATGTATATACTAACAAACAGCTGTATTTTTCTTGAATAAATGTGCTATTCTCGTAGCATATATATGTGCCTTGCTTTTTACATTTCCCCATGAGGACTTGACCCTGTCGAGTTCTACTGGGCTCATCATATTGTGTACGCGAACGCGAGCTATTGTTACATTACATAGTTTATAATGTGCCATACACGCGAGAGACTGTAGTAAAGCCTACGGATTAATTCCAACCACTTAAAGGGTTTTAAACATGCTGTCAAAGCTGAGTAGATGAGTATTTTCCTACTCCGCCCGCATCAGAACATGGCCGCGTTTTATGTTATTGACGGATAACATACCTACTCATTAAACAACCGCACGGCGTTACCAAACTAAAATAAACTTCAATGAATGGTTGGTTGCAGTGCTTCCAGCAAAGGTGACGAGGATTTCTACTACGCAAAGGTCGTAGTGCCAACTCTCCCAAATTCTTCATAACGTTTGCGAACTTATCGTTCTATGATTTTAGTGTTGCTGTGTCAAGTGTAACGCAAAAACAACTTCTGTTCGCGAAAAAAAAGCTTTAACGGTTTTGAAAGATGAATTCGGAGCATGACTGCGAAATATGCATAGTAAAAATAAGCTGGGATGGTATCCTACGCCGTCCCTTCCTTGTAACACAAGACACCGTATGCCAGAGGAGTACTTGCTTCGAAGAAGTTAACTGAAGACGAAGAAAGGATTAAGTCAGTGCCGTATTCGTCCCTTTTTCGTCTTGTGTTCTGTAAATTTTGTTTTGTCTTCCTACTTTCGAGGCGAAGTCGCCAAGAGCAAACTCACTGAAATTATTTAAAAGCTGTCTCTGCTGCTGAATTTAAAGGCAAGTAATCTTAATTAATTAATTAATGAACAGAACCTTTATTTGCAGAAGGGTTGGCTCTGTGGTCAGCATATATATTGCGTTTGCATCTCAAGGCAAACTAAAAAAAAAAAAAAAACCATGTGCAGGCTATTTCTCAATTTCTCCCTTTGTCACGGCCTGTTATCTTTATCTCTGAAGTTTAATGTTCCCAGGTTAGCAGGTACGTACTTAGCCTACAGTACGGTTTAAAGGGAATACACATTTAGTATTTGGCAACCACATACAATTAATTATGGCAGGAAGGCGTACGGACAGTTTCTCAAAGCACAGATGTCGACCTGATGCGTCCTGACAGCCATTTCTTTCTTTTCTCTGTCTCTCTAAATGAAGTGCAAATATTTCTATTCCGTGTACGGAATCCTACACCTTAAAAGGAATCCTACAAGTACCCGACATAGGTAGACTCCCACTATGCACATTTTCAGCGTCGCGGGTCTCCAAAAAGCGGGCGCACCATTTAGCAAATTATCGCTCGGGCATTACAAATTGTTACCAACAAGAACGTCGTGAATGATGAATTTCTTAAACAACGGCGTATACCGCAACAAATAGTACTTCACAATTCAAGCTCTGCTACTGTTAACATCTTACTGCTTGACCGGGAACTGCTTTGACGAGTGTTTTGCGCCTGTGGACTATTTTGTTCATACCATTTCTCACTGCGCGCCATTTGCATTTTGGCGCCATTTATCTCCAGTGGCTAATAACAACAATACTTCCACTTCTTAGCAATCTTATGAACAGAATAAATTGTTGCATGATGCTGCTATTCCTCAGCTGAATGCAATCTTGAAAAAAAAATAGATATATAGAAGAAAGTGCTCGCGGTCCGCTTTATTTAGCAGGTTCATGCCTTTCGTGAATTCTAACAAGGCAACATTGGGTCCGCCTTGTCAGGCTGTTAAATTGTGGTCGACGTTTTACTGCAGTTTTTACCCGTAAAACTATCTTGACTGTGCGAAAAATCATCACAGTTCGGCTTCACGAGACAGGTGAGTCAATGAAAGGCCAATTGCAAGTCGTCTTTTACTAGCACTAACGCGAAGTTGGCGCAGTGCTCGCTCCTAGGTGAAGGTCCCGCGGTAGTGAACCGTTTCAAAGCACTGCGCTCATTTCTGGAGTTTGTCTTACTGTGGGTGAGCATCCTTTATAATTTCGAGGACATGTTTCCTTTACCTAGACGTTTTCGTTATGCTTACGACGTGCTGTATGTCGCGATCACCGATGACTGGCCGCGGCCGTGCAGCCAGCTGGAGGGAGCTTGTCGGCCATGCGTCGGGAATATGCCTGATGTGTAGCTTACGACGAGTAGCGCATGCAGCAGAAATGTTTAGCTGTCCTCGTGCATTCAACCTGAGCATCAGTGCAAAGTACAACGATCGCGTTACTGCGCGGATCTCCTATTCGTTGCGTCGTGGGTACGCTTGCTTAGTTTGCGAAAGCACCCGAAGGTGCTGTTTACGGATTGCGGGCAGCGTTTGTGGAATTTAAAGGCCGGAGTACGTGGGAGCCAACTTTCACGACGGACTTCGCGCGTCAGAAAAAAATAAGCGCAAAAATGTTCGCTGGCGGCTTGTGCTGCGTGAAGCGAAACAACAGTCGAACGCTGCCGCGTGTGGCTGTCAATGTGACCAGGTTTCATGCCGTTAAAAAAAAAAAAAAAAAAAGATTTGTAAGTTACTTTATCACGCGCAGTAAGTCTTGAAATCCGTCTGTTCCGTTTTCTATCTGTTCCGATAGTTGCAAGTAGCGCTCTGTAGTGTGTGTTTCTCTTCTGTGTCTGTCGTCAAAATGTTGCGCACTCGAACCTCTTATATGCTATACCAACACGCCCAGTCTTCAACCTTAGCATGTTCCGTTTTGTTGCGCTCATAACAGTTTTGCTGTAATGTTGCCTGAATACGCGCGCTCCAGCATTTTCTTCTCCTGATCACAGTAATGCTCAAGTGATCAGATGCTCACAGTAACAAACGACGCGGTGTCGCACTTTCACTGCCTCGACCAGCCACCAGCCGGAAGAAAGCAGACGTTGGTGCTACCATTCCTGGGCAGCTAGAGCTGTTGTTAACTTTGAGCGTACTGCCTTTACAAAATAACTGTGCTCTTTGTAACGGGTGCTTTATAACCAACTTCGAAGCATCACCTTGGATTTCATAGTTTTAATATGTTAAAGGGACCGTTAAATGATTTTGGTGATTTTGTACAAACATACTGAGTTGTTTGGTTAGGTCCTCTGATCATTGACGCATCCAAGTGCTCCGCGTAAAGCGTGTAATTTATTATAAGGTTTAAAAAATGTACATCGCTACCGATCGCAGCACGCCACTTCCCTGAATTTTCAGCCGCCCCTGACTAAGTGACGCGAGGTAGTCTATGACGCCTGTAGGGTGAGCCACTCAATTGGCTACCCAGGCTGCGCTATCAATAATTTTTCTAACTTTGTGGTGAACAAATGTTGTTCATAATAGTTGGAATGTTAGTTAATTTGTTTCTTTAAAGACGATAGAAACAGAAAGAAAAAGCACAAGGACAATTTATCACTACACTCAAGCACTTTTGGCACACAGCAAGTGTCGCTCCGTGTTGACGCGAGCTGCGCAGTCTGTGTTGGTATCAATTTGTCTTCTCGTAAGCACCATGGTTCGCCCTTGCATTGTGGGCTGCAAACGTCGTGATAGGCGACTTGTCAGGCTGCAACATAATGTTGATCTGCAAGGCAAACATGCGAGCCGAGTGGCCATAGCACTGGCTGTCAGTATCCAATCGGCACCAGCATCTACGCGTTTGCAGCTGTCACTTCATGTTGAAGGATTATACCACAATAGTGTTTTGCATATCTGGTACTTGGGTAAACGCAAGCGTTAGTGGACTGGGCCAGGCCATGTTACGGGATGAGGGGAGGCGCAAACATGAACCGCCTGCACTGTGCGGCCACCTGGTGGCGCAGAGCTTATCCAAACACAGAACTAACATAGCATTAGGAACTGCATTCCACTTTGGGGCTGGCATAAATTTTTGGCAGGACCGTAATCATGAACACATAGTTTTCTAAATGTTTAAAATCTTTTGCACTTGGTTACAGCAGCATTAGCTCTTCGTTGGGCTGGTTAGTTAAGCTCTGCGTCACTAAGTGTCTGGACCGTGCAGACTGATCAGGCTGCTCACGTACGTCTGTGCTAAAGCTCCTTCATCACAGCAATAGTAGCATGACCTACTTAAACTTCAGACCTGCACAGATGTCTGGCTTCTATGGGAGCCGCTTGTGCCCACTCTCCTTCAACCATAGAGTTTCTAAATAAACCCTAGAGGGAAATGTGGCGCTAGTGTCTACGGGGGTTCTCATGAGCGTTGCCTCAACCTACATGGGAATGATGGGAAGTACAGGCTTCGGATTGACTTCGGTCTTCAGACTAGTGACGTTTGCTTCTGGCGCAGTAAACAAAGCTATACTCAAATATTATCTCGTAAAATCTAATTCTATTTTTGCAGTATGTTATATAATGTACAAGACGCTACATAAACTTTGTATGACTTTGAGATGGAAGCACGGTTTACTATGGTTTGTCACCAGAACACACCAGGGTATGCATACTTGTGCGATTCTGTTCTCAATTTAACGCCAAAGAATAATTATTTATTGATTTTTGCAACAGCAAAACAACCGTGCATGTACTTATATAAAAATACTCATCAAGTATTTCTAGAAATAAAAATGTTGTATTGTGACAAAGCGTTGCGCCCTTGAGCGGAATGCTACAAGTGTCGTCTGCTACGACGCCTGCTCGCTGCAAACGCGAGACTTTTCTCGCAGACGACAGGCACTTGCTAACTCTCTCTCGCTCTTTCGAAAGGCTGCGTCGGCTGTCACGATTGCTGAACGTCTTCACATACTTTTAAGCACATCTGCTGCAGTGCTACCTAGGACGCTAGTGGCCTCCTACCAATATGCTTCATCATATTTTATATTGGCGTACCGCTTCCGAAGCGTTACAGCGTGGCTTTGCGGGTACACATTGTGCGACACTAGACTAGAGCTAGGAAGCAGCTATCTTTCCTACCACAAGTAAGTTTGTGTTCTCAAAGTCCTAAAACACGCATTTCAATGAGCACATAAACGAGCACATAATGAAGCCCTCAATAAAATTTGATTGTCAAGCCACTAGAAGTACAACTGTATATATCTTGTATCAGTAGCGCCTTCTTTGTCCTATTCTGAAGTTTCATGAAGCACGTAACGCTACAGTGCCAACCTAACGCACTTAACAAACCAAGGTCCAAACGCTCAAAACATGTTCTTTCAACGTTTACGATGCCGCCGCTTTCTCGTCACGGCTTCGACGCCACACTGCGACACAAGCATCGTTCCAGTCGCTGGCCCAGCGCGCTATCACCACTCCGAGCAACATAACAAAGGCAGAGAGCTTTGCGTTGCACTGTCCCACTGCAGGTTATAGCAATTGCGCTTGGAGCGAAACCAAAACTGCCAAAAAATTTCTTGTAGACTAGTTTGCCAGTCAATAGAATGCCAATCCGAAGCCTGTACTTCCCATCATTCCCATGATGGTTGAAGGATCGCAGCGCCAGATTTGCCTCTAGGTATACTAATATAAAACTCTATGCCTTCAACCGATGACTTTAGGGGGTGATTTTGTAACCTGTTCATCTGCTACTTGGTGGGCGGCTGGGTGGTGCTTGAATGTGTGCACAAGCTCTTGTGCTGATGCGCACTGCTAGCATATGTGACAATTTCTTGCCAAGACAACATCTAGTGTGTCAAAACTGTTGATTTGTACTCTATGTAATGCTATGTAGTAATGTGTAAAACAGTACACAAATTATACAGAAATTTTGCACCGCTTTACGCAAGAAAAAGAATGAATTAACTGATAAAGTGATCGTTTACGTGTTTGTTTGGCATGTCAGATATGCATTGTGCAGCTTTTATGAAACTGAGTCTAAGCTGTTTAATACCGGTGTCACACAGGCCACTTTCGATTGCGATCGGGCCCGACCCGGATCGAATTTCACTATTACTATTGGCTCCCCTTGCCTACCCGCACAAATGAACCAGTTGCGATAGAGAGATGGGCTCGATCACGAACGAAAGTGTCTCCTGTGACACCGGTATAACATGGTGTTTGATGTGTCACTTAGAATTAATGGATCTCTTTTATTATCAGTTCCAGACAGTCCCATTTGATTTTCTCTTAAGAGTTTCGGAAGCTCTGCCCACCAGTCTGAGAGCTGCCAGAATCGTGTTTGTTTTTCACGGACGGGAAGTCGTTGACTGTCCACGGACTCGGAGCTGTCAGAAGATTTTTTGCTTGCATAAGCGCAAGCAGTTAGCAGATGACAGCTGTCTTAAATAGATGCACGGGGCATTTGATGCCATGTTGTGAAAGATGCCGTGTGCTTCTGTGTATGCTTTGTACATTTCAGATGGTTTGTTACATCACTGCTTTGTGTGCCGTTATGCGAGTTTTTCACGAGCGATTTAATTTCTGCAGCTTCAGTCTTCATGTCTTTTGAGAGACAAGCACAGCGATCAGATGAACATGTTTGTTTTTCTTGATGTGTTTCGCGAAATCTGTCATGCTCATTGCTATATGCGCAGTAAACAGTTAGATTTCACTTTTCAGGTGAGTGAAACTGGTGTGCCATGAAGCGTATCATATTGCACGCGGCTATTTCACGCCAGTAGCTGGGGTGGTATACAGTCGGAGCTTCGCCGATTGCTGTTGACGTATATGTTGATCCCTTCTGTTGCCAAGCTTGAGCGTTTGCTTTTCAACATGCAGTATTAGTAGACGGTGTACATGTGCTCTTTCCTAGACATGTGTTGGACCTTTACTTACTACACGGTCTCACGATCTTTGGAGATATAGGCGGGTGCTTTATGCATGAACAACAATTCGGCACAACTGCTATTTTGCTTATGTTTGTCTAGGAATTCCGCTTAAATTTCGCTGGCAACGAGCTGGCCTAAATACACCGGTTAAAGGGCACGAAGAGTGGGAGTGCGACGTAAACCGTGCTTTGTGAATACGTACTGTGCGCTCAGGCTTTTGATTTCACTATGCACGCTTTATGGCTGTGTCGGGGACGGGGCCTCTGAGACTGCACCACTTCGGTGGCCACGCTAATGAATTTGCTGGGCAGGGGGCTATCTGCGTAGCTAAGCAGACAACGGCAGCCAGGAGAGTGACTTCTGGTCACGGTGCTTTCGAACGAAACCACGGGCAGTCCCTGACAGCTGAATCACGTGACTTGATGCGCTCTTCTGTCAGGGCTAGTCAGACCAGAAGCCGCAGATGATTTGCGGACAGTCTGGGACTGTATGATCAAAGAGGCCCAACACTTCTATTAGCAAACTTCCTGACAGGCAACATCTCGACTATGATCGTGATCATAAGCAAAGTAGCAATTCTTGATAAATAAAGCAACTACAGAGCAGAAGCGGAAGAGATAAGGACAGCAGGAACAAACACACTCACCATAGTTGCTGTCGTTGTGGGTAACTGACTCTTCCACTCATAAAACTTGTTGCAATTATCCGTACATCATAATACGAGAATCTGATAATCTGGTACGCACTGCCAGCTACATTTAGCCTCTAAATATTAGCATATCGTAACAAACGTACTGATAAGGCCACTGACATAACTGCCGAGGGCTTTTTGCTTCGTGGTCAAGGGTCTGCATAATTATCTACGTACGATGTGATAAACAGCGTTTTTCCCCTTCGATGGATTACCTAAACAGACGGTTAAAGAAGTGCCGAAACAGCGGCACGAGTGCTGGAACAGATTGCGAAAGCAGACAGTAGGTTATAACTAACGCCACTCTGCTCGTACATTATGTCCCTAGTGGCAAAAAGGGTGAACTAGGCCAGCCATGCTGGAGCAGGGCGATCTATGCAGGTTCGGAGTTTAGTAGGTCGGGAATAGTAGTATAAAGAGGCTTTAGCTTACGTCTCCACCCATATGTCAAGACGCCCAGCTTGCCTGGGGTTACCAGAGAACCGGACATGTTTGGTGCTGCGACAGAATGCTCGCAATGCGCGCTGATTTGATAGCTCTTGCTTGCAATCGACTACCAGGCGGCTGGCTGAGAGGTTGGAGATGCCTAAGTAATTTTATCTGTCTTGTAATGCCGCTATAGCACACTGCGAATTGTGGTGGCTTTCTTGTTTACTCCGGATTCTGCACTCTGATGTGTGGTAGTGGACAAAAAGATATGTTTCACATTTTGAGTTGGAACTAAGCCGACTAAACTGCTCAGAAGGTTGGCCCTGCATCATCACAGACTGCTAGCCCCCTGTAAAGGCACTGCCATGTAATTCATGCTAGGTTGCCCACTAATTACTTGCAAACTTGCACATTACACTAACATATCACAAAGAAAATGTGTCCATTAACCAATTGGTCACAAAATGGCACAGAAAGAGATACTTTATACTTGTGCAAGATCATAGCAATTTGTCCCAAGATAATTTGTGCGAGATTATAGCAGTAGTAAATGCAAAACCTTTATTATGGGCAGAGAAAAATGCATGTCTATATATGCAAGTACCTGTAAATTGTTCTAAAGCTGTCTCTTCCCCTTTCAGGGCAGGTGTGACGGGACCCCTTCCCTAGGGAAGCCCACTGCTGGTGAGGCTCGGTGAAGGCGCATCTGCAGCCATGTCGGACAGCGAGGCAAGCAACTACTCCGACAATGAGAGTGAGCGCAGCTTCCAGGGCAGCGAGCATGCTGAGGAAGAGGAAGAAGAGGAGGAGGAAGATGAGGAAGCCCGCAGCGAAGCCGGAAGCGGTGTAGGCATTGCCGAAGCCGAAGAAGTGCCCGAAGGCGCTGAAGTAAGTGGCATCTTGTACCACTTGTCGCACAGTACTCTGATTTTTTTCTGCAAATGGGGGCTGCATTTGGTCTCACTTGCATGTGGGAATCCTTATGACCCTTTGAAAGGGATGATGATGTGCAATGTAAACAAGGAAAGGAGTTATACTTGTAAGATAGCATACCTAACACCACCGAGGAGGTTGCTCTGAAAGCAGGGCCAGTGTAGGTCAACATTGTGCCTCTGTTGACCCTTCGTTCTCTGCTGCTAGGGCTGCAGTTGGGTAAAATTCCGCTTGCTGTGTGAACGCAAGCATAATATTAACCCTTTATTGATGAGTGTTGCCTACAGCCCAGAATTTTTTTTTCTTACAGAGTTTTGGCATTGAGTATGGTTTCTGGCTAAATGTCTTCGGCCAACACTGAATGAGAGGCAGCAAGCATTATTTGTTGGTTTAGAGCAGGAAGGCAGGGCGAGGGAGAAGTTTGGCACGTGACTCGCTTTCTTTCGAAAGCACGGTCAGTGGCAACAGACCGATGAAAGATTTCCGGCTGCAGTGGTTTCACACACATGGTGTAAAGCAAATGAAATGTACACCTATGGCTCGCATATGACGAGAGCTGCCTCCACGAATTCCAAACGAAGCCATAAGCGGCTTGGTGTGAAGTCCACTTTCAGTTTTCTGCCTTGAGTTCCCCCCCTATCGCTGAAATAGTTGGCACACAATATCTTTGTTTTCATTGATTATACTTATTCTTGATGTGTTTTGCACATTTATATAGAAAATGAAAACATTTTACCGGAATTTACATGTGCCGTCATTAGAGGGTTAAAGGTAACTTTAGGAGTTGATTTGTATGCGATGAAACTGAAGAACGCCTGGTTCAGATTCATAAAACTTCTGTTACATATGGGGCATTGGCCATTACCATGCCAATCATTATTGTGAGTGGCAGGCAGCTCAGCGCCAGTCAGTAAGAAAAAACTCCTGTGAAAGAGAAGTTTTGAGAATATGGGTTCTTGATGTAGGACAAAGAAACGGGAAGTAGAAAACCCCAAACAATTCAGTACCCAAGTGTAATATGAGAAGCATACTTAATGTGATGATTCAAACCAAAATTGTTATATGTTGGGTATGGTGCCTGCCAGTGCAAGTTGGCGCATTTCCTGTTTAACCATTTAATGGACTGTGACAAACATACTTGCTGCCATTAACTTGCAAGTTTGAGGAGGAACATTCCTGCCACCACACTTTCCTGTCATCATCATACCTGCCACCCCTCACAAATGTTTCTTAATGTTTACTGATCTGGGCTGGGTCTGCAATTTTACAAATGTTGCGGCAAACTTTACGAGAAATAAATTTTGTTACCAAATTGTTAAGAGTACTGAAAGATTGCAAGAATTGAATGCGAGGAAAGAAATTGTGATTCGACCTGGAGTGCTATAACATAAAGCTATTCTGAACTTTTTTTTTCTATTCCATTTCTACAATCGGCCCTCCAGGATTGGTCCAAAAAATTTTCTAGCCACCTCACTTCACTTGTCTGTCACTTGACGTCACGAAAACTGCAACACCACCCTACCTGATATGATATTTTCACACTGATTATGCATGATTACACCAAACGAAAGAAAAGTAATTATTTCTGATTCTACGCCCTTTTCGTCATTAGCCCTCTGCTATAGGTCAAGCATTTTCGTGCTGCGCCCACGTCTCCTGTCTGTCATGCGATGTCGTAAAACCATGAAAACGCAATGCATCGAAGGGACGTGTATGCGTTGAAGACGCCTTAATATGCCAAACAAAACTGAATTTTTATCTGAATAGCCGGGTGCTGCCCCATTCGGGAAGGAATAAAAGATGGCTGCCGGCCGATCGCTCTGGCACTGGCACCTCAAGGCTGCTGGAGAGCATGGATTTATTTGCGTATAATAAACATTTTTGCGTGGAAGTATAACATTATCGAGCCTTTTGGGCACATATATGACATTGCTATTCCAAGTTTTCTTTGCTGAAGATCCGTTTGAGCGGCATTTTTAACCTTTCGTTACACACTGCCGTGATTTTCGACCGGCCACCGCAAGCTAAGGGAAAGCGGACCAATCGCAGACGATGGCGCCACCCTTCTCATCCAGTTATCTACTTTCACTGTGCTGGCTCGGCCCCATCGAAACCCTCTCCACTTGAGCATGCTCCTTGCCTCGTGTCAGCCAATTAGATAGAAAAACTGCTCAATGTAGGCAATGCCACTCACTTTGAAAGCAAAAAACAGTGACCTCCTATGAACGAAAAGCACGTTTAATTGGCCATTTCAAAACAATGCTGCGCATTATGGTTAGGTAAAACTTGACGTCAGGAGATTGGAATAGACTATGTTATAGGGCCCCTGTGCTTTCTCTTGGAGTAGCACAAGACACCGTATATACAGTAGACTTCCTTTAATTCGGCTCCAGTTAATTTCATTTATAGTTTAATATGAACACGACCGAAGGTCCCGGCCAGCGCCCATACATTTCTATGGGCTGTCAGGATTGGGGCTCAATCCCATCGCTCCTGATCCGTTGTCAAGATTGGAGTCGGGCATGAATTAGAAGGTAGCTGGCCCATGCTGTCGTCCAACTTATCCACGCTGAGGACGTTGATGAAGGGAAGCACTGCTTCTCATCGAAAACGAGGAATATGGGTTTATTTACAGTAATTAAATCAGTCTAACATGACTGTTTGAGAAAGTCCATCAGTCTAACATGACTGCTTGAGAGAGAGTCTCAGTCCAACATGACTGCTTAAGAGAAGTGTGTCGAGCATCCGCACAACAGCAGTTTTTAAACACTCGGTCCTCCCGCGATACAAGGTGATGCGAACGTTCGTTTAGTCATCGCAAACTATCCGCCTCTCCGCAGGACGGTTTACACACACACATGCACACACACACGTGTTTACGGCCCGAAACCGACACCACGCGAATTTCATAGAACTCGGAGCCGTTCCGGGTAGCGCGTTGTCTTGCGTCTTGGTCGGGTGCGTGGGAATGAGCGCAAAACGGCGTTACCGCGGCAACTCGCGCACCCGTAGCAGATCAGGTCCGCGTTGGGGAGTTTGGTAACAATAGTTGGCCCGCCGAACTCATTCCGTCACAACGGCTCCTAGCTGAACCGACGGAGAGTGGAGGATGCGCGTATTGATATCGACACAAAGTCGACTTTGCCACGCCGTGGCTAGAGGTTGGCGGCGATGCTCCCGAGATGTTTCTTCCACAGTTGCAACTGGATGGCAAACTTGTACTGCAGCTGGCCGTTCTTAACAGGGCCCAAACTTCCGTTATTTCCAGCAAAAAAAATTGGTCGTCGCCGAATACTTCGAATGACTAGTCAGCTTCGCCGCCACACAGCCATGTTATGCCATGAAGCGTACGCAATTTGTTGCAGTGAGGCATACCAAGAATGGAAAGGGACCACTGTCATGGCACATAGTGCGCATTTCCTAATTATACAGGTGCACACGTGCCTTGTTCGGTCACAGTACGAGCACCCAGATGCCTAATTAGCATACTGGCAGCCATTCAGAGCGATTTCTGACATTGCTGTGACGATCTGAGCCCTTGTTTCTCCTGCCTTGTGTGTCTTGTATCGGAGACCGTTCACAGAGCCTCGTATGCGTTTCTCAATTATGCGTGCGTGGATGCGCCATGCACCAAGAAGCGGAGAAAAACCATCTGTGTTTTGGGAAAGCTTGCAAGAAGGAAGGTGGTAAGATGAAAAAGGCCCGAAAGTTGAGGGGGTGTTTAATCAAAGCCAACAAAAGAGTAGAGATCTATCTAAATGTCTGAAGCCCTGCCATTAAACTTATTAGGCGTCTTGGTGCTTACACTATGACGTAGATGGCACATGTGCATGTTTAAGTTAAGGAACACCTTCTATGATCCGTAACAGCAGCATCTTACGCTGCTTGGTATGCATCACTACATAACAGGGCTGTATTGTGGCGAAACTAACTTTAAAGGCAATAGGCCAAGTGTCTCAACATCGTGTTTCAGTGTTTTTCCTGCCTTTTGTGTAATTCGACCCGTCGGATAGTTTGACCAGTTTCGTCGGTCCCGTCAGGACAGAATTAATGGAAGTTGACTGTACCAGAGAGGTGCTTATTTCGAGCAACTTCATTGAGAAAAGTTTCTGAAGCTGGCGAAATCAACAGCAAAGTTGCTGAACAAGTCAATGCAATCTAGAAACTGTGTGCTGCTCGTCGGTCTCTGATGTTTAAAGTTTTCTACTGCTTGTCAAATCATCGTTAATGAAGTACATATGCATCCCTAAAGGAAACAAGCACTCAGCGCAAACTAAAAGTAAAAGCATACTGTTTCCACCCTTTTGTTGCGAATGTGGGATTCCTTAGAATTTTAATGTTCGCAGGCAGAAAGCTATGTGTCATTAATACACAACATTGAAAAATAAAAATCCAGCTTTTGCTGTAGCACGAACATTGGCTGCTTGTTGCACAGTACTTACCGTATTTATGTACTTGATTCTAATGCACCCTCAGTTGTAACATGTGCCCTGATGTTCACACTTCAAGAAATTATAAATACAATGCTCTTGATTGTTCACTAACTAAATTTTTATGAATATAGGGAGAGAGTAACAACATTTTCTCACTTGGCTACAGTAGAGCAGGTATTACTTATCATTGCCGTTGCAGGCCTCAATATCACTATCGTCTGGCCAGAACTTCACATCTTTGGTGCTGTCTATGACATTCGCGATACCACATTTTCTTAAAAACCTTGCAGACCGTCGCAGCCTAACTGTAATGTTTTAGAATACACTATACAACCAAATGATTTCTGGAGCTGGCACAAACATATAGGAGATTGTACAGTCGCAGCGATGTGTAGGTTGTATTAGATCACAAAAATGCACAATGATTACAAAATCCTATGATGGTAGGTATTCATTATAGCATGTTTAGTTTCGCACTGTAATCTAGCAAACGTCACTTTTACTCGGTGATTCCTGTAAAAGAGCGTGCTAGATTCAAGTAAATACAGTAAGTTGCACTATCTCTCAATCTCGCCTCTGGGTGAGTTAGTGAGTAGTTTAGAGACCCGAAACGGTTTGTAGAATGCTTCAAAATCTTTGCTGAACAGGAGGAGCCCGAGCCTGAGGAAGAGCCAGAGGGCGAGGACCTGAATGAAGAGGACGAGGAGGAATATGATGAGGAGGAAGAAGAGGACGAGGAAGATGAAGCGAGGAGGAAGCGGCGCAAGAAGGCACGCTTCGGTGGCTTCATCCTGGACGAGGCCGAGGTGGATGACGAAGTTGAGGATGAGGAAGACTGGGAGGAAGGGGCCGAGGACATGATCGACCCCCACCGGGCCACTGAGGAGACGTCGTCCAAGGAGCTCAACTCCCACCGACGCCTGCAGATGATGCTCACGTAAGGAAACAGTCCTCACATTAGGTGACGATGATTATTACTTCTAATGGCATTCTCTTTGACACAGCGTGGCGACAAATAGTTGCCTAGCCTGCTTGATCTAGTCCGATTGTGCTATACATCTATTTCAGGCTAGCATTCTGTGTGCCTCTATTTACATAGGTAGGTGTCCTTACTCGCGAGTACACTGACTCGGACTCGCTCTAAACTTGTTTCACATTTCGAAATGGCCTTTGTGCTAGAAGACGGCAGAGAAAGGGGCTGTACAGGACACGTATCCCCCTTTCATGTGTCCTGTACCCCCTTTCCTTGTCCACATTTTCTAGTGCAAAAACCATTTAGAAATGCATAACCAGCTCGCCCAGATCACCGCGTTGACTCATTTCACAGGAATGAGATCACATGTTGACGGCAAAGGGTGTGAGTATACGTGAGTGTGAATGGGAGTTAGCACCGGTTAATGTTAGCATGAACGAAAGATGAGTGGTGTTTGAGTTAGAGTTTGAGTGTGAGTGAGCATGAACATGAGTGACTGTCAGCAAGTACAGTAGGTGTAGACACAAGTATGTACGTGAGTGTGTTCCCATTCAGTGGGAGCGGATGCGAGTGTTAGCATGAGGGGGCAAGACGTGCTCTAAATGTCTTGTGCTTATCTTGACCACCCACCAGCTTTGTTCCCCACAGTGCTTCTGTAAAGGATACATCCCCCACGATCCTGGCTGGATGAATACCTTGGAATTCCATTACGATGTGCTGAGTAATTACGAAACTCCGCCAGTGTGCACCCTCTGTGGCTTTTATAGCAAGCCGCACATATGGTGGCCTCCCTTTTCTTCGCTAGCTTTCACAGGTGACCTTATTGTTTTTAAGTTTCAAGTTCAAGTTTATGCAAGTGTGATTCTTTCTTGTTTCTCACAAAACTTACCTAACCCAGAAGGAGTTGTGCACGCCCCTTGTTGCAGTTTCTCCATTGTATTTGATATCTTGTGATCTTGCCGGCTATAATGTTTGTTCTTTTTTCTTTGCAAAGGTCTCAGAAGGAAGATGAAATTGAAGACTACTATAGACGCAAGTATGCCGACACCACGGCAGCAGAGGGCGGCTACCGGGAGGCCGACGTCGAGCTCTCCGACGAGATTGCCCAGCAGACTTTGCTTCCTGGCGTCAAGTGAGTACAACAGGCCTGTTTCCATTTCCTCTGGAAACGCAGCCATGCCCTGGTGCACAGTATTAAAGGCGATCTGTGAAAACCTGTAGCAGTACAGTACTTATAGCGATCTCAGTTATAACAATCTTAACGGCTATAACGACCACGTTTCAGTGCAGTTATGATTTCCACACCCTATGTATTGAAAGTACATCGGTATGCAACAATGATTTTCTAAATTCCCATACTGTTACAACAAACGCTTCAGTTTTGGTCGCAGAAAAAAAGAAGGTGCGTCCGTAGTGAATAAAATGTGTAAGTAAGCCTTCCGAAGTACAAAAGGGCAACAGAACTGGCCCTGAAGGAGTTTGCTCCCCACTTTAGTTCAACTGCGATGAAGCTCTGACCTTTGGGATTAGCATGCAACGGCTGCATGCAGATTTCAGAAGCTGCAAAGAAGTTATGTTGCTTTCCAGGCACATTCTTAGGGCAGTACAGTGCAAAATGTTGGCGAGTACTTTGTAATTATCAGGAGATCACTGTTCAATGTCACTTCACTTATGTTTTTGCTGAGTGCTGATCAGTGATAATGGGTTGCGATGACGCTCTACTTCTCAAACTTTTGACTTTTTTCTGACGAAGCGACAGAATGCATAACTTCACATCTTTCAGCATGCTGAGCCTCGCTTGAGTGATGCACAGTTGTAACGACGAGGCCTTTGTGAAATGGCGGCATGCCGTAGTATTTTGTGCTTACGAATCAACCAGAAAGCTTCACTTTCATATCCAGAACCCACTCAAGTCCCACTGGTAGTAAAATATGTCACAAGCGATTGAAGAAAACGAAAGGCAGCAGTTGCGCTTGTCGAAGTGGCAAATGGTCAGAAGTGGGTGGCATTTTGAAAAAGCTGCGACACCGGATTTCAATATGTAGGTTGACGCTGCACTCAGATCAAGCGGGCTATTAACAGAGATTTGCAGCTAGGTATGGAAAAGGTGCCAGGAACCGAAATGCAAATACCGGAAATAAAATTTTCGATCCAAAGTGGTCTCTAAATATAACTGCTTATGCGAGCTTCAGGGATGTTAAGTTTAGCACTTTTCAAAGGGAAAATTCACATACAATGAACTGCTGGTATAATGGCCACTTTTCGTTGAACTAATTACATTCATTATAAATGGATTTGGCTGCACTGAGGTGCTGACCGATGTTGCCGATGGCAGTCAAGGCCACATACACTTTCTGCGTTTCAGCAACGTTTCTTAGAGAAAGATTTGATGCCACCACATATGCAAGTTTTCTAACCCACGCCACCTGTTTCGATCTGAATTCACGCTTGCTTCTTACCCTCCATTGCGACAGCGAGAAATGAATGCTAAAAATCAGGCTTCAAAATATTGTGCCGGATAGCCTAATGGTCATTAACTTGACAGTTGTACTGTTAGGCTCTCTTCTGAAAAAAAAAAAGGCTCTTGTTCAGCAATGGTGTCTGTGTCGTCGGTTTCTAATCCAGGGATCCCAACCTGTGGATGGTCAAGTGCAAGATTGGCGAGGAGAAGGCCACAGTGCTGCAGATGATGCGAAAGTTCATTGCCTACCAGTTCACAGAAGAGGTAAGGAGCAGTGTTCTCCTGCTTGTCGCGTCTTGCGGATAAACACTGTAAGAAAAGTTTACACCCTTTGGAGTGCCCCTTCTGCCACACAACAATAATCTTCATCTGCCTTGATGCGTTTCCTTTCTTTAACGCTGCGAGCCCAGTACTTTCCAGTAACGAACGGCATGCGCGTTATCAGCATGATAGCATTCCCGACAGGAAAGTAGCGGGCGCGGCGTTTTCAAGAAAGGAAACGCATCAAGGCAGATGACGATTATTGTTGTGTGGCAGAAGGGGCACTCCAAAGGGTGTAAACTTTCCTTAGAGTGAAGGGTGAATGCATGACGTGGTAGCGGCCTCCTGCAGTTTGCGTGCCCCCCATTGGCTCGTAATAGCCTGGGGGGCTGAAACTTGGAATACTATTTCAGAAACTTTATCAGAGGTCAAAGTATTGCGCAACAAGCTGTGAAATGGAAAATGAAAAGGGAAAATGGAATGCTTAGCGATTGCAGAGAAAATGAACACAGTTGATATATTATACTGTAGAAAAGATATGATATGAATTTGTTATAACAAGGTTCGACTGTAATCTTGTGACAAGAAGTTGATTTGTAGAAAACAAAACGAAGGCTACGTGTTTTTTTTTTTTTTATTACTGTTAGTTTGCACCGAAACCCCAACTCTGTTGCTTCATTGTGACATCAAGGATTGAAATGTATTTCAACATTAACTCCATGAATCCTAGTTCTAATATATTGCAACAAGGCAAAATGTTATGAGGAGAAAAGGGACACAAATATATTTGCAGGTTATTTACAGTGGTTGAGCGGCGTACAAGACGTTGACTTAGAGCCGCGCGATCAGTCTGCTTGGTCGTCCTTAGTGTTTTCTCTTGCCAATGTCAAGAAGTTATTCTGTTCAAAATGTTGTCGATTAAAGGCTGAATCACTGCGAAATGCACAGATTGATACATTTCTGTGACCAGCACTACGTGTGCTACTTTTGTAGCTCCTCCAGCATTGCCTGCTATGTGTGAGTTGGAGTATAGGTGGCATGATGAGCTTAGGAAATTTCCCATCTTTGAGGGGGTTTAATTGCTGGGGGAAGCCTTCATCCTCCAATGGGCATAAATTAAGCTGGTGACCACGATGATGTTGGTTAGCATGTGTGAACGGAGCATGGTGCTGCAGGTTGCCCGCAGCACCTCCAGAGATAAGGGCAAATTTTATGTTCATATTAGCCTGCCCTGTGTTATGATATGTATATCGAACCCACATATAACGAATTATTGCGTAGAACCAACAGCTATAAAATTTCCTTGAAAATTTTTGTATAAAATTTTTATCTTGTACAGTCGCCGACCGTTTATTCGGACCTCACGGGGACTGCGGAAATGTCCGAATAAACAGGTGTCCGAAAAAGCAGATTAAGAAAAAAAAATGAAATCCTTTATTTCCACGCGCTTATTCGCGCTCAGCAGTAGGCTTGAAGAAATCGTGAATGCGCCGTTGCACGCTGTTCCGTTTACGCGTAATCAGATAAGCCTGAATCTCGGAGAGGGTCGTACGGTCACTATAGGCGGCTAGCACAGTCACTGCTTGTGCACGCTCCGCATGCGACGGCAGCATAGCACATGGTGCGTCATCTTCCGACTCGGAGTCATCGCCCGGCGGTGCAGCAGAAACCTGACGAATGATCTCGCCGTCGTCGAGTTCTGCGCATGTCAGTACAGCAGTGTCAGCGCCTGTGAAACTGTGAAATGAGACGGTGTCCGGAATCGCAATGCAACCACTGCGCAGGTCTCGGCAGAACATTTTCCGCGTCAGTAGGGACCACATCGGAAGGCGACAAATCTTAGGCCTCCTGGCACCCGCTTGACGGCATTCCCCAGCGAAGTCTGCGCGGGCACTGTCGGCGCCATTAGACACTTGACGCGATGTTTCCGTGCGCCGCGTTGGATCATCGAAACCTCGACACAGCACACAAAGCAAACACCACCATGCCGACACCAGTCGCACAAACGAAAAACGTGGCCTGCTCGCAGCGTCGTGCGCGAAGAAACAAATCAGCTGCCGGATTGTCTTGACATGGCTTACTAAGCTGAAACCGGAACTGCTGTAGAGCCACTCTATCGAACCAGGCAGAAACGATGATGATGAGCGGGGATTTCCAGTAGCGCCACCTCGTGGGGCAGCAAGGAGGCTCTGTTCAAAACGAAAATGGTGTTCAGCAAGTCGAACTATGCGCCGGTCAGAGTCGGTGCATGATGCTCTCGATCGAGTTGGCTCAAGGAGTGTCCGAAAAATCAGACGAGAGGTTGCAACGTGTCCGAACTTTCGGCAGTTGTTATACATTATTGTCTATGGGGAGAATGGCGGTGCCGCGAAGCTGACCGAATAATCGGGCATGTCCGAATTTTCGGAGTCCGGAAAATCGGTCGGCGACTGTATATCAAATTACCTATATATCGGAACTTTCTTGTGATTTCCTTCAATTTCGACATATCCGGCTTTGACTCTGTTCTAATAATTTGCTGTTGCTGTAAATGTGAAACTGGCCTTTTTTCTTTCTTTTTTTTTCATCTCTCTTTCAGCCACTGCAAATTCGCAGCGTGGTGGCTCCGGAAGGCGTCAAGGGCTACATCTACATCGAGGGCTACAAGCACACCCACGTCAAGAATTGCATCCAGGGTATCGGCAACCTGCGCATTGGCCTCTACCAGCAGACGGTGCGTAATTTTCGGCGCGCCTGGCCTTTTTCTGTGAGCTTTCAGCATTGTGTGCCTCACAGCAGCGTGTAATGCTTCTCCCGTTAAGACTCTCGCCTTCTCGGCCTTGGCTGCTTTTGTTCGGAGGACATTTTTCTTCACGAGCGCCTCTGCCTCGCGCTATAATCAACTCCACGCAGCACAAAGGCTTGGTTACCATATAGGCTAGGTAACCGTTTTCTTGGAATAAACTGGAGCATCAAGTGTGGCCATGTTTTCACCAAGAATTTTGAACTGCTATAGAGTAACTAAAATTGTCATGTCGTACTAAAATTGTCATGTCATGTAAGTGCTCCTACCATTGTGTGCCTTGGGCCTTGTGGTATCTGGATATGTGCCAGTTGTAACCCTCTGAGATGTTGCTTTTGTATGATTGTACATGTAAACAACAGTTAATTAAGGGATGTTATCTTGGGAAATCGTACAGCTAAAGAAAAGGTGATGGCATTTTATAAAATCAGCATGAGAAACTCGACCAGATTACCAAGTTTTATTAAAAAACAGTAAAGCCTCATTGATTCTATCCTCGTTAATTCGGAAAATCGGATAACTTGGATTCGTCCTCTGGTCACGGCAGGTGTAGGCATTTCTTAATGGAATCAAACTCTCATTAATTTGGACATATTTGGCCACACGTTAGTCAATTCAGACAACTCTCGGAGCTCGGCTAGCTTGGAATGCCGCAATATAGCGAAAACGATGCTGTCGTCCAACCAAAACGAAACGGAGGAGTCCGCATCGCCATAATCATCAGCGGAGCTCCTACGTGAATCCTGTAATGCTTAGGGCCTATTGTGCCTAGTGTCAAATTAGTGAGGTTTTGAACTAAAAAAAAATAAAACAACATTTACTCCATACTAGTGTGCCCCCCCTTAAACATTATCCTAACTGTTGTCATAGCATGGATTGCCTCCTTAGTTGAGTTGTAGTCTGGAAAGATGTTCTTTGTAGCCTACTTTTCATAGTGCTGCTTTGTAAGTAGTTTTTTTTTTTCTTGCAATCCCGTAACTTCGTTGATGTAAGTTTTGAGTCTTAGTTCAAACGTTCCACATTATGTGTATCACGGAGACAGCGACTGCTCAAGTGCATTCCTACTAGTCGTCTCTGGTGGATATCTTGTTACTTTTACTTACTTTTTTTTTCTCTCAGCTCGTTTGCTTTGTGATCTGTTCCTCCTTCATGTGCCTGTCCTGTACCTGGCTGTACGAGGGAACCTAACAAAAAATAGAAGGGAACCTGACTGGTGGCTGGGTCGGTCCTTCCGCTGCTGCAGATGGTGCCGATCAAGGAGATGACGGACGTGTTGCGGGTGACCCGTGAGCAGGCGCAGCTGCGGCCCAAGCAGTGGGTCCGCCTCAAGCGGGGCATCTACCGCGACGACCTCGCCCAAGTGGACTACGTCGACACGGCCCAGGGACAGGTCAACCTCAAGCTGCTGCCACGCGTCGACTACACCCGCCCCCGGGGGGCCTTGCGCTCCACCTCAAATGTGAGTTTTCTTGTTTCATTAACTTTGTTTTTTTTACTGCTTTTTTACATAAAGGTTCCAATAAAATGATTTTGTGGGCAATGGTCAATAGCCTTTTAAGATACCTGGAAAAAGTTCACCTGATAAAGAGTTCTAAGAGTTTCGTTTTTAACTTGCAGTAAAGGTAGTGCTGGATTCTTCGCCGTCTCTTACATTACAGGGGAGTCTCGTTGATACGATCTTCACGGGAACTGAAAAATAACACGTATCATTCGAAAATCATATGATCCAAAGCAAGCACAAAAAATTTATGAGAATAGGTGTACTCTGTGACAAACTCAGTAGCAAACGTTCGTGTGGAGCTAAGTGATACAGCTCCACATAAGACGTTATACAGAGCAGCATCGCTCGACGCCAGGCGAACCGCGGCCAACGCACTCTTATTTAGCAACATTGAAATAGCTCGTGAGTTTGTGCTGAACTTTCTTCTTTCCTATATACGTAAGAAAGTTCTTCTGGAGGTTAAAAAGTAGAAGCTGCCGTTACCTCACTCAACCGAGCAGCAGCGCACCGTCAGTCGATGTGGCCGCACTGCCTCAGCTTCATTTTATGGCTGGTGGCGCGCCAAGTGCGTTTTTCCTCCAATGTGCCTGGGGCTTAGCGCATTGTTCAGGGGTCGTTGGAATGTTACTTAAGACAAAGCTTTATCTCGGGCCCAACTCCGATGCCATCTATTCCAATACACATAAAACACAGAAGCACTTTTCTGAGATAACTGCTGGGCCGACTTTCGTGAAATTTGTTTCATTTGAGGGAGAAAGTTAAATTCTTGTGTCTGTCGGAAGCAGAATTTCGATTGAGGGCTTCAAATTTTTTAATGAGATGTTCAAAAATTGGTAAGCTTGAAAAAAGAAATAGAAGGACGGAATTTTACAAATTTATAGCTCTGCGCCTAGAGCAGATATCACAGTTCTGTAAACTGCATCTATTAGAGCATCCCATGCGGACAAATCTTATATGTCTATTTATATCTTACTTGAATTAGTCACATCCTAAGAAACCAACAAACATTGACGCCAAGGACAACATAGGGGAAATTACTTGTACTTACTAAATGAATTAAAGAAACGATAAATTAATGAAGATGAAAGTGGATGAAAAAACAACTTGCTGCAAATGGGGAACGATCCCACATCTTCGCATTACGCGTGCGATGCTCTAACCAATTGAGCTATTGCGGTGCCATTTCCTCAGATACTTACTTGGGTATTTATGCGTTTATGAATTTGTCACGTTGTTTACTAGAGTTGTGCAAAACTTCTACTCACAACGTAGTGGTACTTTTTGAGAGCCATGTATAATGCGTCAATTTTGTCCACTTTAAATTGAATATTTGGTGCAATTTACAGAATTGTCAAATTGTGGAATTTACTGTATTTTTTTATTGCTAAGTTACAGCGTTATAAACTTGATAGTTTCACTTTCTGAAAGCTAGCTATTTTTGTAGATTTTTATTAAAAAATTGACGACCTAAATAAAAAATTTGGAACCAACAGTTACTAGATTTTAACTTATTCTTTTTAATGCAAGACACCTCATCAAATTTGGTGCAGTGGTTGCCGAGAAAAATTATTTCTCCTTTCCCGTGTATTTAAATAGGAGGCCCCGAGCTAAAGCTTCCTCATAAGCTAGTACACTGGAATATTAAGCTATGAGCTTTAGAAATACCAGTAAAAGCCCACTTCTGCAGTCGTATTATACAATTTAAGATGAAAATGTGATCGCAATAACCGCATGAAAATACATTACTCCTATTGGACTTGGCTGTAAAAACGTTTTATGCAGAATCGTATACGAGATTCCGCTGTAAGTCGCACTCCTTCAAATGTTAACTAGGGCTCAGGGAAACCGCAGCTTCATCCTGCTGGCACTAATGGAAGTAACAATGGGAAAATCAGGGAGCCACCCAGATTCATTCACTGCAATGTTCAAGTCAGCTGCATCTTTGCATGATTTGTAGTAATTTGAGGCACAGTGTGATGTCAGACTTAATTTTTTCAAATGCCGTCTTAGAACACATTCTACTCTACAGAGTGTAGGTAAACGCCGAGCAAAGCTGCTTCTGAATGTTCAACACCTTGCAGTACGCATTACGAGGCTTTCTGGGCTTCCATCCATACGAGACGGTCTCGTGAATGAAATTTCTCGTTGCATTGCCTCCAGGAACCCGAAAAGCGCAAGAAGTCGAAGCGGCCTGCGGCCAAGCTGTTTGACGTTGATGCCATCAGGTGAGGCAGGCAGTTTGTACGCGTACTGTTCTCGTGCACAAGTTAGTTGCTGACCCTGGTCCTGTGATTTGTGTTTTCATTCAAGCTGCTTTGAAAGAAGATTGAATGCCTAGTGCCGCTACGCTGCTGCTCAAAATTTTCCTATAGACCTTTTCATAGGCGCGAGAAGACATATTGTCTAGAGAGTAGCATGTATGTACAATTCAGGTGCCAGTTAATTCGGCCCATTGAAAATTTAGTTTTACAGTATTTCTTGCATCTTCAGAATCGCGAAAAGCGTTCAGCCGCAGAGTGGATTAGAAGATTTTGAATTCTTCTGGGAGCTTTCCCAACTTTACAGAATGTGGGTTCCATGTGAGAGTTCTCTCCAGGAATGTCAAATATGAAAACGTCAACTGTTTTATCATGTCTAGCGTACTTGAAAAGCACCTATCTAGCCACTATAGAAGTTTGCTTGATGTGACAGTGGAAAACAGTGAAGGAAGTTAACCTGCTGCATAACAACATCTGGACACCGAGAGCAAGCACTCATATGTCTACCTTCCAGCTCGTTGTACCGAAACACTTCAGACATATTATTCAAACTGGCAGCACATATCAAATCGGAAATGAATGCAGCTTGCAGGTTACTTTGGGCTACGGTGTCACACTACAAGTACAGTCTATGCTCATTACAATGGACCTGTGTACAACGGACTTTCGGATATAATGGACCATACTTCAGCCTTAGTTTGTTCTACCTATTTTATTAATGCAACGAATTTCGCTTTTAGCAGACCACACTACGATGGACTATGGGGTCCAGCGGACGAAATTAGCGGCAATTTATTTCAAAATGGGGTGTATAAAACTTACTTTTGCAGTGTCGACACGAGCTGACAACTGACTTGCGAGGGTCAGTGACGATCGCGGTCCAATATCGCGCACGTGACAGGAAAGCAGGGCGGAAATGTGCCGTCTTCTTTCATGCACGAGGCACGAGGGGAGGTGAGAGAGAGCGGGGGGTTCTACTCCAGCGGTTGCTGCTTACGGCGCGGCTGCCGTATCTTGAAAGCGATCTGGGATGGGGACAAAGTGCTCGTCTGCGCTGGCGCTGTATCTTGAAAGCGATCTGTGATGTGGACAAAGTGCACGCACGCGTGGGCACCATATCTTGAAAGTGATCTGTGATGTATACAGAGTGTGCCCGCTCAGTCCTCAGTGCCGGTAGGTTCGTATGTGCTGTTCTTTCGGCGGTGTCGCATCTGCGTGCGGCGTGGCCCATAGTGTGGCATTATCGAAATGGCACAAAACAGGCGGTGCCACTATAGTGCCGCTTTCAAACAAGAAGTTCTGCTAGCCGCAGAGGCATCGTCAAACGTTCCAGCCGGGCGGGACTTCAGCACCGATGAGCAAAACGTCCGTCATAGAAGGGGGCAACGGCGGACGCTCTTTTCATGTGCCGCAACGAGGAGATGACGTCGATAAGGAAAATGAGCAAATTATAACAGCGAGGAGCTGTTCACCGAGATCACGCCACATTTCGATGCGCGTGAGCTGTGCCGCACTGTCTGCGCATGCATGGGCGTGCGTCTACAAGAGTGTATGTAGTCTGGGCTATAGCGACAAGGCTAGAATAGATGATAACGTAGAGTGAGCTCGGCATGTTCATATTAAATAAATGCCGTTTTCATTTTGTGAGTGCTGTCTTCACTTTTTTGTTCGGCCTACATTCGAGGTAAGTTTTTTTTAAAAATTATTTCTGGCTTCGGACATTCGGGGGTTGGCTTAGAATCGGGGCTGGCCTATATTGGAGTAAATACGGTAAATACCAGATGTGTGCAAAAACTTGAATATTCAATTACGAATCTCGAATTGTGAATGTTCGAATAATTCAATTCGCAAATTTAATATCTACTATTTGATTTTTTGAATATTCAATGTGTTCAGAGAAGAACCCAGCCGTGATCAGTGCCCTGACTTTCCTGATTTGAGAACCTATGACAAACAGCAAACAACGCCGAACGTGAAATTGAAAAGGCGCCCGTTCTTTACTGTCAGTACCAAGCACGGTTGACCCTTGCATCGTCGATTACTGCGAAGAGCGGTGCTAAGTAACGTCATGTGCGGTCCTCCCTTTTGTCGGTTGCGCAGATTTGCCTTACTGAGCTGACGATAACCCACTGAAACCACCTGCCATAAAGGTGGAAAATCCTTTCTGTCTTCTGCAAGAAAGCTGGAAAGCCAAGATTTCTAAGCAATAGAAGATTGCTATTATAAGCGCAGTATGGCCCACTATTAAGATGAAAACCTCATTGATATGCAGGATGACATAAATTCTCTATTTTTTCAGCTTGAAAGGGGAAAAAAAAGCATTCAATTCGACAGACATTCTATCGATAAAAAATATTTTCCGGACCTTTGTGTGAAAACTGAGTTATTAGTGCTGGCATACTAGTTACCTTCAAAAGAGTAGAGCATACTATACATCTTGATTTCTAGGTACCTAAGTTACTTATAGCTAGCAGCATTCTTGTTACATAATGCAAGTAGACTCCTGAGCATGTGCAGCATAAAGCTTTTTATTAAATTTTTTTATATTCAATATTTAATTCAATATTTGGATTTTCTTTCTTCATTTGATTCCATATTTGATTTGAAATGTACTGTCCGGTATTGGTACACCCTTAATAAGTGCCAAAGAATGGGGACAGAGGAACAGTCGCTGCCGTTGTGCAATTGGTAGTGCTACTCATCGCACGTTATGCGGAAGTTGTGGGTTTGGTTATCACCAGCAGCAGTTTGTCTTTTTGCCCACTTTCATTTTTCTTTTGCTTATTATTTCTACACTATAATAAAAAAAAAAATACAAATAACTCCCTTTGCCTTCCTAGGCTTCGTCATCCATTGGCTTCTTATGGTTGTAGTTAACAACGATCAGGCCTTTCAGTTCCCCTTCTTGACTCCATGGAATTTCGCATAGACTTCGAGCCCGCTGCAACTGAACGGTGGCGCCTTCTGCCACGGCTACAGTAAAAACACGACAGTTGCTATAGCTCTGACAGATAGTTTTCTGTAGCCGTGCCAGATGGCGCCACCATTCTGTTGCAGAGTAATCAACATGTTTTGAGCGGTGTCGCGCAAACAACACCCATGTCAAGTTTATCGTGGACAACACCGGTAAGTAATGTTCGCAGATGGTACCTCTATGTGAAATTTGAGCAGCGAGCAACCTGCGGTTTAGCAGAAAGAGTCGTGTATACCTGGCATTCTTATTTATGCAACACTTAGTACATGTCATTGTGCACGGTCTTCTGCTTGCAGGGCGGTGGGTGGTGAAG
This sequence comes from Dermacentor andersoni, assembly GCF_023375885.2. Classification (NCBI taxonomy): domain Eukaryota; kingdom Metazoa; phylum Arthropoda; class Arachnida; order Ixodida; family Ixodidae; genus Dermacentor; species Dermacentor andersoni. The sequence continues at coordinate 53,445,492 of NC_092824.1, forward strand.
TGACCACGGATGGTGACTTCCTTATATTTGAGGGCAACCGCTACAGTCGCAAGGGCTTCCTCTACAAGGCGTTCGCAACATCTGCTATTGTAAGTAACAACTCAAGGCATGTCTTCTTCCTCCATTTTTTTTCTTTTTAAGGTAATAGTTTTGCAGAAACCTGCATGGTGCAGAGAAGTAATTAATAAAGGTAAAATGAGACATCTACCCAATTGTAGTAATTGCTTCGAAGGAAACCCGTACGGGTTCCTCAAAAGAAAAGCCTCGCAGTCGAAGAAAAATTCATCCTGGTCTGGGACTCGAACCCGACACCACCACCTTTCTGGGGCAGGTAATTTTAATGAATGTAGCCAGAGACTGAACTTGGCAAGTTCCAAGGACATTTATTTTACTGACCACAACTACCCAAATACGAGAAAACGTCACACTGACCTGCCATCTCTGAGGTTTCAACGCAAAAATAAGAAGTTGAACTTTGACCTTCATGTTCTCTCTTATTAACCTATTACTGTGGAATTCGTGAGAATAGAGCTTTGAAACACGCTTTACCAGTCTCAATCAATTTAGTATTTCTCTGGTGCCCTGTTTAAGTGGGAGATATCGTACAACATGACATGCGACGTAATGTGTGACGTGTCTAAAAGATGGTTGCTCTGACTGTAAGAACCGGCTAAGTCCTGATGGAACCTGTTGGATCTTGATAGTACATGTTGGAAACTTGTTTGGCGAGGTTGCTGGAGTGCTGTGATGTGAGGGCTGTGATAGGCCGTACATCACGCCGCATGCAGACCACATGTCTCTTGCTGTCCTGCTTTGGCATGGTCTTCTTTGCTTCCATTCCGACTGGTGTAACGGCAGCTGATGCTTGTCGCGTGTGTTGTGTTGGTGTTTCAGTGCCCCCCCCCATTCCTCCTCTGTCATTCTAGATTGCCGATGGCGTGAAGCCCACATTGTCCGAACTGGAAAAGTTTGAAGAGCAACCTGAGGGCCTGGAACTGGAGTGTATCCTTTTGGTTTTTCAGTGAGCCGTCGTACTCTAGTACGGGTGCCAGCTAAAGGCCACCTGCAATTAATTTTTGGAGCAATCTGCACACCGTATTTTACATCCGAACTACTATTGTTATAGTTAACTACTATAGTCCTTTGCGTGGAGTCCACATTGTGTAAACTTGACAAAACTAGCTGAACAATCAAAATCTTTGAAGTCATCCCGCAGCTGTATACTTTTCATGATTCTGGCGATGCAAGAAATGTGACAAAATCAAGCTGTCAGTGGATAAAGTTAAAAGGGGGCCCTGCAATGTTCCTGAGAAAGTTCGTCGAGTGGCACAGACGGCAGCATCACAGTGTGACAATGTTGTGCAGTTTATGCAACGGACGTGACGTCGATGTGCAGCACTATGATCATTGGTTAAAAAAATACTATGTGCGATTTGATTTTGCACAGTATTGGGAAAAACTACTGGGAACAAAACGCTATGGCATGATATATTATCACTATCCTAATTATCGACTAATTAACTCACAGCCATGAACAAGGTGTTCCAACTATGGGAACGATACATTTGCATGCCGAGCACGTGGTGTGCCTGCCAATGGCTGCCTCCCGAGAGCTTTCGTAACCATAGAAGTGAGGCATTGGCCTTCGAAATTTAACCGTGCGCTTCCAGATTGCAGAGGCCATGGTGATGCCATCAACAAGCTGAGAAGGCTTGGCAACCATGTATAACCTCAATGTTTTGTGACTATAGGGCACTGCACTAATGCATCATGGGAGAGCGAGATGTGGCACCCAGAGCCACGAAAATTTGAGTCAAGGGTTACTATAATCTTTCTTGTATTTTGAAGTTTCTGCATCTGAAAACTTGAGTTTCTGTGCATTATTACTAATTTATTATAATTTCTTTTGTTCTTAGTTCTTTGACATGCTGAAGTCCAGAACGGAAATAGTAGCGTTAAAGAAGTGGGCCCCTTTAATCTCTTCCTGAAGGGGATATGCGCGCAAAGGAGCAAATGAAAGAGGATACACCTTGCACTCTGGCGTATGGTTCCTGACTTTCCAAAACGACTGCGGCGGCCAGTGGGTGAGACCCGGAAGGAGGAACAGGGCCATTCGTTCGCGCCTGGCGATAATGTCGAGGTCGCCGAGGGTGAGTTAGTTCACCTGCAGGGCAAGATCATCAGCATTGACGGCAACAAGATCACCATGCTGCCCAAGCACGAGGATCTCACGGTGAGTGTGCCGCATCGCATTGTCTTTGGTGACGACTCAGTGCTGGGGCTAGCCATAGGGTTTCGGAAAATCACGTTAAGGGAAAAAGTGATGCTGTACTGTTGTTGTGTGCATTGCTGCACCATCGTAGTGTCAGAGCTTCATTGTTTGTTGCTTTCGGTGCCCTGTCTTCACCCTGTTTCTCACAATATGCCGTTTTATGTATCATGAAGCTTCCTTCATTATACCGTTCAGCTACCACGAGAATTATGGATAGCACGTGGATTTGCCTAATGTTCGCGATTGTGGCTTCAGACGTTCTTTCAGCGCCATTTATCATGCTTTAGCTTTCTAAATTTCCTGGCGGTCAGAATTTTCTAAACGCAGAAAGGCAATAAGTCTCTGCACACATGCATAGTCATCTAGAATAGTTGGACCTTTAATGTAAACTTTTGTTCAAAAATGGTGAACTCGCACAGTCGCAAAGCTGTTTGAAGCCAGGGGGACAAATTTTAGGGGAATTCATGTAATGATTATCGCTCTCATGCTGGCTGAACCACAGAACCTAATTCTAGTAATTTTTGTGGGAAACTTTATGGTATGCACGGTAATGCTGGAAAATCGGGGCTTTGCACTGATGTCATTCTCAAAAAGACAGGATACTGTAAGTATGCATCTTAGCGATTGGTGTTCCACCTGTCACAATGGTTGAGTCCATTCCAAAAAAATGTGTGTGCAGAATGCTTCCTTTTCTGTATTATGTACAGTTTATGTTAAGATATAACTTGGGCAGTGTGTTTACATGTATATGTACTTTGTGAAGATAAAGAAAAAAGAAAAAAAGATGACAAGGTTTATGCTAAATGTATGCCAGTTTTACACATGCATCATTTATTTTCTCGCTTACTTGTACTGTATGTCAATAACTATTAATTAAATGTATAGTAGATAGACGTGCGTTTTTTACAATATATCACTATAAAAAAGCTCTATTTGTGCAGCGATGATTATGTTTTAGGCCAAGCCATTTTAAAGACAAGAACGCTTTATTTTATCACCCACGATTGTATTGTTGCTTTTCCAGGTGTGCATTTGTTTGTGATGGTGGCCAAATGTAAGGCTCTGACATGTAGTTTTGAAGCTACGCAATGTTTAAAGCAGTTCCTCAGTTATTCTGCATTGTGAAGTCATCATGCCAATTAAGATTAACAGTAATGTTGAATACACTGATGTAATGACACCTGATAGAGTACAATATGTGGCAGCCCTTGATGCACTCAAATACCAAAGAGACGCGTTTGAGAGGTTGAAAATTGTTGAATTTCACAATGCACTTGAACATTCTTGAATGTCATTTTGAACAATGCTTAGCAAATCTAGGCAGGGTCTGCACCGTCTTCCCCTTTCTCTGTAACCATTCCTTCAGAGTAATAGAAACCAGTCTTGAATGCCATGCTTTTGCCATACTGTGGCCATTTCTTTAACACCACTTATTTGTTTTCGACGCTTAGCCAGCAGGTTAGTTTAATTGATCAGAGCCAATCCAGTCCAGTTAGCAACTTTATGGTGGCTGATATCGAGTCTGGTGGTCTGTTTACTAGGCTATTATTTCCTGTACCATTTTCTTTTTGCATATGTAATAATTAAATAACTGTGCCTGTTGCTGATGATGGCATTTTTTTTTAAAACCTGGCAAACATTATAGCGAATAAATGTTCAACTAGGTCTTCAAAAAGGGACGGTCGATGTGATGGGATCATCAGTCCAAGTTATTTCCCTTGCCTAATGAAAGCCTTGTTTTGTCAGAGCCCTAGTAGTGTAAAATTAACCGAAATTGTTTTGCACCATAGTTATGAACCATGATAAACATTGAAATATTTTTTCAAAATTCCCGACTACTACGTAGTTAAGCCTTTTGTTGCTGAGCACGGGATTGTGGGGTTGAGTACCCGCCATTGCAGCCACATTCTGTTCAGGCTGAAATGCAAGAACTTTTGTGGGCTTATAATTAAGTTCGTTGTAAAGAGCCTCGGAAGTTGAAGATAATTTGGAGTTCCACACTGGTGGCACGCTTCGTAACCCATGAGTTGCTTTGGGACGTTAAATCCCGTAATTCGAAATTGACTCTGATGCCTAACATTTGCAGTCTCACTTGCCCTTAGTGTCTCGACAGACACCAATTTCATTGAGCCTGATTTCCCACAGGACCCTCTCGACTTTCAAGCTCACGAGCTGAAAAAGTACTTCAAGATGGGCGACCACGTGAAGGTAATTTCTGGACGGTTTGAAGGTGACACTGGCCTGATCGTTCGAGTGGAAGACAACATGGTGGTCCTCTTCTCCGACCTCACCATGCATGAGGTAGGTTCATCGGAAGTATGGCACTTCCTACAAACAAATTGTGGCTTTGCTTTAAATGCAAAGCATTGATAGCGATAGCGGAGTGTTAGACAATTACATGAAGTGTGGCTCATAGTTTCATGGGCAGTTTAAATTGCAGTAAACTAAAGTGTGGTATCATGCGCCAAAGGACACACATGAGCTGAGTTCACTCAATGACTGCAAGCACTCGTGGTAACAACAACGCTGGTGTGAGTACCAGCAGCAGGGAGTGTGTTTGCTTGTCTCAAAGTGAATGTTGCTTGCTGCCACTCCCTTTACAATTTCAACTGTTTGGCACCTCTAGAACTCAGCACATCACGTGACCTCCAACACTTCTAACCCAAAATAAATAAACAGCAAAGTAAACTGACACACCATAAATCCTATACACACACGAGAAAAATCCATAAAGCTACATAGCTATATTAATCAAAAACAAACTAACCCTCGGCTGTATATTGTTCCTCTTTTCGACTAAACAAGTCACAAAAGTTCGCGAGAAATCAAACATTCTGATCGTCACCAGTTGTATCGGACTTCGGCCTGGCATGGCATGTGACGTTTGGTTCCGACGTGGCATGGGCACGTCATGCAGTCATGGCGCATATCTGCACTTCATGCTACTAACACGCAATGTGTTGAACGAAAGTGCCTCTGCAGCCTTGACTGTTGTGGTGCTTCAACTATATCTCATCTCAATTAAACACAACACAAAGCAAAACTGGGGAAGCAAATTCTTCATGCTGCTGGCATTGTAAAAAGCAACAAAATTAATTTAATCACTAGTTTTTGCAAACTGCCTGATCATATGTGGACACTTTTGCAGCTCTCTGGAAGTCTGAAAAGTCAATTGGCAGATGTACTTCCGGCTCAGTTTGAATCTGAAAAGCCTTCCGTTGTACTGGCCGAGTTTGCTGCCATCTCTCGCAAAAGAGAGAAGCATAGGCCCCTGCCACAATGAGGTCACACATGGTTCATGCTGCAAGCTGGGTCCATGGGCTGTAGGAGAAATATTGGTGGAACCTACCAGCTGTCGTGAGGTACCAGCTACGGACGCTGGCGCAGCCTGCATCTGGCCACTCGACCACTCTAGAGAAGTGGGATTCCGTCTGTACTTGAATGAATAGAAGGTGAAATGTTGTTTTAATTGTAATGTAGAAATGATGAGGAATAGTTAAACGGGAAATTAACGAAAAGACAAATCGCCACCCGTGGGAAGCAAACCCACGTCTTCTGCATTACACGTGCAGTGCTCTACCAATTGAGCCACGGCAGCAGCCATCACCTTGTCCACTTTCATCTGTGTTTGTTGTGCTGGCCTTAGGAGGCTTAGCCAGCGCCACCCATTCACCTCAGCTACCGGCGGCCCTTTTTTTGCCCGGCCGTGCTTCACGGTGTTGTGTGCGCTCTCTGTTGCAGCTGAAAGTCCTGCCCCGAGATCTGCAGCTGTGTGCAGACATGGCAACCGGAGTGGATTCCCTGGGACAGTTCCAGTGGGGAGATCTCGTGCAGTTGGAGTGAGTGTCTGCTCTTGGTGTTAGCAGGATTGGAAGTCCAGCTCTGTCGATATGATACCAGGGCCAGTATTCTGCGCTGATGCAAAATAGTATTGCATGCAGTTACGGCCACATTTACGAGATATTGCCTGGCTGTACCGTGTAGGCTCGGTGTGAGGGCCTCGCTTTTTTTTCGCAATATGATGAGGTGCAGCTGTTACATGGGACCGAACCTTTTGGTCAAAATGGTGCCGGCGCAACCGGCGACTACTGCACACTCCGGGTCCCCGGATGTACCGTTGCATCAGAGGTCGATGTGCGGCTCTCGCCACCTAGTAGCGGCACATGGAAGTACGCAGCGCTCAAAAACTCACTGATGCAAGGGCACCATCGGGGCACCGACCGCGACTGCTTCTTTGTTAAACCTCAACATAATGAACTTCGATATAACAAAATGCCCGATATAACAAAGTACCCGATATAACAAAGTACTTAACCTTTTATTACTTGTCCATTAACACCATGTATTTAGAACCTCAGTATAACGAAGTGTGTTTATACACAATTTCAATACAACGAAATTTCACTGTCACTGCGAAGGAATACCGAGACACTAAATGGAAACATCGTGGATGCAGATGGTCAAATGGCTGAATTACAAGCGGCTCATTGCAAACGCACCTCTCAAAGCGCGCCTACGACCAAGAGGAAGTGCTGAAATGGAGCAGCTTCATGTTCCGTATAAAGTCCAAGTGCGATAAGATCCTATCGTGCCCCACACGCTGTATGCTTTGGGTACGAGTGAAAGCATGTGAGGGTTAGCGGAGAAGTATGATGGCTTGCTGGGCACCGTCTTCTGTTTTCCTGTGTGAGCAAAAGGGAAAGGGTCAGAGGGGAGCAAGCTCGTGGTAACGGGATCAGCGTGCGCGAGAGGATGGGGGGAGAAAGTGGAGGGGGCAGGTTTGCACACGTCTGTTCCAGCGGTTCTGAGCACATACACAGCCCATGCACTCTTCTAGAGGTAATTAGTGCCGTGTGCAAAAAGTGAGCGTGCCAATATGGCGTGGCATCATGTGTGCTGTCTTCCCGCTTGTTTAGTACTGGAGGTGCGTAATCTCGAGTTTTGGAGACACGTTGAAGCGAGGGGCAGATGAAGCACTCACTTCCAGCGGCCGGTGCTTGTCATGATACTGTCGTCCCACTGCGGACGACTCTGTCAGCCGCGGGGGCGGAGTATACACGAAAGCGTGGCCGGCTTCGCTTCGTACTGTTGATGTGAAGACATCGTTGACAGGGCGTGAAACTGTGTCTTTCATCGCCAACTCTCAAATTCAACAAAGTGAATTTTTTTCCATTGAAATTTGCTTTTTCCGACTGCCCGATAATTTTGAAAATTTTGAGGCCCCTTCTGTGCAAGAAAAATGCATTGGCGACTGTGCTTTTTTGCATGAAAGGTCGAATTTCAGTGCAATGAAATTTCGATATAACGAAGCAAATTAGCGATTTTGCCGACTTCATTATATCAAGGGTTAGCTGTATGTCCGAAAATTTGCATAATTGTATCTACAAAAATGATTGGCTGGTTCTGTCCCTGGGATTACCTACACTAAGCACCTTACATGTGAGTAAGCAAATAGGGACGGCAAGACTGGAAGGAAAACAACACTGTTCCTGGAGTTTTGTGCAGTGGCCAACGATTGTGCCGAGTTGCATATTACGAAATTTCTCAACGTTGTTGCATGTAGTTAATTCTCAGTTGATTTTTTTTCTTTATCAAAGGCTTCTCTGTAGTTATTTGTTATTTACACAGTCTGTGGTGCCCAAATTTGGGTAGTTTTCTAATGCAATGACACAAATTTGATTACTCATTTAGTAGCCATTTACTGGTCACATAATTCATAACCGCTATCAACAAAGTTGTGAAATGTGCTAGAACTTTCAATCTTGGGAACATGCTTTCTTTATATTGAAAGTTTGCCCTGAAGCGTGAAATGGGTGAAGCATGTTACATATACAAATGTAAATTTGTTTTGCTCAATGAACTCGACGGAATGAGATTTCTGTCAATGGCTTTATGTTCTTTTTTTGTGACAAGGAATGACATTGTACACGTGAAGAAACTGAGTGCAAAGTTGTTTTACTAAACATGGGCACTGCTCTCTGCAGTCCCCAGACTGTGGGAGTCATCGTGAGGCTGGAAAAGGAGAACTTCCAGGTCCTCAACATGCACGGAAAGGTGAGCCCCACCTACCCACACAAGTCCCTGTGACAGATTTTTCAATCAATCAATCAATCAATCAATCAATCAATCAATCAATCAATCAATCAATCAATCAATCAATCAATCAATCAATCAATCAATCAATCAGTAAGCCTTCACAACTCCCTCTTAATCTCAACTAGAATGTCGCCTGCTCAATTTTGGTCCCTAGTAGATGCTGCCGTCTTGCATTGCTATGCATATTATTATTTTTCCTTTGAATTCACTACTAGCGCACCCTTATTGCTGCTGTGCATGTGCCATTTCCAACGTGCAGTGTCCTTTTGATCACATGCTGATTATTTTGCCACCGCATTGCTCTGCAGCTTGTTCAGGTGAAGCACCAGTCGGTGACCAAGAAGTGCGACGCGCGCAAGGCGGTCGCATTGGACTCCGACCAGAATCAGATTCAGGTTCGAGACATCGTCAAGGTTATCGACGGGCCACACTCGGTGAGACATTGTGCCATTTCTTTTCCTATTTTGCGCTTTCCTTAAAGAGGTACTAAAGGAGCAATGTGAAATCAATGCAAACTCATATCATGCATACCAAACAGTGCTGTCAAGGCCAGCGACACTTCTGTCAATGCTCACATTCGTAAACTAAAGAATAGTGAGCCGTGCATCACGTAATTTGATGTGGCATTTAAGTCTCATACCTTTATGTTGCAGAACATGATGTAATGCAGATTTGAACCTGCATACCACCGAGCAGGCATAGTGACATGTTCATGTGACCAGCGGCCGTAGTTTGTAAGAGGCTGTGATCCTTGTTTCGGTTAGTTGAATTAACTGCAATATGTGGCCTTCGTGATTGGCGACAATGGCTGTTTCATCAAGATCACAGAGCCCATGCACCGTACAGTCAATGTTAGCCACCTGCTTGTAGGTTCTGAATATTAAAGCGCATTCTAGAAAGCCATTTCCGAAGCACCTTCCCAATTTCATTGTAGCTAAAGAGTCGCCAAATTGTTCTGTCAACCAATTTTCAAAAAATGCCGCCATTTGCTGAACAGAAAATTTGCCCCTAAACAGACAGAAATGTTGTTAATCTGGCGACAAAATCGCTACAGCGGCAACACTCTTTCTGAGAAATTCTCTGGTGGCAGGTTGAGTGATCCGGCCTTCATCTTTTTCTGCTCAGGGCCGACAGGGAGACGTGAAGCACATCTTCCGCAACTTCGCCTTCCTCCACTCTCGGATGATGCTCGAGAACGGCGGCATCTTCGTCTGCAAGACAAGGCATCTCCTGCTTGCTGGCAGCACCCGGGTGAGTGTTTCTTCTTGGGGTTGGTGTTGACGAAATGCACTGGAGGTAACGGCCTGTGTTGAAAGAAACGAAGGATAAGCAGCCTATAACAAAGTCACCTCCAAAATAATATTACCTTCATTATATTCAATAATTGTTATACGCATGCATGCTGATATCAGCGAAAAAAGAAAAGTGATGAGATCACACCATAGCAAACCAAAGCCACATCCTCTGGGAATGTGAGGGCCTTCCCCTACCCAGAGAGCTTCTACCACCTCCCTCACAAACGACATGGGAGACCCTAATACTGTCCTACGAAGAAAAAGTACTAAAAGCAATCATTGCCTGTGCAGAAGAGGTCGCTGCCAGCACTTTCGTTTACATGCAGCCAAGTCTGCCTGTATTTCTGCCAGTTTTGAGTTCTCCTGTACGCTGATGCAAGGACTGCAAAGGCTTGAGTCAGATCCGCGTGGGGAAGGCTCCGGAGCGCACGGCACATCATCATCCAAGTCAGCGTCTCCGTTTGATGGTGGGAGAACTTGCTCAATTATTTCGTCATCGTTCAGTTCGGCACATGACGAAACCGTGCTGTCGACGTCTGCGAAGTCTTCACGTCTAATGGTGGCAGGAATCGGCACACCACAGCCTAGCAGGTCATCAATGATGTCCGCATTTGAGCTTGTTGTGGTAGGCGGTGATTCAACCTCTTTATGTTGCGGAGTCTGGCTCATTCGGGCTGTGACTTGGGACTCATATGGAGTCGGACAGTGAGGGCACTGTTGGTGCCATTTGACGCGGCCTATCTATAACTTCACGAGAAAGATTTCTTGGAGCCAGCAGAGTGCTGTCTGGAATGCAAACTAAACAAACAAGCACAGCATGGCAGAACGCTGTCCACAAGGCAAACTCGACAAACAGAATGGCAATAGCGGGTCATGTGAGGGGGTGGTGGAAAAGCATGTGGAAAAGGATGTGATGATTGCGATGTTGATGTGACCTTGCAGTTCAGGCAAAGCCTCCAAGATCGGCAGTTGCAGTTAAATCTTAGAGGTGTAGAGTGGCGACCAAGACAAGGCTTCAGAGATTGCAGTCTAGCGTGTAATCCCTGGATGGTAATCTCTGAGGCCACACTTGATGTCTCGTCAAAGTTGCCAGAGGAGATAATGATGGCAGAGTTGGCATATGCTACAGCCACAGACAGAGTCCGGATAATTGGATGTAGCGCTGGCAGCTGTCCGAAATATCGGTCGTCTTTACACATTAAGTCTACGAGGCCACCATTGGTGCCGCGAAGCTGTCCGAATTACTGAGCATGTCCGGATTATCGGTTTCGTTTAGCAGTCGGCATCTGTAAAGACCCCTGTTTTTTAGCCAATGCTATATTTCAAACTACCGTTTATTGAGGCTTTTAGCCAGTCCTTGCCGATTCCAAATTAACTTTTGCGACTGTACTTCGTTATATCTGAAAATTCATAATGTTATTCGTGTTTGTTATACAATTGAGCCTAGATACACGGAATACCTTCGTTGCATAAAATGTGTTAACTCTATCAGCAGTTTGTTACCAATGATAGAGAACTCAAGGTGCAGAAGGGACACATTAAACCCCAAAATGATGCGCCCTACAGTTATTGGTATGAATCTTTGATTGAGCTCTATCTGAGTAGCATTGACCCGATAATGGCGCTTATAAGTTTGTCAAGCTGTTGACGTTGTAAGTCAAGCCTCTTGCATATACAAGATGCTAAGATAAAGATAAAGATAGATGCCAAGATAAAGGTAAAGATAGATGCTAAATGATGATCAAGATAGATGCAAAGACAAAGAAAAAGCAGTCGTTATCGAGACCACTGGAGTTGTGGGGAGAGGACATTTGTGGGATCTGTAGTTTCCTTGTCATATTCGTTGTCACTGGAGCACCCCATATGCGGAAGTTGTGGCATCTCTCCAAAATTGCTTCATTGGAGATGTTCTGAGACATCTGTGCGGTACTAAGCTACAACTGTCTTACCATGTTAGCACTACCCGCAATCGGCAAAACCTCAAACAGCCACCTGTGTCCGCAAAGCTGAACTGAAGTCCTGCACTATGTTTTCATACATATTGAGCAGAACGAACAGTACCATCTTTCTGAAAGCAGCTTATTCTTGCAGGCTTCCGTAAGGAAGACAAATGTCTTTGGCTTTAGCAATCTTTAGAGGACCACTGATAGGACCGTGCAACGTGCTGGTGCTCACAGGCCATTGAAGATGGCATTCTGTGGCAGACGTCAACCACTTCTTAAGTTTGCGCTCATTGTTTTCACTTATTGTATTCTATTCCTCCTTCAGAATGGTGGAGATCCTTGAATTTGCTATGCGCTGCACAGTCCTGATTGCCTGTGTGACGTAACTGCAACGGCAGCGCCAGAAAGAAAAGCTGTCGATAAGAGTGAGGCATTGTGCTGATTGGCTGTGTCGTGTTGCATGAGTCGTGCTTCCCCAGCTCATCGGTAGATGCACCACGGTTCATTCAGATCTGTTCGTAGTGACCGAACTGAGCAGGGCAGCGAGTCGTTATATAACAAGTGGACGGCCTCTCTCATAGCATCCTTGTAGAATTCTTTAGGTGTTCGCACCGAAATGTTCACCTTATATGGGGTCGATATAAGTGGGTTCAACTGTATTGTTCGACTGTACTGACGGTTTAGCGTCAGTAGAGTAGCGCTCCAGAGGGTGAGGACAACAGCGTGTCTTGTTCTTCGCAGTTTACGAATGGCGTGGGTGCAACAGGAAGCCATCTAGGTTAAACCTCCCATATAGTTGGCTACAGCTCAATGGCTTTGTCTCTTCTGGCCAGAGCGGTAACATTTGGGCTCATTGGTAGAACATCTTTAGATGCAAAGAGTGCAGGCACAGCTACTAGAGAGGGACACATGCTGCACAGTCTGTGTCCCATTCCATGGGTAGTTTCCCTTTCCATGCGGTAGTTGCATTTCGATAAAGAATGAATGCAAAAAAATTCATCAACAATTACAATAATCCCCAACACGAAATTGAAGTGCAACTCTATATGTGTTTTGATTTCACGCACCGGTGCATTGGCTGGCACGGTCAATCTGTGTCGTGCGGCACGTTGTAAACAGAGCGACGTGTGGTGCCACTGCCTCGCTAATCGAGGGAATGCGAGAGGCAGCGTGTGGGTGACGTGCTGGCGCGATTCACAGCAGCCGCCGCAGACAGGCTTCCCAGATGACACACGCTACTCTGGCGCCATCTCTTAGCCATCGTCGCTGCTCTGCGCTTTTCTTCACATGCTTTCGCCATACCCTCCTCCTCGCATCTTTCATCCCCCCTTTGCGCTCTAAGACACACATGTACCATGCTTGCGTTGCAAATTAGAAAACTCTGTGAACGGTGTAGAGTGCTTTCGGATATACGTTGGCGCCAGTGATTGCACTGGGGCCGTGTGGTGGCATCTTAGGGTGTTGGACTGATAGCCAGTGTGTGATTAGATTCAACTACTGCCAATCGTGCTTACCTCTATTGTCGCCTTACTGCTGTTTTTTGCTTTATGAGCGCAAGCTTGCTCGGCAAAGTCTGATTCTTTGTTTATTCTTTCTCTTTCTGCTAGTGTTTCTACTTCTTCAAGGGTGCTGCACCGTGACAGTAATGAGACCATGCGATTTCAGGTTGTTCAGAATTTAGCAGATATTTCACCTTCATATACATGGCCCTATCCTCCAGAGACCCATGAAAAGACTAGCGACAGAATGCCTTTTGGGGTCAATTCCTGTTTCAAAGCAGTATCTCACAAACCTGGAAGACCCGTTGTTTGATCAAATGGCACGGGTATATGTAAACAGCGGCATGTCAATGTACGTGGACAGAGTGACCATCTCTCATGTTTGTTGAGGTAAATACAGTTTAGTTTACTTAAGCACACGGATAAAAGTAACTGAATTGCTATTGTGTTAATTATTCATCCTCCTGTACAATCTCGTGTCTTTAGACGTGTACTTGAAGGGGCACTTTTTCTCGTCGGTGAGGATGCAGTGGTCTCACACAAAGTTCTCAAAAGCCGATGGCAACAACGTAATAAAGTTGTTGATTATGGTGGAATATACATCTGCCTCCAAGTTAAAGGTGAAACTTTTTTTTTTCCCCATTAGCGCTTACGGTTCACTTCTGAAAAGGATAAAAGCCAATGTCTACGGGGATAGATACTGGGTCTCGGGAGGTTATGACCCATTATTTTAGCATAGCTGTGTACACTTGGCTATACACCATGCTTTTCGAACCCTGCAGCAATCGACTGGCCCCACTATGGGTGGCTACACGCCCCTCTCCCCCCGCATCTCAAGTCCCATGCACCCCTCGGGTGGCGGGGGTGGCGGTCGCGGCGGGGGCTTTGGTGGCGGTGGCGGCAGGGGTCGCGGAGGCCGCCGAGACAGCGAGCTCATTGGCCAGACCATCAAGATCACCCAGGGGCCCTACAAGGGTGAGTTGGCATGTTTGAGCACAGCACCATATATTGCATATTGCCGTGTAAGGGCTGCATATATATATATATATATTTGTAAATTTGGACCTGAACTTTTTGGTTGTGGCCCATTCACGAGTAAAAAGTAAATCAATTTGTATCCACTTTAGAAAGTGAACATGATTGCCACCTTGTGCAATGATCCTGGGAAGCCTGTGTTTTAGCTTTGTTTGCTACCCCATTTGTCGTTGCTAGGACGTAACCTCAGAGCTGGAGCAGCTGGAGTCTGGTTCGCTTCAAGGACACTGTTACAAGATAAAGCCTATTTTCTGGCGTGAATGTTGGTGTCAAACAACACGTAAGGTCGTGCAATTAAAAACTACAGGATTTTTCACGCAAAACAGTAGCAGCAGCGTAAGTTCTTATGCTGTCTATGAACCACAACATATCCTCTTCCGAAAACGTTCATTGGCTGTTTCATATTCGGCATTTATCAAATGACTCGCGATAATTGCATGTGGATGATGGCCCACGCCTAAACCAAAAACTTCGTTAGTTCAACCCGTGATGCATGCAAGTCTCTGGAATGCCAAAATATGTGGCATGACTTGTTGCCATTAGCTTAAGCATGTAAAATAACTTATCCTTTTTATGAGCTCCCGTAATCAAAGCAACACGTCGTCGTCGTGTTATGACAGAACTTTTCCTGTTGGAATCTCGTGACAGCATTGGCGATTATGCTGGCTAGGCTGGCTCTGAGGGTAGGCTGTTGCGAATGCCAAATACGCGGTTTTGGCTTCGTATCAGATTGCACTGTGCAGGCAATTTTCGAATCTGCTTTTTCAAGAAAAAAGCTGATCATTGGAATTGGGTAGATACTGTAATCAATCATTGTGAGCTATTGTTTTTTGCTAGAAAATCTACCTAGGGCAGGCCAAACATAGGTGCTTTGGGTGGAATATGGCGTGCATTCAATGAAATTACTGTCCCCTAAGCACCGCCGAGACAGATGTTGCCACTATTGAAGTCATTCTTGGGGTCAAGCATGCGCATGCTGACCGCTGAAGTTTGAATTGTACGGCAAAGGTTAATTTCTGGATCGAAATACCAACAGTTTGGGTGTGTATAATTATGTAGGCACCAGCTGCCACTTATGGTTGGGAACTAATTAAGCAAGGAATTGAATTAACCACAGCTTGCTCGTGCTTTTGCTTGAGAATACAAAGTTATTGAGTGGAAAGTTTAAGTGTTGTGTAGCACTGTGGCATATAATACATATATATATATATATATATATATATATATATATATATATATATATATATATATATATATATATATATATATATAAAGAGCGTGTGTGCGTGTGCACATGCTATACTGGTTGCTGTCATATGAGGGCCTCTTTTCGACTGGAGGTAGACTTTAACCCCTGTTGAGGTGTAACTGGGACTGACATTTTAGTAATTTGAACACTGTTATAGACTGCAATTTTCAAGTTATGCTGTGGAAAGTGCAAAAAGCTGTTGCCTTTGGTCTCCAGGACACATTGGCATTGTCAAAGATGCCACAGAGACGACAGCCCGAGTGGAGCTCCACACCAAGTGCCAAACCATTTCTGTGGATCGGTCTCGTATTGCAGTTGTTGGGTGAGTGTTGAAGCCATTGTTTCACGTTTTTGCATGCGCTTGCACACCTCAGTGGTACTTTGATGTTCTGGGAAGTGCCTCTCTGCGTCAAATTTACTGTGTTTAGCCCCCACAGTCATGGCGTGTGCATTTCCATAGGCAACTTGTTTTTGCCAGTTCTGTTCAGTAGAAGCAAGAAAGGGCAATGGACATAGAGGTTTGAGTAAATCAAGCTTGCTGCGTACTAAACGTCGCTAGACATCAATGTGCTGAGTAGTGTTACGCTCAGCCACATTACAGAAGGCGCTAATTAAAACCTCGCTAATTTGGATTTCACAGGACCGAAGAGAATGTCTGAATTGACCAAATGTCGAATTATAGGGGGTATCAAGAAAACAATAAACAAATTCTCACTGCATGGACGTGCTTTTATTTACTCAATGAATCATTAGATCCTGTTTCTATGTTGCACAAAAGCAGTGCGGAAGCTGCGATTCTCATCATCTCGTGACTGATGAGTGCTCGCATCGGTGAAGGCCTCGCGACATCCTTTGCGATGTGGCCGTAATGTGCGTCTTTGTCCAGGACACACTTTTCACTACCGCGCGCACATCACGATTACTTTTTCACAACCTGTTAGCTGGTCGCTAACAAGTTGTGTGTCCATCGTGATGTAGCTGGCGCTCTTCATCTTCGGCAGATTCCACCATGTTTGTGACATTGCGCGTGCAGCCATTGCACTTAGTCTGAACGATACTACTGTTTGATGCAACCACTGTGGACAAAACTGTGGTCACTATTGACGCAATCATGGAAGGCAACTAAGCAGTTATAAAGACATGCAGCCAATAGGGTGTTATGTGCGCCGGTAAATGCAATAAATGCTATAAAGGAGTGATGTGTTTAAGTGCATGCTGTTGTATGAGTTCCGCTGATGACTATGGCGATGTGAACTCCACTGCTTCATTTCAGTTGGATTCGTGCATTGCTTTTGCTCTTTTGCGTCGCACATTTGTGGCACTCTGTGCTCACTGAGCTCCGAGAATTGTCGGAAGTAACCAGTGTGTGGCCAAATATGTCCGAATTAACGACAGTATTACTACATTAACGAATGCATACGCCTGCCGGGCCAGAAGATGAGTCTGAATTATCTGATTTTTCTAATTAATGAGGGTCGAATTAATGAGGTTTCACTGTGTTATGGTTCACGGGATGTTTGACATGCTGCGTTCCTCAGCAATGGCAAAAGAATGTTTTTTTTTTCTTCCTTATAATGCATGCAGCCAGTGTGCGCTTAAAGAAAGTGATCCAGTTCTTTGTATGCGTTAACATGACATGAATGGCTGTTCAGTAAATTTAGATGTAATTAGAATGGAATTATATAGACTTGTTAGAAAATGCAGAAAGGTTTATCTTTTTTTACAATGAGACCTGCAGCACCTTAGGACAAAACTGTGCAACAGCTTTATCATAATTCGGGGCTGAACAGGTTAATATGTCGTCATGTGAATTGATTTCATTATTATAATTATTTTTTCTGGTTCAGTGACGCACTACTTCTTTGAAGCATGGCTGCTTCAGAAAGCAACAAAAAAATTAATTTTCTTGTCAACTGTCAGTTCTAGCGCTTAGCCTCTGTGATTCTGAGACACACAATCCGTTGTCCTAATCAACCGAAATTTTGCACTAGGAAAGTCCTTGTTCATTTTTACATGACATGCCAATAGTGAGTGTTTCAAATGATCGCACATGTCTAGTCAAAAGTTTATCATCGTTACACAAGCTAACTCGCCGTCATCTGCGCTGACGTCGGGGCAACTTTTTCATCTTCTCGTTTTTG
This sequence comes from Dermacentor andersoni, assembly GCF_023375885.2. Classification (NCBI taxonomy): domain Eukaryota; kingdom Metazoa; phylum Arthropoda; class Arachnida; order Ixodida; family Ixodidae; genus Dermacentor; species Dermacentor andersoni. The sequence continues at coordinate 53,463,022 of NC_092824.1, forward strand.
TTTTTTTTCTGTATGATGGGCAGTGGTCCTGGGGTGGCTCTTTTGCACGTTGGCTGCTGTGTGTACGATGAACTCTGGTCTTTCGTCGTTTCGTTTCTGTAGGAGTGCGAGCAAAGGCGGTGGCGGAGGAGTTTCGACGTACAACCGGACGCCCATGTATGGCAGTGGCAGCCAGACCCCCATGTACCAGAGTGGTTCGCGGACACCCATGTACGGCTCGCAGACGCCCCTTTACGAAGGTATGTGCGCAGTTTTTACTATGAATGTCATTGCAGAAGACAAACCGAGGGAAAAGTGCAAACTTGAAAGGAAAGCATCATGACGCCACGATACACTGCGTCGCTCCGTTCCTGCAATTGATGCAGCAGCCGCATGCTAATGTAACGAGAAGAAATGCATGCAGCACTTCTTTACTTCTTCATGAGCAGCACCATCATGCCTAGCCTTATTGTCACTTGACGTCAGCTAATTATGCTGCGTGTCATGACACCTCGCTAAGGCCTATGGGGCCAGGTTTCGAGATCAACTTTAGTATGAAACGAAAATATCTTAGAACGGTTATGCTTCCACACCTTCATACTTGTCAACTGCGATATTTTTACTTGCAAGAAGAGAGTGGTAGAGCTGCTATAACTTTGAAAACATGGGCTGGCATTCCTTTAAGAGATGTGAGAGGGCAGTAGGGACAAAAGAAGAAATGGGGTAACTGATATTGAAGTGGAGAATAGTAGAAAAAAAGAAAGACAGGGTGAGGCAGGCCATGTGATGCGTGGCGCAGACGACGGGTAGTCTGTCAGAAGTAACAAAAAGAAGGATGCCGAGGGAAAGGAAACATGGTCGAGGACAGCCGAGGGTTAGGGTAAGTTGTGACAAAGAGTAAACCTGCAGGTATAGAATTAGTCGAAACTATAAGTTGTGTGGTTTTACATGCCGAAAGAAGCGCGATCTAATTATGAGGCACGCTGTAGTGGGGGACTATGGATTTATGTTGACCACCTGACGTTCTTTAATGTTCACCTAAATCCAAGCACACAGGCATGTTTGCATTCCGTACCCATTGGCGTGCATCAGCTGTGGCAAGGGATTGAACCCGCAACCTCGTGCTGAGCATTGCAATGCCATTGCCACTGAGTAGGGGGATACGTGTAGGATGGAGTGGGCTGATGGAAGATATGGGTAATTGGGGAGATCGTCTTCAGCCTGCAATGTCCATAACATAGGCTGAGGATGATAGCGGGGATGATGTAGTACCACAGTGACTGTTTGGCGTTGCATAGGCGTCAATGACATTTAGTAATTGCAAAGGCATGGTGCATTGGTATTGCTCGTACAGACTACGTCGTATTGTAAACATTCTGTAGATAACCTTTTCTGTTTCCGGTCTCTCTCCAAAAAAACAATTTGTAGAAACTGTGCAGTGTTGTACAAGATCAGCCAAAAGCAAGCATGCCACCTCATCATTCGCAGAGCGCTAGAAATTTTGGCACAAGGAAAGTCTTTGTTCATTTTTACTTGCCATGCTGGTAGCGAGTGTTTCAAATGGTCGCCACGTGTCTTGTCAAAATTTGATCATCGTTATGCAAGCTCACTCGCCGTCGTCATCTGCACTGACGTTGGGGCGCCTTCTTCTTCTTATCGTTTCTTTTTTTCTGTCTGTGATTTTTCTTATTTCCTGCGTGATTTATTTTCTTATTTGTTTCTCGCACGTGCCTAGTCTAAGAGGGTCTCGGGCATAGTCGAAGTTTCTTTTGTTGAATCTGATGCTTTACCATCAAGCTACCGTAGTGGCTGAAGAAAGCGGACAGAAGGACGGTCACTGCAGTAGCTTAATGGTTGAGTAACACACGTAATATGGAAACGATGTTGGGTTCGCTTCTACCCTCAGCAGATTTCCTTATCATCAATTTTTATTTCCTGTTTCCCTATTATATTTAGATTTCAATAAAGAAAGAATACTGTAGATTCCCCCTTTGCTTTCCTTGGCTTCATTGTGTGTTGGCTTCAATTGGTTGTTTATTGCCTGTGATTCTGAGGCGTTCATCATCTTGGCTTGTGCAATTGTTAGACGTGATGAGTGAACCGGATGCGGCCCTTGCCTTCGCTCTACGTGCCCAACAAGTAACACCTGTGACCCCCCCCCCCTCGTACTGCTGTTTGTTGGACTGGTTGTCGCCGCATCGTCTGTTTGCGTGCATTTTTGCGTGTGCAGCGGGCAGCCGGACCCCGCACTTTGGCGGCGGCCAGACGCCCCTGCACGACGGCAGCCGGACGCCCGTGCACGGAGCCTGGGATCCGACGGCGTCCAACACGCCGGCGCGGACGGAGCTTGATGACTACACGTTGGATGAAGGGTCGCCGTCCCCTTCTTACCAGCCGGCAACACCCGGATACCAGGCACCCGAGACCCCCCAGGGCCCGTATACGCCCCAGACACCTGGCATGTATGGGTCCGACCACAGCTACTCACCCTCGCCTACAGCCTATCAATGTGAGTACTACCGCAGCCCATAGAGCTCTGAGCCGCAGGAGCCCTGGACTAAGTAAGGGTGCCTCCCGCACAAGCAGAAAGACACCTGCTTGTCCTTTCTTTTTAATAAATGTTTCTCCTCCTCCTCCTCTGCTAAAATTGCTAGAGAAGACTGATTCTGTGACAGCTACCATGGCAATGATGGTCTATGCATGGATTTGTCTGATTTTAGTGCTTGTGGCTTTGTTTGCTGCGCTTTATCTGCCTTTATTGCTTACGTTTTTAAGCAACCATAGTTTTTTTTTTTTCTTGACGCAGAAGGCAATAAGATGAAGGTCACTGAAAACTGTGGCATTTATGACTTAACATTTAGTCAAAAATGATCATTTTTGCAAAGTCGCAAAAGCCGTTTGACGCTACAAGGACAACCCTTAGGCAGAATCATGTACTCTTGCCGCCCATCATTGCCGTGCTAGCTGAACTGTCCTAGGGCCATTATTCTGAAATGTTCGCCTTCCACGATAGCTTTGACGCCGCAATAGTCGCGTTCAATAAATCCAGCGACTGCTTACCTGTGACGTCAGCGTGCACTACCAACATGCGCTCTCAAACGCTTCACATTGCATGCCAAGGCCATAGTTTTGCGGAAGGCGAACGTTTCAGAATATGGGCCCTACTCTCAGCTCCTGTCAGACAGTAATTCCAAAGTTCCCTCTATAGTAATTTTGTGCTCTGGAGCCTATGACAAGCCCTTTTATAGGTTTCCTTGCTTGTCCTCAGCAGTTTATTTTAGTTTATGCATTTACTCAAAATATTTATTTATCAGAACCAAAACAAAAATCTGAGCAAGCCACGCCTTCTGAGAATGCGTGTGGCTGTGTACTGCTACCAACCCCGAAGGTGATGAGAAGGTGTTGGTGGTCATGGCCAACTTGGGGAGAGCAACATCCTTAGGGAGCTTATCTCGTGGAGCCAGTTTATCTCTGATACATGAAGTAGTGTTCACATGTGCAGTAGTAGTCACAGAACGAGTGTAAAGGCTCGTCTTAAGAAAAAGCTTTAGCTCAGGGCCAACTCCGATTTCCCTATTCAAATAAATGGGAAATGCAGAAGTGTTCTTATTGAACAACCACTGAATTGGGGGGGGGGGGGTCTGAATGAAATTTGTTGCATTGGACCCCACAAAGTCGAAACACCATTCCACATCAGAGAAAATTAAAACTTGTTCACACTGATTTCTGGCCACGGACAATGCATTAGTACAAAAAAGAAAAAAGTAAATAAATTATAGTTGAGTGAATGTTCATTATGGCAATTAATTAGTAATTGGCTTGATGAACAATCCACTACTACAAGCTCGCTCCAGCATATTGAAAACACTATTATGGGCTTTACATTAAGTTCACAGCACCTAAATCGAAATTTTGAGCTATCAGATTTAGTATACATAAAAGGACATGTGCTTTGTGAGATTAAAGCTCAATTTTATGGACTACCTGCTACATTTGACAAGAACTTTTATTTAGGGCTAATAGTTCCTGCAAAAATTGCTGAAAATCTTGAGGTTGTCTAAAAAATTGAAGTGCAAAGTTTATTAATCCACAATTCTGCGCTTAAAACAGATACTGCAGTTCTCCGAATTGTCTCACTTGTGTAGGCGTGCACCGTTATAAATATTATGCGACGCCAACACCGAAAGAGCATGTCTGGAGCATGTCTACAACTAGCGCACTTTAGTTTATTTTTGTGTCATGCTCCTGTGGCTGTAGATTGCCTGCACCACTGCGTTCGGAAGTGTATATACCACGCTGTTTCTGCCACATCTTTCAGCATCTCCGAGCCCCACCGGTTACGTCACCACGCCTAGTCCAGTCACATTCCAGGCGGGCACGCCTTCCCCATCTACGTACGGTGGCTACAGCCCCACGACACCGGGTGCACCGTCGCCGTTCAACCCCCAGACACCGGGTGCTGGTAAGTGAGCCAGTTGTTGCTGAACAAGAGTTTTTTAGCACACATTCAAGGACGGCAGCGAAGGAGCTTAGAGCAGACTAAAGTTAGCCAGACGCCCCTGCATACAACAAAACTATTCTGCTTACTCGTGGAAGATTTGCATCCCCCCACTTTTAAGTTTAAAAAAAAAATATTTATATGTATATAAATGTAGATCCAATGTTCATGTTGTAATACATGTAGTGTAAAGCTTTTGTGAAAATTTTAATGAAACGCTGTAAAATCAAATGTGATCCAAACAGTTGTCTTAATTGTCATCCAATGCAATGTGTAACCTCATGCAGTGTTTATGTTTACACGCTAACTCACAAGCTATGCCGAAATGCCGACAGCAGTTCATGCTAATGCACCGAGACGTCGGCGGAGGGATGTCTTAAGGACAAAGGTGATGTTTGATGTTTGTCGAAGGAAGAATGGTGTAAAAAGAGGTGTACAGCCAATACAAGTACGACGCGAAAGTGGTGTGGTCGACTATTATTCGGTCATTTCATTCTGGCATCTTAGGTCTAACATTAAACCGACGCGCATGACTGCGTGCTTTTGCACACAGCTGTTCTTGCACGCACATGCTTTATTCGGCAAGCCACGGTCAGCAGACGTCTCGGAGGGCTCGCAAAGAAAGCTTTGCTCTAAATTTGGATTTTGAATGCTAAGGGTTCAACATTAGTTGATACCATTGCTAAATGTTTCTGGAACGTTTCTGGAACGTTGCTTGAATATCTAACGACATGGATGGCACCGAGGATGACCATTATCGAGAGCTAAGCTTCGGCACGCTGGCAGCGATATCAAAGAGGGAGACGTGGTACTTGATCAGTGATTCTGAATCTTAAATAAATGTGTGTGGAATGTGTAGTCAGTGTGCACATGTGCGCATTGTTCTGTGTACATCGTGCACAATGCTGTCCACACATTTAGTGGGTAGTTATGTGCCCGACTCTTTTAAGGGCAGTACCCTGCCAAGATAAAAAAAGGACGAAAAATATCTGCAGCTCTTGCACGAGTCAATGTGATAAGTGTAGCTTACATTCTGCACATATGCGGTGGTGCTGTCCTTACTTACTAGGTATCCTAAGCTGCTTCTTGAATACTATTCCTAAATATTATTCGTTATGTCTGTCTAGATTGGTGGATTATACTTCTTTCCAGCAGAACCTCTCTGTATATAATAAACATGTATGTTGTGAATTTTTGTATATAGCCAAGTAAATGTAAAATTTTGGTGGCCATGCTTTAATTTCACTGAGTAAGCTACTGCTAAAGCTAAACCGAAAATACAAGAAAATACAGCGAAGCGCATATTATCTTGCTGGACAATTCAAAGTATGTATTCTGGTTTGGCTAAAACTTACGTTCTGAGAGCAACTTGTAATGGCACATTCTGGACGCAGTCATACGTTTTGGTCACTGACTCAACTTGGCTGGCACACAGCTGGAAAATTAACTGCATTTTAACGAATACGTAGCTGGCAACTCTTTACACCAGCTGCTAATCTGAATACGTTTGGTCATTTTAGTAATAGCTCTGTTCATTATGGTTAAACTCAGTGCCATGAGATGGCACCACCAATGTGGCTACTCGCATTTGTATCTTTCATGGCCTAGTATTTCCTAAATGGTAATACGTGTACAGACACGCGAAAAATGTCTGTACTCCGTTTCATACTTCGCACGCAAACGCTAAAGAAGTTACACAAGTGTAGTGTAGTCATAGACGTCTCGCTCTGTGTGTTTTGCAGTGCTGTTTTTTGATCTGTGGCGCTTTCTGCGAAATAATTACTTCGCATATTACAACTTTTGGTCATGACTAATAGGGTACGTTGTAATGTCAAATCTGGCATTATTTGTACGCTATTGTGGTTCAAGCGTGCGACATATCTTGGTTTGGTCACGAGCACGAGAATTTCGCCATGGCTTCTGGTCGCACAAATGTGTCAGTCCACTCATCCGGCATTAAATAGTTTCGAATCTCTGATGCCTTCCACGTAATAACTAGGTCACATTTGGCTAAAGTAAAGTAGGAGACTTAACGTTACATAGAACTGTATGACACATTCCTGCATCTTTCATTAGTGGCACATCACCATTCTTTTACCCAAAATGTGATCAGTGGGGGAGAAGTCTGTTTAGCCTTTGTAGCATCATCTGCTGTGTATGAAATATTATGTATAAGGACTTTTGTGACTTTATGGGTCTGGTTTACACCACAGCTAGGCTTCTGCTCTGATCTCTCGTCTCCTGACGAGGCTGCTGCAGTGTCGTCCGTTGCAGCGATGCACAATAGCCCTTGAGTTGTGTCTGAGCGATGCCACAAACATCTGCAGGCATAGAGCAGCTCTCCGTGGAGTGGCAGTCCGTGGACCTGGAGGTGCGCATCAAGGACACACACGAGGGCGAGGGGCTCATCGGCCAGACGGGCGTCATCCGGGGTATCTCGGTATGCTGTCTGTCGCTCTCGTCCTGCTGCATTCACTGCCACTTGAAAGTTGGGAGAGGAAGCTCTAGGTTGGGGCAACCCCAACTTCCTTCTTCAAGTACTTGTGAAACACAGAAATGCTCTGCTCAGACAAATGCTGGACTGGCTTCAGCCAAATATTAGAGACAAAGCTGAGTTCTACCAACCGTAGGAATCAAAATTTTTACGTAGGACTTCTTACCTTTTACAAAAATGTACCAAGATCAGTAAATTTTTGAGAAGGCGGTAGTGGTGCCTGCGACCTTCCAAGTAGTTTGGGGGATCGCCGAGAGATGGCCTAAGTGTTGCGTAGGTGGTTGGAGTCTGTAGTTGCAGGACTCGAGCACGAGGTGGCAGCACTCGTACTGGAGGAGCACAGCGTGGCGTGCAGCACAGATGGAGAGAGCTTCATAATAAAGTGTGGAAAAGGGAGTGTAGCAGTGTCATCAATCCTGACAAATGGAAGCACGAAGTTTACAAATCTGCTACTCTGCACGAAAAACAGATCCCTATCACAGTTCTAACTGCATATGTTAGAGCATATGAAATGGACAAACTAGAAGAATGAGTTTGCCGTTTATGCCAAATTGTTACAAATAGATGAATGAGACAAAGTAGAAGAATGAGTTTGCCGTTTATGCCAAATTGTTACAAATAGAAGTGTGCAAATACTGAATAGTAGATTTCAAATCGAATATTGAATATTCAGAAATTTAGCACCAACTATTATGCTTACAAATTTTGTGCAAGGGATCGGTGCATCATGATCTTTGCAGGCTACTCATATTGCTTAACAAGAATCTTGGTAGCTGTCAGTAACTTTGGTACCTAGGAATAGAGATGCACAGTATGCTCTACTCTTATTAAAGGGAACACCAAATTAGTATCCCAGCGCTGCTAACAACTCAGTTTGTGCACAAAGGACTAGAAAATATTGTCACATGGTGGTGACGCTAAGAACACAGTAGCAATACTGTGAAAGGCAAAACTAGATTTTATTGGGCGAACCTGTGCCCACAAAACAGGCTACACTTATAGCACAACGAAAGCGGCGAACACAGTCGGCGATCGTCGAAAATCTGATCAGCGGGTCAAGCGCGTCGGCTTTTATACAGAATCGTCGAATGTTCCAGACTAATCGTTGGGACCCGCGTGCCTTCCACAAAGTTCTACACCATTCGCGTCAGGCGAATAAATCAGATAACACAAGGTTCGGCGACAGCAGACTGTGGATAGAAGCATCGATAACTTTCCAGAAACTTCGGATACATGCAAGCGTGTCCCGCGCTGTGCGATAAGATTTGTTAGGCGGCGAAACGTGGTCGCCCGATAAATATAAGTACACATGTCAATATGTTTTACTGGTAGAATGTCTGTCGAATAGAGCTTTCTTTCCCTTCTGAAGCAGAAGAGATAGCGAAGTTGTCCTACATACCAGTGAGGTTTTCAGTTTAGTAGTGGGCCATATACTGTGCCTAATGGCAATCTTCTGTTGCTTAGAAAGCTTTGCTTTCCGTTTTCTTCCAGAGAGCAGGAGGGTTTTTCCATCCTTATGGCAGGTAGTGACTGTGGGTTATCGCTCGTTAAGGCCAACCTGTGTGACAGACAAAAGTGGAGAATGTGCATCACGTGCCTTATTGCCGTCAGCGCTACACGGGACAACCACGTTAGGTGTCGATGGTAAAGTGTTCTCAAATCGGTGGGCCCACTGCAAGTTCATGCACCCCCCTCCCCCCCCCCTTTTTTTTATTCGTCCGCGTCCATCTGCCGTCCGTGTAAATGTTTGTAGCCAGATGTGTTGGTGTGCTAGTCACATGACATTTTCGAGCCCACCATGTAAATCCAAAGCTAGTATTTTGATGAGTTGCTCGAGGCTATAGAAAGAGACCAATGTGCACCTATGGAAAGAGGGGCCATTGTACAGTGTTCCACAAAGATGCCGACTGTGAATTCAACGCTCATTCTGTACACTTGCTTTCATTGACAAGGCAGTTTATCAGCCTTCTGAAAGTCATACAACTGCTTTGACTAGGTTTGCACTGATTTGCTGCGGAAGTGTAACTTTAGTTGCGGACACCTGACATTGTCGTTGCAATTCGGTCCAGTCAGTGATTGTGAGCTACAGTTACTGCTTGAAAATTTTCCTAGAGCTGTCAGACTGAAAACAGGCATTTTTGACGAGAGATGATGTGTGTTCAATGCATACCCATACCCAAAGCGCTGCCAAGATGAATGCTGTCGCTATTGCAGTAACCACTGCGCGGTTGCCATCGGGCCACGTGTGTGATGAGCTGCCAAATTCAAATGATTCAGCAAAGGCCAATTTTAGGATCGAAATAACGATAGCCTAGGCCCATAAAAATAAGTATGAATGCTGGCCGGCACCTTTGGTCAGGATCGAATTAACAGAAGTCTACTGTATTAGAATGGGAAAATTGTTTTATATAATAATGGTGCAAACAGCTTTTCATTATTTGAAAAATTCAAGACATATTCGATATTCGAATTTGATACTACTTGATTCACATTCAATTTGATCTTGGAAATAACTCTTTGCACAACCATAATTTTTACACAGCAAATTCTTTTTGTTGGTGCTTTGCCGAGTGAAATTTCATATCTTTTTTTTTTTTTCTGTAGGGCGGTATGTGCTCAGTTTTCCTGCTCAAAGAGGACAGAGTCGTCAGCATTCCAAGCGAACATCTCGAGCCTGTGCCACCATCTCTGCGTGGAGACAAGGTGAGATGAGGAGCCCGCTGAGGTTCTGACCAGTTTGTGATCGGTGTTTACGGTAAATCCTTCGAGGAGTAACAACGCATATTTTCCAAGTTGTAAAGACCATAGAGCTTCGTACAGTAATTACTAGAGAGATCTGTGCCGCTAGTGTCTACGGGAGCTGCGAGTCATTCAGCTAGCATGTGAATGATGGGTAGTACATGGATTCGCCTAAACTTTGTCCTGCCTTCTAATGGCTTCATGACTTTGTAAACTCGTCATTTTCAGCAAGGCACTGTGGAATAAATAATTGAATAAACATTATTGCAATTGTCCGATGGCCGGATTCGCACGCAGGACCTCTAGCACCGAAGCCTGACGTTGAAACCACTACGACGGAGACTCGCGCATCGACAGGCAGCGTAAAACGTCCTTACGAATCGAAACATTGGCGCATTTCGGTCTATCCACCTCGACAGGCTTAATGGTTGTAGTTAGTAGCAGTTGTGTGCGTTGTTCGCAGACTCTTCTGCACTTAAAGAAGTATAGATTGCTCTAAAATTTAGCACAGTGAAAACAGATAAAGCATAACAAACAAAGCTCCAAAAATGTACGAATCCACAAGCATGTCAGACAAGATCATTTACTACCCTTCATTCCCATGGTGGCTGAATAATTGCAGTGCCAGAATTCTCTCTAGTAATTATTGTAGGAAACTCTATGATAAAAACTCTGTCATGGGCTTCTTCCGTACCTGCTGACTTCCCAAAAAATTTGCTAAAATTTACAAACTTTGGCTCATTGTACGATCTTACGAACATTGCGTCGTTTTACTTTGAAAAATGAATTTGGTTCTTGAAAACCTTCTGAATGGGTTGAGGCGAGGCAAGATTGCTAAATTGGCATGCGAAAAAGAAATTGTGTTGTTACCTGCATTGCTGTCTTGTGGTAACACAAGTTGTATGCCGAAGGCGTACTTGTTTAGACAGAGCTTATTAAGTGAACTTCCTGCTACTGTAAATGCGCTGGGGTTTCAACGTGAAATTCAAAAAATGGAAGCTCCACCTTAATTGTGTCTTTTATGACCTCTTGCTGCAAAATAAACTAAAATTAACAAAAGGAGATTTCTGAAAGGATACTCAATCTGTCTAGACTTATTTAGTGTTTCTTTTTAATGTCCCTCCAACTTGCTCTGGCCTATCTGTTCGTTATAAAATATGAAGACGCCAAATAAACGGACACACACAAGAGAAGAGAACAGGACAGGCCGTTTATTTGGCGCCTTTATATATTATAATGAACAGCTACCGACTAGCCCAACAAGAAGTGCTTTTAAGCCCTATCTGTACTTTGGCACCCTTGAATGCAGTCTCGAAAGCTTTGCATCTTCTCCGTCCCAGGTGAAAGTGCTGATGGGAGAGGACCGTGAGGAGACCGGGGAGCTGCTCAGCATCGACATGCGAGAAGGCGTGGTTAAAATATTCAGCAGTGGCAAAATAACTATGCAGCCGTTGCGGCATTTCTGCAAGATCCATGAAAGCTAAAGGCAGCTTGCCTCATCAACCCGCCATACTTTTGTTCAATATGTTCCCCACATCTTTTTTTTTTCTTTGCCTTACAGGTTCGTGCAGATTCTTCTCACCTCACAAGTCTTTTTTTTTGTTCTTTTTTTCAATGCATTGGAAAGTTGTGACAACAATCGGAGACCGGTTTCTTGCCACTGTGAAGTGAATAAAACATGTTTTCTCTAGTTAGTTGTGGCTTGCGGTGTTTATTTACTAGGGATGTTTCAGTAGTAGGATCTCTGAGTTGATTATGAATGTTTTTTAACAGGTTAGCTTCTAAAATTGAAGTTAGATAGTCATAGTTTTGCCCAAAAAGCAAAGCAGCAATTGCGGTAGCAAATTAGTGGATAACTATACGAAGTGAGGATAATAGCTTTATTGGCTGTATAAAATGATAAACATTCGCTCACTAACTAAATTAACTAGCATGTTGTCATGCGCACATAGCAATCATATATACATCTCACTCGATGAGCACAACACTCGCTGTCAAAACGCTGGCGTGAAGAAGAGCGGCAGCAGCCACGAGTGAATGCACTTCGTGCTGCCTCTCACTTCAACGTGAACTAAGTAGTGAGAACACGGCGCACACGAAGCTATGAGTACTCGTTGCACATCGCTTCCAAGACGGGGCTCGCGTGGCCGTGCCATACGCAGCAGCCGCCGGAGAAGAACCCACCCACTCATCTTTTGCCCTCCCCCCGGGTGTCTTGCACATGAAAGAAGAGGGTGTGCTTCCTCCCCACTTTCCTCCCTTGCGCGTGCAAGATTGAGCCGACGTCGTCGGCTCGCACATACAGCACACAGCACGCGATGACGATGTTATCGCCCTTGGACTTTATACGGAAGATCACTGCGACGGCAGAAATGCACCTTGTGTATGCGTATAATTGCTATTGCAGTAAAAGCATTATATTACTCTGCAGCCATTAAAAGCTCTGAATGGTGTCATCATCGGTAAAGTATTCTGGTTCACTATACCATCGGTGCAATATCGGCAACAGCTTCATATTCGGCTTTACCCTCCCCATATGGCAAAGAAACAACAAAATATGCAGATACCACGGTGCTATGTGAAGTATTTAGCATCTAGCTGGCTATCCAGAATAGTTTCTGGTTCTGCAAAGCGTTACCAGATATACCATTGTGTTTGTGGCAAGAGGTGAGCAACCCTGGGTGTGACACGAACGCTTGTGTGACGAGAGCAGCGAAATGGCAATGTGTCGGTATTAAGACGGCATGATCCCTGAGCTTTTAACAAAGTGACAATCTGTTACAACCTCGGCCAATCCTGAAAATGGTACAACGTCTCACAGCGATTGTGTGGCATTAGTTGCTGCGAAGAAAAAGGTGGGGGAATGCGGGCAAACCTCAAAGGCGGTGCAGACACTGTCTTGAAGCACTAGCTGCCACCAGCATTTAGAAACGACTGGCTGCATGGTATGTGACCTGACGCACGTGAAAGACCATGGCAAATCCGTGGCTGAATGGAAGCTGGCGCACACGCTCGGTTTATGATGCACTGGCCAATAACTTCAAAGCACGAGTTGCAGTTGACACGAGATAAGTATGCATGCTAGTTTAGCATCGATGAAGAGAGAGAAAAAAAAGAGGATATATATTTCGGGGAAATTGGTCGAAAACACGAAAGTGGACCACGTATTCTAAGAAGCAGGGGCAGCTCTGTTGCACATTCACAAATACGTGGCCATAAGTGTGCACAAACTTTAATAAATTACAGTTTCGCTCGAAGGACAAAGCAAGTACAGCGATGGCAGGCATGCGAGCCTTGTGTTGCTGCATAGCGTTGACAGCTCCTCGGAGGATACCAGCAGGCATCGTAGGTGCATCCGAAGCGAAGTTGTGTGCCTGTGGCGAAACTGTGTTGTTAAAGCTCCGGCGGCACCGCGCGAGCGCCCGTATGGACACCCTTTTTGCCGCGATCCCATGGGCGCCGCCATGTTTGATCACGTGGTGACGCGTCCGTTGTTCGCCTCCCTGTTTACAATGGATGTGCAGGAAGCCGGTGCTGCTCATCAAACCTCTGTTTCGGCGGAAATATATCGTAGACGGTGACTGGATCGACGACACGAAGATTTGGCCGCAACTTCAGACGACATGCAAGTGCTTTCTGAGCTCATTATACGCTTTTTCGAAACGGCGCGAGCAGCGTTTACGGTGCTTGTACTAGAAACGGGGCTAGAAGTGTGTTCCAAGCTGTCCAAACTTTCCGCTTAAGAATTAAATCGGAATCCGCGTGTTCACTTCATTCTTTATTTGGCAACTACTTTGAAGCAGCGGCTTGTCGTGTTTTCGACTCGGTAAGGCTCCTCGGTGCAGTTCCTATCTGATTGTTTTATTGCCTAATCGTTTGCGGGTGTGCTCAGTTGCGATCGATTTGTTCTTGCTGCGCACAAGGGTTGGAAAATATATTTCCTGTACTTTGTAATAACTTGTAGCAAAGACGTATGATCGCTAGTCACTCGCTTAAGTTATGGACCGTCACGGAACTTTCAGCTAACTGTTCCCCTCCCCCTCTCGGTTGGCGAAATCAAGACATGACAGCGCGGTGTGCCGTGCAGCTGTTGCTCTTCATTTCAAAGAAAAAAAAAGCTTACAATGTTTGGAAATCAGCATTCACTTCATTTGCGTAGCCCAGGCAAAGGCCATGCCCGCTCGTCTAGTCACCATTGCGCACGCGCACTGCCCTCCGGCTTCACCGCTCGCGCCATTTTCTCGGCATGGCAGCTGCCGCCATCGTTACAGGCTGCGCGGTCGCGTGTTACGACCACGGTTTCGGGTTCCTCGATTTTTTATTTTGCCAGTCGAGAGGGGAAGGGGGGCAGTTATCTTTGCAATACCTCCGCCCCGTTGCCAGACTAAACGCCGCACGCAACAACCGCGTCACACCGGGGAAGAGCAGGACGCCGACCCTCACTCTCTTGCATGCGTAATGATGTGAATGACAATAAAAATTTGGAGTTGGATATCTCGGAGCACAGACACGGCAGAAGAATCCTTCCAACTGTTACTGTGTAGAAATACGACTGCCTCCAACTTCTCAGTGCAAACATACCGATTTACTGCAGTCAACAAAAAGTTAATTATTCAATTTTAGTTAATTTGGGCTGCTGACAGCGATAATTATAATCTCACTTTGTGTCCCCCTGGCCATATGACTTATTTGCACAGGTGGTCTTTGCGTGCCTCCCTGTGCCTAATTTTAAGAAAACTATAGAGCTTAATTTTGAACACCCTGTATATAGTGATCTACTGACTTCCAATTCTTGTGTATATTGCTTGCATCTGTTGTACAAAAGGGTTTACTTTGTACTTAACTGCCGTGCGCGACCCATGAAATCGATTTTGTCTGTACGTTGCCTAGTGAAATTATATTTCTTCATTTTTTTCCAAGTCGCACTGAAAGCAACGTACATTAGCCCCCCTCGGAAATTTGGCAACACACACGTTCGTGCCTGCATTCACAGAAACTTAACGCCCATGTTTTCATATTGCACGAATCTTTCCAGCAAATCCTCGATTAAATATTGCGCATTTCAACTCTTTTCGATACTAATACCACCCGGATTATTGTCAGCGCCATAATCCAGGTGGTAAGCAAAACTATAAACTTTAAAAATTAAATTATGGGGTTTTACGTGCTCGTCGCGTGCTAAAACCACTTTCTGCTTATAAGGCACGCCGTAGTGGAGGACTCCGGAAATTTTGACCACCTGGGGTGGTTCTTTAACGTGCACCTAAATCTAAGTACACGGGTGTTTTCGAATTTCGCCCCCACCGACTACAAACTTTAATTCACCTCTTCTGTTATGGGTCAGCAGTTCGTCCTGTTTGTCTGCACTCAAAGGCAAATTGCAGTCACAACTGCCGCTTCTTCGCACGAGGAAAATGCGAGACGGTTTCAAGTTTTCTCCAGAATCCAATGTGCCTCCAATCGGCAGCATTTGCTGACTCAGCGTCGAGCTGCTTTCGAGTGAAAAATACAAAATTGAGAGATTACGACGAAGGCGACAAATAAAAAGACGGACGAAAGAAGATGACTCGGGACAACCACGTAGGCGCACTAACAACTATTTATTCCTCTGTCGAGTGAAAAATACAAAATTGAGAGATTACGACGAAGGCGACAAATAAAAAGACGGACGAAGGAAGATGACACGGGACAACCACGTAGGCGCACTAACAGCTATTTATTCCTCTGTCAAGAAATAAAACGCTCAGTTGTTAGTGCGCCCATACGTGGGTGTCCCGTGTCGTCTTCCTTCGTCCGTCGTTTTATTTGGCGCCTTTGTGGTAATCATGTATAGCCAACTCGCCCACCAGCACGTGCTCAGTGAAAATTGAGAGCGGGAGAGAAATAACATGTTTATTTTATGAACCAAGCTTAGGATAGGCATCCCTATTCCGAAATGCCTTGAGTTAGGGTCGCCTCTTGGGCACTCGATCGTGACCAGCCGAAGCTGATCCTCGAGGTTGGAACTAGCAATATTTTGCCCGACTCTTATCGGAAAATGCCTCGGGTAAAGCGAGGCGTGAACTATATTTAGCTCAGAACGTGGCTCAGTAAATACCAACAACGTGATAAGTAAATCGGAAATCTTTCAGCTCATTGTGACAATAAGGGTTGTCCAAATCCACGTCTGAGTGGCAGCTCTCACTGGAATTATTTGCGCAGATACTGGTTGCTGGTGCTGGTTGCTCGCGCACGGCCGCTCAATGGAACGCCGTGGCTCGCGCCGGAAGTAATTTTGGAGCCGGAAATACGCGGTGAGATTTGGACACCATGTATAAGGCACCTGCATAACATCATCAAACATTTTGGCTACGTTCTTGGCTACTTTTCGCTCACGAAAAATTCGGGTCTGGCTATTTGTGGGCTACATTTAGAGATAATTTGGCTATTTTTTATTGTGGCCATCCGGCAACCCTGCTTCGTTTCCGTTCCGTTCATTCTCCGAAAACGGATGAGACGGCCAGGCGTTTCCCCGAGGAACTGGCAGCGTTCGACGAGTGGCGGCGAGAACTCGTCCGTGAAGGCCGGCTTACACGGAGTGTTTTTCTCGACGAATTTCGCACAGCAGAAAACGCCGCGGCGGGGTAACGCTCAACTTCCGCTGGCTGGGGATACGTGGAGCGAAAAAGCATGGAAAAAGCGGCGGGTGCCGCCTCAGTGTGGCCAGACAAGGCAAAACTGCTTTAGTCAACATGAAATGCACAAATAAAGTTTAGAGACTTTTGCTCTTTCTTTACAACAACAAAGTACAAAACAAAAACCCTAAAACTTTGTCTAAAGCTCCTTCGGTTGCTTTTAATAATGTGTCGGTATATTTTGTGCCTGTTTAGCGGAGAGAGTGCGTTGGAAATGAGCGGTATGACCGCGCTGCGCGTAATCGGAAAAGATTGACGTACAGACGTGCACCCGTCTTTATAATCTCTATAATCGACCCTTCCACTATCCCACAATATGGGACGCTTCTGCACCGCGCAGATGACCTTATCGTTAAATTTCACGCGAGCTATTTTGGGAGTCAAGGCCATGTCGCTAACACAAAATTTCAAGCCCGCGAACAGAGAAGCGCGCGCCCGAAAAGCAGGTGCCGGCGAGGAAGACGGAAGTGACGTGGGTGTCAGCCAGCGAGCCATGATTGGCTGCCCTTGCTGGCCGCTTCCGGCAGCGTCCGACGAGGCGCGTCAAATATCTAGCGGGTGTCAAATAACTGGCCGCGAACTTGCGATTTCGCCGTGGCCGTGCTCCGAGAAGGCACATGGCGTCACACCGCGTTCCTCGTCGTTGCGTTCGCCTCCGCTCGCTTCGCCAGCTGCGTCGCATGCCTGATAACATGTCGGAGGATTGATTGAAAAGGAGAGCTCGGGTGCGCCGCAACCACAGTTGAGGCGGCAGTATGGACGGCGACAATTCTTATAAGCAGGAGGAGGCCTGGAATCGACATCGGAACGAGATGAAGAGGAAACGAATCGCCCAGAAAACAGACGCACAGCGCGCCGAACGACTGGCTAAACGCCGCAACATAGCTAGACAACCAGACTAACCTGGACTTGCAATCAAGATTGACCAAGGCTAACCATGCTATGCCTTAGCTTTCGCTACGTATATCCTGGCATAGCCGAGCTAAGCCACTGCCAATTTTTTCTTGACGCCGGGCGTCGAATGCGCACCGTCGGGGACCGAGACTTGCCGCCGTAAAAAAATGTAGTCCGACGTAGCGTGAACACGTTACGTCACGTGTTCACGTAGCACACGTTACGTCACGTACGTTGGCGAGAACAACAGCGTCTACAGTTCGGCCGGTGGATCGACGCACGGGCGCCGCCAACGTAACCGGACGCGACCAACGCGCTCCGACGTCTAACGACGCTCACCCGCGCGACGATAACGTCGGACTATAAACGCGCCTCCGCCCGAACCCAGGCAATCCAACAGCAACGAGAAGAAGACCCCGAGCTGAGGAAGTAGGAGGCCGAAGCAATCCGGCACCGTTACCTGTGGGTCACTTAACCGTGACGAAGCAAGCAATCAAGAAAAGAATTCGTCCCACGTTCGGCATTCGATGCGAGGTAGGACAAGCTTCGCTTACCCCCTTTTTCCGGTAGGGGATGGGTTCGTAATTTTTTTCCCCTTCCTGTTTTGTGTGCGTGAATTCGCGGCGTGGAACGTAGAGGGGTGCGGTTGCTGGTTTCGGTCGCGCTTATCTTGGGTCCCATGCTCGATCCTTTCCTGATGGTATTGCTTGCCGTTTGATTTTCATCCTAAGATTGTCTTCTTGAGTTCGTGTTATCTCGGATAAACGTTGCGCCCACCATACCAACGATTCCTTGCGCACTCAAACGAAGGAAAAGAAATGTGTCCAGAAACCATCGGCGATGATTTTCAATGTGAACGAACAGCCTAACGCTTCGACGGGAACCTATTCGCTTTATTAAAGGAATGATGCCCTTGACGGCTTATATTTGTAGTAGTGAGAATATAGGTAGCCTTCGTAGTTGCATTGGGTTATTCCGTAGAGAAAAGAGCTGTTAACAAGCTCATCTGTGTATAGTTAGGCAGAAGTGCGTCTAAAAATTTACTGTAGAAACAATACTAGAACATTATCCAAGTGAATGTGAAGCATTTCTGCCCTGCACGTGGGGCAAAGACCGAACGACCTCACGTCCTCCCGGGGAAACGCTCGCTCGAGGACCGCCATATACGCGGGCCCGCGACATCCAGACGACGCGCGATGGGAACCCGAGGCGGTCGTCGCACCAAATTGCGTTTGGTGCATTTTTATTGCGAAAGCAATACTGCTCGCACTTTCGGCCCATCGGTGGTCGTGGCGCCTCCTTACACAGCTGCGCGTCATGTGACCATGTGACGTCACGCCAGACCGAGAGACAGGGCCCCAGCTCGCGGCATCGATGGTGGAGGCGAAGCCTTGCGCGCCGCTACTGCGGCGCTACCGAGTGAGGGCGCTCGCTGGTGTGACGTCACGCTAGGAGGATAAATAGGGCTACAGCTCGGCTCCTCGCAGTGGTCCGCGCGTTGCCTTGCGCTATGTCGGATGATGTATAGCCATAAGTTTAACAAAGGGCAACCATGTCCACAACATCAGCCGAAGCAAGGCGCAGCCAATGGTATTGCTTTCGCAGTATTCCAGGCTTAACCAAGCTAACTAAGCCTTCAGCCAATTTTTTTTTGAAAGTGTACGCGTCTGCGTCCTGCAAATGGCGGTCCTCCAATCGGCGTCGCCTGGTCTCGGAGTTCTCAGGTGGTGCGCGGCCGTTCGCTTGGCGTGACGCTGTTCTTCGACCGCGCGTATACTTCGTCGGCCCGTCGCTACGCCTCCTGCCTCGCCGATTACGTACGCGCCGCATACCCTTGCAGATCATTTGCGCTTTCCGCTTGGTTCTTTCGAGCGCCCATGGTATCTGCAAGTGGACGCCTATGCGCGACATAGCGTAGCTAGCGCAACCGAGCCAAGTCATATTCCTGGCGTGTACACTTGTACCGGCGAGTGGAGCATGGCCTCCGAGATTTGCGCGTGCTGGCAGGTTTTTGCTCTGGCTGTGCCATTCGCAACGGAAAGAGCGTAATTTCAAGTGGTTGGGCGTGATCGGCTCCTTCTCCACACTACGGAGGTCGTACCCCGAAGGCTTTTCGTGCGTCGAAGAGGTTTCCGCGCACTCCGTTACTGCCTCTGCGACTTGGATGAGGCGACAAAAACGGGATTTTTGCGCTGCTGTATGCTCCGTTACCGATTAGTAACCGATGGGTGAAGGTGTACGAAGGGAAAAGCGCGTGCTGGAGGCAGTTTTTTGTTCTGCACTCATATACTCCCACTACATTCACGTGGGTATATGTGCGGGTATGAGGGGTATATCTGTGGGAGAGTTCGTCATGGGCGGGTAGAAAGTACGAACAGCTATGAACTAGCCCCCTTTCATCTACGTTTGCAACTACGTATCTGGTGTTAGCTTTGTTAGCGAACGAACAAACCTAACACGCAGGAAGTGTTCCAGTTCAAAGGGAAATATTCAGTGTGAAGTGTCACTGAAAGTGAAGACACATAATGTTTGTTTCAGTCAAAGCGCAGCAAGCTTTAAGAAAGGTGTCATCGCCGATTAAAGAAAGTCCGAGCGCTCTGCTGCGTGCGTTTGTGTGCCGCAGTTTCAAGGCTGGATGGAATGAGAAATGGTGCCCGGGGAAGCGGGGAATGAGAGATTACGGAATTGAATAGGCTGACAGCGTCACCTAGGGCAGCGCTTCCTATAGAACTTTTCAAGACGTATGCACTTTCCTCCTTTCCGACTCTTACGTGACCTCACTTTGACAGTTTTCAGAGGGCATTGATCAGCAGGCCGCGCTTGGTTAGGACTGGCTTGGTCGACCCTCTTTAGAGCTGGTTTGATCCCGTGTGCGGGTGCCATGCCGGACAGGAAGTGGGGAGGCAGCTGCCTCGCGCGCGTGCTTTTGCATATTTTGACATATCGCGCACGACGTGTCGGTGTTTTCTGGTTTGCTTGATGTGCTGATGTGCGAAACTGCCAGCAACACAGGATATGCCACTGCTGCGTGGCGAACTGTCGTGGCGACTGCAACCGCGAGACCAAAGTGCGAATTTCGTTCCTTCCCGAACGACGATGACCATGGAGCCAAGTGGGAGCGACTGATCCGCCGAGATGACACAGACATCCGTAATGTTTGTCATCAGTTTTTTTTTTCGCTATTCACGATTATTTTTCTCAGAAGATGCGCACCTCGGTTCGTTCCAGTATAGCTGGGCCGTGACGTTATCGACGTCGATATCGCGGTTCTGTTGCGTTCTCAAATTATTGTTTAGATGCTACTAGTATAGCGGTCTATTTGAGGATGTGGGATCGTGAAATACGATTGGGACGATGGACGCTCGCAGAACCAGCCTGTACAGCCGTCAGCAGCTTGGCCTTCAATTTTCCTTGGTGAGAAAGGAATTAATAGGATTCAGCTGCTTTTTTACGTGCCACGGCTGCAAATGTTTTACTCCCAGCTTAGCTACTGCACATTTCGATGACGTTTGCACTTTGGCCGCAACATACAAAACACGTGGATGTTGACAGCTTCGTAAGTTTACGTTAGCATTGATTCCGGCATATTCTGTGACCATGCACATCGCATTATCTATATTACCTATATCTAGCGGCCTGCTATCTGGTCATAATTGTTCCCATACTTAATATACCGTTGCAGGTGAGCGAGCTTCATTTCTAGGTAGAATATCTCAAAACCGTCAGCACATACACTAAAGTGACCTACCCAACTTCCGTTCCGAACTTCCTTTACAATAATGCAATAATTATCACGATGATGGTTGATAACATGTCCATTCACAATTTAAAAAAATAAGATATCGCCATATATCTTCTGTCCTTCCATATTTGAGCATAATAGTAGGAGCCGTTTTTTGCCAATGTCAAGTTTTTTTCATTTTCTTTTGCATTGTAATATAAATATTAGAATGTGTGCATTTTATTGTACGACCAGTATTGCTTCTTCGTTTTGCTATATTTCGTTTATTTAATAACGTGTTTGATAAAGAAATACGTGTCTGTAAAACACGTTTTTATAGCTTGCACCCTGTTGCATATTGCATAATGTACGTCTTTTTCATTCCTCCGTTTTCTTTTGCGTCCTGAAAACTACGTATTTGTTGTGAAAATAAACTTGCAGTGCGTTGTATTGAATGAACTGAGCAATACGTCCGAAAAATAGCTCGTCAATAAAGAAAGCAATGTATTTATTCTCACGCTCTCTTGCCTTAATTTTGGCTGAAAGAAATGATTCTGTCACGTCGGGCACATTCAAGGCCTTATATTTAAATTTTTGTCTAGTCATGCGTGAATGCTCTCTAGTACAAGTGCTTTATCTTTCCCCAGTAAATGTTGTTAAACGATACCTCATTCATAATAAAAGTGCCAGTGTGGCATATTCACAGGCCAAAGGCCCACCTTGCATATATCTGTCGTCAGCGACCTCCTTTTTTTTTAGTCTGTAAACAATGCGAAAGTACGGAATAAGAAAAAAAAAAAAACATTGTCGATCATACACTGCAGGCGAAGTTTCCGCGAGTGAGACGTCGGGAAAGGTCTGTGACGACACGCGGGGACAGTGAACAGGCCTTAGATTGTTCTATAGTTAGATGCAGCTCAAGTCTGCAGTGAAGCCCCGCCCACGCACTCATAACCGCCAGCCACTGTTCCTCCGCGAGACTGCAAATAGTTCGTACTACAAACTTTCCTTGTTACCTAAATAAGGCGGGAAACACAAAAGTAAAGTTATAAGCGCGTAATTTTATACGTTTTCACTCGTCTGTTATGGTGGAACGGGGAAAGCCTAATTGTTTATTGAAGTGAAATGAAACGCTTGCTTCGCTGCAATTATTTACTGTCAAGTTTCACTTCAGTTGGCAGCGAAGTTTCGCGAGTAAAACGGGCTCAGCAGTGGAATGAATTGCACCGCGGACTTTTGAAGAGTGAAATGCTTGGACTCCATACACTTTGTACATGTCTGAAGCACACATCATCGCTTCCGCCGATGAAAACGCTCTTCAAGAACAGCAGGCACTCCGAAGGTATCAAGTACGACGCCATTTTGAAAACGTCGAATGACTACGAGTTTGCTTGTGCGATTGGCTAGCAGAGTAACACAGCGCCGCGCGGTGCGTGTGCCTTGGTTGCCAACTGCTGTTTTTTGAAGTTGTATCCTACTATAGGGCAGCTGGGCGCGTGCCACATTACATTTATTTTTTGTCCGGAGAGCGCGCCGAATGGAAGGGCTGGAGCAAAACCTGCGAGCGCACGCAATCACGGAGGCCACGAGTCGAGAAAAGAGTACTTTCTGCGGAGCACTTTGTTCTAGAGAAACGAGATGGCGCTTGGAGATGGTGCAAGAAAAGTAGGGAAACGACAAAAAAAAAAAAAAACCGGAGGCGTACAAAAGCACAGTTCGCAATAGGGGATCAGAAAACTTGGTTGTGAGAGTTCATATTGCTTTCTTTTTCGTTTTTTATTGTTTAACCTTGGTAGGACATCAGACACTATAATAGCAAGAGCTTGGTGGCGCAACCCACCGCCCCGTTCCAAAGGGGACGCTCATAACATCCATCCATCCCACGCGGCCTCAGCGATAGCGCACGAATGCGAAACCGTTATCCCTTCTGCCTTGCTTCTGTGCGATCGGCTGTTGGAAATGCAACTGAGTTTTCGCTGACGCACTGTGCTCCAGTCATGCTGCAAATTGTGGAGGGGCGGCTTGAAGACGTGTGCAGTAGTTTGCTGCGAAAGAAAGAAAACAGTGACTGACATATTGAGGAATGAGATGAATCTGTGCGGCCGAGTTCGCGGACCGCTGCTAGGGCTGTCCGTGTTACCGACACTTCAAGATGTACGACTTCCCTCGATGGTACGAAAATTCGCTCATCCGCCAGCGTTGTATCGCTAACCTTCAAGGAAAGTGCTGCAGCCCCGCATCGTCGGCAAGAGAGTACCGCTCGTTAAGCAATGACAAAGGGAGTGGCGCCGCTTCCTGTCATAGTAAGTTTCGCGCTCAATAACTGTACACATTTACCCCAACTGGCACGGAAACATACGCCCACTCTATAGCCAACGTGTCAACGAGTGAATGGGCGAACACTTGAATATATGCGCACTATACACGCACAATAAATGACGGACTACACCGATAGCGCGCGAATGGTCGAAGCCGAATGCTTCGTGGCGGTCCTCAAGAATAAGCGAGTTACTAGCGATAGTGCATCTTTGCTACAAGGTTTTACAATGTACAAAGCGGTTACGTTTCAAGCCTTCTGCACAGCAGTAACAAATCTATCGGAAGTGAGCACACCCGCGAGCGATTAGACAAAAAATAATCGGATAGTGACCGCACCGAGGAAATTTAATGAGTCAAACGTGACAAACAGCTGCTTCAGAATATTTGCAAAATAAAGAACGAATAGCAAAACACTCTAATGCTGATTCAATCCACGAGAGGAAAGTTTGGATAGCTTGGAATACATATATTTAGCCTCGCTTGTAGAACAAGCAACGTATAGGCTGCTCGCGCTGTTGGGGCATAGCTTAGCTTCCAAAGCGCTTTTGCATCTTATCTGAAGCTGTGGCCAAAGCTTCGTGTCATCCGCCCAGTCAGATACCACCCGAAACAATGGTTTGCTGAACCGCACCGGCGTCATACCACTGTAAACAGGGAGGCAAGCAATGGACGCGTTACCACGTGATCAAACATGGTAGCGCCCACGGGATCGTCGTGAAAAGTGTCGATAGGCGTGCGAGCGGGCGCATGTGGGTTCGCGCGCCTAGGCGACAAGCTCTGTGACCTTGGACGGCCTCGCGTTCGACCTTGACCACGACTAGGCAAAGCAAAGCGAAGCAGTTCATGATCGTCGAAGACCACGCCCTGGCAAGAGGACGACAATGCAAAGGCGCCTTTTTGCATCGGCGCCCTTGTATAGGTTGTGGAAGACCCACCCACGAAAACAAGCGAAAGAACCAAAGAAAGCTATTTGCGTAAAAAAAAAAAAAACTGGCCATTTCTTTATGACAGCGCAGTGTATGCGAATGGGGAGCGAATGACCACCCTGCAGATGACTGTCAAGGCGAACGTCACTGCGCTAACCGTGATGGAGGGCACGCCGCATACTCGCGGTCGTGTGCCAAATGGAAGCAAGAAAAAGAAATACTAGCGCTTAAGGTAAAAGAGTACATCTCTTTCAAAGAAGCACGTAAGGGTTTTTTCGTTTTTTCGTTTGTTCAGCACACACCGTATGCCGATGTGGTGTGTCAGGGGCCGGCGCCACCTCTGGCAAAGGCGGCTGCTAGGATCACTAGCTGTAAGCTTGCAGTTCTGCACACAGTTGCAGTTTTCGGGTCGGCGAGTGCAGCTAGCGCTGCCTCAACTAACCCTAAAAAAGGGGAAGCTTACCGCTGAGTCAGTGACTCCCAAAACTCCTCGAGAGTCAAGGCCTGTGGCGTGTGACCCACTGCCGCCCGTGCGGGTGTCCAGCGCCTCACATGACGTGACGGAAGTGAATGGAGGTGAATGGAGGTGAATGGAGGTGAATGGAGGTGAATGGAGGTGAATGGAGGTGAATGGAGGTGAATGGAGGTGAATGGAGGTGAATGGAGGTGAATGGAGGTGAATGGAGGTGAATGGAGGTGAATGGAGGTGAATGGAGGTGAATGGAGGTGAATGGAGGTGAATGGAGGTGAATGGAGGTGAATGGAGGTGAATGGAGGCGACTGGAGGCGACTGGAGGCGACTGGAGGCGACTGGGGGCGACTGGGGGCGACTGGGGGCGACTGGGGGCGACTGGGGGCGACTGGAGGCGAATTGAGGTGGCTGGAGGTTAAAGGAGATGAATGAAGGTGACTGGAGGTGGCTGGAGGTTAAAGGAGATGACGGAGGTGAATGAAGGTGACTGGAGGTGAATAGACGTGACCCCAGGCCTTTCAGCGTCAACAGCGCCGAACGATCGGCGTGCTTCGTTAGAGCGCGCCAGGACAAGAAAACTGACTTAACCAGGATGACAGGATGACTTATTCGTAATCTAGACGATCTAGACAATGTAAGAGAACTCTTATATGAATTGCAACCAATTCTGTGTTCGGGAAACTCACTTAAGACCCTGCCACTCAAATTTTCTAAAACATTTCATGGTATTTCGAAAAGACCGCGATAACTCTTGCCCCCTCAGGTGGAGTGGCGATATTTACAGTCAAATCAGTTGCTTGTCAACATCTGAACGTGAGGAGCCTGAGGTATTGAATGCCTCGAGGTCTCGCACATTTTCTCATGGTAGATGTACTCTGCTGACAGCGTCGAGGCAAAATTTGTCGCTTATAATCACTGAAAACTACAAATAATCTGTATAGCACATACATAGCATATGACGTATAGCAAGTGATCGCTCATACTCACCAAAATCTCTAACCGACACACACTCGAAATATCTGATGTAACATTAACAGCATTCTTTAGCTAGGCTTTTTATATAGTGAGGAAGAGTTATAATCAGTTATAACAGTTATCTTAATGCCTCCGCCCCGTTGTCAGACTAAACGCCGCACGCAACAGCCGGGTCACATCAGGAAGGAGCTTTGCGCCGATCCTAACTTTGTTGCATGCGTAATCATGCGAACGACAATTAAAATTTGGAGTCGGATATCTCGGAGCACAGGCACGCTAGAAGAATTCTTCCAACTGATTCTGCGTAGAAACACGACTGCCTCTAACTTTTCAATTCAAACGTGTCCACTTACTGCAGTCATCAAACAAGGTAATTATTCAATTTTAGTTCATTGGGCTGCTGACAGCGATAATTATCTCAATTTGTGTCCCCCTGGCCTAATAACTCATTTGTACAGGTAGACTTCGCGTGCCTCCCACTGCCTGATGTTAAGAAAACTATACAGCTTAATTTTGAACGCCCTGTAGTAGCGTTGTTTACGAATACAACAATTACGCCACCCCCAGAAACTTGTGTACATGGAACTGAGTCGAGCCACTTCACTTGATGGCCTTTACATCAAGAACGCTGAAGACGACTTCACGTTTTACCACGCCGCCGAAAACCCCGGAACGAGCACTGCCTGACGAATTCCATAGACTCAAATAACGTCGCCTTGACGCACTCATGCAACGTTGCTACGCACTGCTCGATCAGCCCCACCGATTTGCCGTCTGCTCTTTCCGCGTACGTTCTCTGGCTGCAAACGGGCTTGACGTCATGCGCGACTCTGTGCTTCTTAATCCGAGTGTCCCTACTCTGTTTCTCCGAGGCCTGGGGTCGTCCGCATGACGTCAACGGCTACAGGTGTGTCGTGTCAGCAAATAGGACTGCGCACCGGGCCTCTGGTGTGGCAATACACGAACGAAGAAGTGAGTGTGTGCCATTAAAACTCGTAGGAGCACCGGACGTAGACTTTGCCGACGTGTGCGCAGTGGGTAACTCCGAGGGTATTGCGGTTGCCTCAATGTGTCTGTCACCAGGTGCTCAACATGGGGATACATTGCGGACTTCTTGGCACATACCTTCCTTCCTCGACACGATGTGTCCCTAACTTTTACGGGCGATTTCGACATACATACGAAGGATCCCCGCAACGCCTGGTTCGTACAGTGTGTGCAAGAAGACCTCGGCATGGAATTTGTGTCAAATACACAATACAGTTCTTCGCGGACCGGTTCTTGTTTAGAATTTGTATTTGCAAACATCAAAGTACCCATATAGGCCCGATGCATGTCTTTCTCGACCTACTTTTCCTACCATAAAGCACACCTGAGTGTGTTTCAACAAATGTATGCAAATAAAAACACGACATTCAGTACACTTGCAGATAGCGTGATCAATAAGTTCACGACGGTGTCCCATGGTGACTTTCCTCCGGCTTACGCTGTGTGTGTGCCCTGCTTTGTGCATATCCTCACTGTTCTTACTTTTGAATGTTCACCTACGTGCGCCTACTTGTTGTGACACGAAATAAATAAATAAATAAATAAATAAATAAATAAATAAATAAATGGCAGCTTGGTTAGTACACTCCTCGCTAACGCCCGTATTCAGAAATTCATCTTAACTTGAAGCCCATGCCTGACTTCATTTAAATGACGCCTGGCGCGAACGCGTCAAAGACCCTCGTTGCGTTTCTTTTCGGCGCGTTCACGACAGGCGTCATTTAGATTCACTCGAGCATGGGCTTCAAGTTGAGATGCGTTTCTGAATACGGGGGTGAGAGAGACTTGTAGGTCTGTATTCAGAAAGAAAGTTCTTACGCTCGAACTGTTCTCATTAGCATGTGCTAGGGAACATGGCGATTGTGACGTGAACTATCCTACAAAAAAATATAGATATACGGGCCGATTACTAATGGCGAATTCGGAAAATCGCACCGCGCAGCCCTGGGGCGACGACGATTGGATGAAACGGAGCGCATTGGGACGCCCTGGCGTGACTTGCCGAATTCGCCATAAGACAGTGCACTCTAAATATGTGACCCAATCCCAAATGTAGTGCAGTGTGAAAAATACGTGACTAACCTTGTGCATGACGTTCTACATTGAAAAAAAAATCATTCCATATTTATCTGATAGTGGGCGTAATCGAACTTACGTCACGCGGGTTCCCCGAGCACGGAATTCCGACGCTCTCGAGTGCTGCGCAACGAATACTTTTTTCTTCTTTGTTACCGGTGTCTCAACGTGTTGCAAACGTCAGTGACATGCATTTGACGGTGACGTACATATAACAAATGCTTGCGGTGAGGGAGAGATTTATTCTCAGCGGCCGCACGCACCGGCGAGCCACGGATCTTGGAGGCCTCCTCCGGACTTCGCAGGAGTGCCACTAGATGGCGCGACATGTCTACAGGGAAGCGCGAGAGAGGAGCCCGTCGGCAGTACAAGCCTCATACATGACGCATCCCGGCTGTTCGTATACTTGGATAGTCGTTGCAGATCAGTTCGGCCCGAATTCTTACTAAAGAAGGCGGCCGACCGACGGCAAACAGCTCTCAGGAACGAAGCGTTTTGTAGATTTGTCATCACTATACCTCTTTTCCTCTTCCACTTAACCCCAGTGCACCAATAGCATGCCAGCAACACGCTCTTCGGGCCCTCTGTCTTTTCTCTCACAAAACCCTCGCCTTTCTCTATATGAAGTGACCGTGGACAGCAAACTGTGACAGGGCAAGCGTCATCAATAATGGTTTGCTTTAAATCTAGCTGATTATAAGTAACCGGTTAACTGTAGCTTTTTACCTACGAGACAAAGGAAATTAAAGAAGTCGGCTTCTCCTCAATAAAGCTCTTATTGCAGAGAAGCCTGCTTTGAGCCATAGTCACCAGTTTCATTTGCACACATTCGTGCAAGGACAGTTTTGCAACTCGGCTGTTATAGTAAAGCTGACTAATTAGTAAATGAAATACTAAAATTATGAAATTAATCGAAGTGAACAAAAAGCAAGTAGTGGTGGCAGCAGCAGCGCCGCCACAGGTTTGCAAAGAAAGCTTCGCTTCTAAAGCGAATAGAATTGATGAAAAAAAAAATCGTTTTAAAAGACGACCCCATGTGGTCAAGGTTATACCGCAGCCCTTCGGTTATGCGTTCATTGCAGCAGATGCATGTGTAGTACGAAAGCGGTGGCACGCTTCGTGAATGCCGCACAAGACGGCCTTGGGGCTAAAAATTGAAGCTGTAGATGCTATCGGCGTGGGATCGTGCGCGCGCGCGCGCACGCACGCGGGCACGCACACACGCGCACACACGCACGCACGCACGCACACACGCATACGCATGCACGCACGCACAGACAGAGAGGCAGACAGACAGACACACGCGCGCACACACGCGCACTCACACAGACACACACACGTGCCCCGTATGCAGAAATACGATAATACCAATGCAAGTGTGTGACTGAGTGTGTGAGGCTTGCGCGCTGAAACGCGTGTTTTAGGATCGGCAAGCTGGCTTTGCCACATAAGGGGTCTTTGTGTGGCAAAGCTGGACTTCTTTTTGAAGGTTCAGTAATGTTGGATTGCTCCGTAAAGGTATATACTTAAATAGATTAAGCAATTATTACAAATTATTTTGCATGTAATTTCTTTCTCATTTCATAAACATGCGCTGTGAAGCTCTTAATACCAGATTCTTCTCATGTCATCCTTCTTATATTCCACGGGCTACCATGTTTCAATTTTGGCATGAAATGCACTGAACTCGAATGACATTTCGGTTTGGCCTATTTGAAGAAATAATCTTTTTGGTGTAAATATGCAGTGTGACCGCAAAAGAAAAGAACAAAAGAAAAGTTTAAAGTAAGAGAGTGTAGTCTGTTTAGTAGAGACCTCGTCAATACTGACTTTTAAGTCCGTACTCACGAAAAAGTTCTTATGCCAGAACTTCTCGTAAGAGAAACTGCCAGCCACTTGGGATGTTAATAACGAAAGCGGTCGGCCGAGAAAGCTTACGCGAATGAAAAGCTTTGTGGACGTGGTACTTTAACGCCTGCGTTTCTCGCGGCGTTGCCTTTCGATGAGTTGCGTAGGCTACGCTTGTTATTTGCACTTCAATTTCATCTTTGATGTGGTACGGCAACCCCTTGGTAATTTAATCTACTGCAACTGGCCGAAAGTTCTTGGGGCTGTAACTATATTTTACATAAACCAATAAAACTGGCTTACTGTACGACGGACTGCTCGAGTCGATCAAAGGACAACACGTTGAATGCGTTCACGGGAACAGGTGGGTTTAAGTAAGCCGAAGTGAAGTAAATAGCCCCAGCATGCCGAGACCCAACGGCTGTGGGCAGTGCGTCTGAATAACCCATGTGTCAGCTCGCAGGATTTCTTAACATTACCATAAAAGGAGAAGTTGCCATCCACCTGACGATAGCTGCATTAAGTCGCAAAGCGAAGCTCCGCTTCGAAATCCGAGCATCATTCCAGACCATTTTTTTGGAAACCGGCAGAAACCGCAGCCGTTCACGCCCCCTTGTGAGCAAGCAACACGAACATTTGCAGCATAAACGTTGCCATTTAAAGAACCGTCTTACCTCAATCATGTAACACGAGCGGCGAAAAAAAAAAAGATTTTGCTACATCGTAGCATAACTTCTTAAAATGAGGCCTTGTTCCTTTAATAGTTTGGTCGAAGAACTCCAACGCGCAAAGCAATTCCGCTCTCACCAGCAGACGACGCAGTAGTTTCGACAGACGCGTTCCTGTTGACCTACGACGTCGCGGGCCAGTGACGAGCAGACGACGCGACGCCGTTGAAAGGAACAATCGAACGCTCGTGACGTCATTGGGCTTCTGCGTATCCCGCTTCCCGAGCAGACGACGCAGCGTCGCTCAAGAGCGCGATTGAACGCCCGTGACGTCACTACCGCGGCGTGCCTCACCCGCGCCCCCGCGCGGAG
The DNA here is from genome assembly GCF_023375885.2 of Dermacentor andersoni. NCBI lineage: Eukaryota > Metazoa > Arthropoda > Arachnida > Ixodida > Ixodidae > Dermacentor > Dermacentor andersoni. The sequence continues at coordinate 53,493,725 of NC_092824.1, forward strand.
CCGGCGAGCCGTAGGGAAGAAGCGGGACGCAAAGGGAACGCGCCCTGGCGCTCCGCGGAAGGCGGAAGGCCGTTCCGGCAGCCATGGCGTCGAGACGCTAGACGCTCTGGACCGCGGCGGATTTTTCGCGCGTTCCCGGCGCTTGGAGCCACACCGGACGATGGGGCTGGGCTGGGAGTGCGCCTTCACCGAACCGGGAACAAGGTAGGTCCCTCTTCTTCGAACTTGCGTGCGCCGGTTCAGCGGGAGAATCGGGAAGAAAAAAAATAAGCAAGCGGGCAAAGGCTCCTTTTTTTCCTCTCCTACCCGGCGAGCCATTAGTGCGGTGGATATCGTGGCTCCCTTGAAACGACGGTTTCGACGTCGCCTGCGACGGCACGCAAGAGTCTAGCTGGGAGAGAAGGAAAGAAAGGAAAAGAGAAAAAAGAACCAAATAGGAAGGAATAAGGCAGGCACTGCGCGAGAGAAGAGGGTTTGTTCGAAGTGCCGGGCCCCAGGTTTGACGGGGATACCAGGAGGGGGGCGGGTTTCCGCTACGCGCGCGTGCGTTCGTGCGCTTCGCCAGGAAAGGCGTGGATTACCGAAAGGCCTGGGATGCTGCCTACCCCGAAACCGCGCGATAGGAGGGGCCGTGCGCGCGCGAGCGCGCGCTTTCGAGTACCCGCCTTTTTTTTTTTTTTTTTTTGGCGCGCACCTTTTTCCTCCCGGTTCTGTACGGCTAGCCGCCCGAGTGCCTACGTGCTTCTTCGGGCCTCGACGCTGGTCCGAATCGACGGCACACCATCCAGAGCAGGCTGCGTCGGTGCTGCGGTCAGCAAGATGGACGGAGCGCTTTCGGAGAGTGGGCGTTATCAAGCAGTATAACGTCGAGCGTTATAACTCCTACGGCATGCTTGAGGGTATCGCTCCGCATATTTTTCCCGCGCTTTCCTTAAGTGTGATAACCGCAACGCTTCAGAAACTGACGAACGCGCATCGTCGGAACGTCCTGCTTGGAGAGACGAAATGACTCGCCACTTCAAGGAAAATGGGGTCTGCATCTTGAGAGCTACTGCAACTATAGTCTCTATTCTTTTTTCTTGAAATCAGCGTCGGCCTTTGAGCTTGCTTTTCGCATTCTTTGGACACATCGGCTTCATTTATAAGCTTTAGCGTATTTATTTCAGCGCCATCGCCGTTGTCCCTTGCGTAAGGTCGCAAGAAAAAAAAAAAGCTTGCGGATAACAGCAACAGCAAGAAATATAAAGTTCTAGCACAGCCATGTGACGTGAAACTGTTTCAGTAAGTCACGTTGCTTCGAGAGGCGCACGTAGGCGGCCACGACTTCGATTTCAGCCTGCATGCCTATAGGCCTCGAGTAAATAAACGGAAAGAAAATTTCGCCGCATCCGCGGTATACACAGACTTTTGCTCGCGTAATTGTACATGCCGTGATAACACATTTTCTCTCGCCTTATTTTCGTATTCCTGCCCCCGCCCGCTCCTCCTCGGTCCTCTCCGTCCCCGATCCCTTTCCCCACGCTGAGTAGCCGCATGTAGGAGAGCACATACATGCGGGCAGAATTATTTGCATTCGATTACATACCCTTCTCCCTCTCTGTGGCGCTTATACCTTCATGTGCTCTGAAAAAAAAAAAAAAACTATAGTGGATAGCTGGTTTTCGGAGCGTCGCTTATACTACGTACCGGCCCAGTATATCGAGTCCTTACTGTGTGGGCGCGAGAAATCGTCCGAGAACTGTGAGGTACGACGCCCCTTTCGTTTGGCTTTCCAAGCGTGTCTCGGAACCGGCACGGCGAGCATTGAACGCACGCTTTTCGCGTTGACAGAGCGCGGATGAAATAAGGAAGAGGTAAAAAGAGAGAGATGATGTGGGGAAGGGAGGGGCTGGCCCGGGGGGGCGGGGGAGGAGGGTGTTGCGGAGAGAAGAATAATGTCGACCCGGCCTTACGAGCTTGTCGAACACGATCTGACCGATACGTGCTTTGTGCTTCTGTGTTTTTTTAACTTCGCGATAAGATTTTGCTCACTTTCGACGCTTCTCTGTTGCTCCCCTCTATTCGTTGCTTTTTTTGTGTGTGCCTCTCATTACCGCAGTCTTTGACGCACTGATTAGGACGCAACCGAGAGAGCAATTAGCGTTAAACCGACAACGAAGGGCCGACCGCAATCAATTATCGGCTGCGAAGCGTTATTTCGACGCTTCTCCGCTTTGCATGCTATAGACCTAAACAAAAAAATAATAATTATGCGCGCGCATCGCGCGAAGCCACGAGATTTGTTGCCAATGCGCGAGAATAAAAATATCACAGAAGGGCACTAAAGATAAACTCCTAAATAGATTAGGTTGGTAAGGTATTCTTCAAAATACCATTTTTGTTAATTGCACGGTAATATGTCGATTACTGAGAAATAAGTAAGTGAAGGTCACAGTCTCACTTCTCGAATTTCGCGTCAAAATCCTCAGCGCTGGTGCATCTTTGTGACGTCACGGATTTCAAGGCGTACTTTAGTATTTTGGATAGTAGTGGCTCAGTAGATAATCTCCAAACTTTCTTAGTTCAATATTTGGCTGTATTGAAACACAATACACACAATCTTTACCCATAAGGAAAACAAAGTTAACTAGGTCCGAAAAGGCGCTGTCAAATTTTATGACGTCACCGCTGTCTGGTGCGGGAGCTTCAAGGCGACGTCGCCACAGTTATTTCGTCTTTTTTTTTTCCTCTTCGATCGTGCGTCTTTTATGGCTTCCTAAGTCTCTTCTCACGTTAAGGTAGGCTTTATCAGCGTTCTGGATGAATAATTTACTTGCGCATCCCAAACATTATTTCCATTTAGTGTCCCTCTAAATAAACGGAAAAAGACACTGCAAGCAAATGCGCACACGAGTTTCGCGCCTTCGACCTTGCGAGTCTAATTCTTACGTGCCTAGTGTATTCGCATTTCAATTCAATGGGGCCGTCGCCTCTAGCCTTTAGTTTGTCTTGGGCTTTCTTTTTTGGCTCGAGAGCGTCCCTCCACAGTATGAGTGACTTGTTCGTTGCAGAAAGGTAACTTACCAATGCATATTAACTTGGCTTTACAATTTTTTTTTCTTTCTAAATCTGAGTTACGAGAATAAGCGAGTAAAATAACGTTTATGTGGGTTCGTCATTCTGTTGAGATGTTGGCAGCTACTCTGGTCTCCGTCCTTCGGGGTTCTTTGCCAGGTTAGCAAAGTGAACACGCCAGTGGAACAGGCCAGGACTTGAACAGATGACAGACCTTTATATGAGGCGTTGACTGGCATTTGGTTACTACATAACTAACTAGAGCGCTCCCCGAGTGGCCAAGAGGCAATGGAGAGATAGAGAGAGAGAGCATCTTTAATGAGCCTAAAGATGCCTTGATTTGCAGAAGTGGTTCCTTCTTCACGAGGATCCATGCTCCGTCTTGGCTGCGACCACCCTCTCAACCAACACGATCTGGTCCGAGAGGCGGGGAGCTGGACAGCAGTAATGGAAATATAAATCAGTACGGAGCGCGAATACTACGCGATACCACACACACACACACACGCAGATAAACGCACAACACGCCATGGTTGCTTAGTGGCTATGGTGTTGGGCTGCTAAGCACGAGGTCGCGGGATCGCATCCCGGCCACGGCGGCCGCATTTCGATGGGGAGCGAAATGCGAAGAAAAACACACGTGTACTTAGATTAAGTGCACGCTAAAGAACCCCAGGTAGTCGAGATTATTCGGGGGTTCCCCCACTACGACGTGCCTCATAATCAGACCGTGGTTTTGGCATGTGAGACCCCATAATTTAAAATAACTTAATACACGCACACAGAAGAAGTTTGTTGATCTAGAGTGTAACTGATCTAGAATGTAATGAATTAACGTAAAATTAGTGGAGATATAAATGCCATATGTACGCATTTACTGCGAACCGAACGCATAGAGTTCAATAACGCACAAATGGGCGGTCTCGGCAGATATGTACGTTCCATGCCAAATCTTGAAGTGAACTTACGCGCATTGCTCGATCGCATACTTCACCACAGCGCAATCGTTCTACACCGTTACCGTATAACCGCCTCAGCGTAACTGCGTACGCGCAGGGCACTGCAGGTGGTGTCGGTCACGACAGAACGGTAACGCTATTGTAGAATGTTGTAACATGCTACGAAAGGCAATTCTGAGCACAATAAGGAGTGCTAGTTCCGTTGCTCGAAACCGGCAATGACGTAAGAGTTATTTCACCAGCTTAGCGCTGCACTTTCTTGCCACCTTTGCCGTCGACTGATTATGGGCTGCAGAATTAAGTGTGTGATGCGCGGATAAAGTCAAGAAAATTAGCGGCTCGTTCAGCTTATATGCAGAGATGCCAGCAGGTATTGACGACAGTAAAGACCCTTCTCTTAGGGAGTGTTGGCAAACTTTTTTTTGTAACAATGCCGCCAACTCGTAGCCTAAAGCACTCCATTTTACGGAAAAGTCACAAACAGATAATGACGATGGTGACTTGGTCGGCATTTTGTATGTATATTTAAATCTTCCTAGACCTCTTACTTTTGATTTTCTTGAACTATATCGATTTGCATTGCCTTCCACTGCGGGGTTCTAGCTGTTGGAAAGTGAAAAGGGCAAACAACCCTTCATTTGCTAAATGTATATCACTTTTCAAGAATGCGCGTTGCTGAAAAAGAAGGTTTGATGCACCTAGATGGCTCACTAATAAGCTCTTGGTTGTGTAGTTCGAAGTACCTACAAATGGAGGCACATAAATGGTAATTGAACAGCCAACCTTTCTTGAGAAATTCCGCCAGGGCAATCTACCGGCTATTTACGCCATCGAAAAAGTGGCTATGATGACGACGACGACGACGACGACGACGACGACGACGACGATGATGATGATGGTGATGATGATGATGAAGCCACTGCCGTTTGAAACGGTCGATCACACGACAGGATCGGGCCAAAAAGAAACGTCAGAAAGGTGGAAATTATCAACAACAACAAAAAAGGCACTGTCACACACTAAATCACACTGCGACTCCAAAAAAAGGCACAGTTGTCGTTAAGCTATAGGTGACTGAAAGCTCGCGAAATTGATCCATTTGCTCGCTGTTTTAGCAACGCTGGACTCAGTGATTTTCATTGATGTTTTATACATCTGTGAATAAAGAACTTGGACACTAGTCATGTCCCAGTGAAACAGATTACCTGTAAAAGCTTTATACGATATTTTTTTGTGCGCATTGACTTGAATGATCTTTCAGTGGATAGCAAGTGAATACGTTCAACGGCGTTTTAGTTCTCCGTTTTGTACTCTTGAATAGCTTTCTTACAATAGTACTTCTGTCGTTCTCTGTACCTCCCTCTCACTTTTCGCTCTCTAAGTTCTGGACGTTGACGCTGCTCTTGTGATGCCTTCATCCTTTCAGCACAATCGCGTTACCTTCATTTTACTTGTATATCTGTAACATGTTATTTCTGCTTGCATCATGCACGTCTAAGCCAGCAATCGCATTCTCACCTTTCAGGTTCTTTATTCTTTTGTGTACAGACTCGCTTTACGAGTGATCTGCCATTTTCCTTCCATCTCCTGTTCCTTCTTTCATGTTCTTTTTTCCCTCTTTGATTTGCTGTTAAAGGGGTACGGAAAAATATTCACTAAGTTGCAAAATCCCTGCCGCGCGCTTTTTTGCACGCAGAAAGGATATCATTTAGTATGCATGAACGTTGGAAAGCACTTTATATAAATTTATGGGAAAGAACAATCTGACCGAAATGTATAAAATATTTACACGTAGGCACACTGATACAAACGGCAGATACCCAGGATAGGGCACGAAAGCTGCCTGCTGCAAATTGCACATTTAAACTCCCTCACTCCTCCGTGCGCGGGCGTCCTCTTAACCCTCACCCCTCCCCCCACCCCTCACCCCCCGGGGCAGCTGAAGCACCGTCCCGGCACTTCTTAAAATGTTAGCAAAGTATCCCCCCCCCCCCCTCCCAAAAAACAGTATAGTCTTAGACCACACACCGGAAGACGACTGGGCAGTGTCCATAGCTGTGATTTCTTATAGTTCCGTAACAGTGTTTTCATTTTATACTTGAGGTGGTTCCCGCTGCGGATCTTGCGTCACCGACACTGACGTGACGTCACGACAAGGAGCAAGATTTCCCGACTTCGTCCAGAAGTAAGGCAAGGTGTGATGACGTTGCCCGTAGAAAAACGCACAGCGATACCGCGTGCTTCTTCTCGCTGCGGTCGCGTGTGACAGCCGCGGTGACTATGCAGGAAACGGAGCGAGGTAGTGTGTCGTGACGTCATCACGCATGCACCTTCTGGATACGAAACTAATTCGCAGCGACAAGCATTATAGTTATGGGGTTTAGAGAGCTCGCAACTCCTTTAATATAAGAAATGTGAAGTCGAAAATTTCACGTAATAATATATATATATATATATATATATATGTATATATATATTCGTGATAGGTGGGCCTTTAATGGCTAAGCTTCTAATACTTATTATTTTTTTTTAATTTTAGATGTAAACATGAGTAGGCAGGCGACGTCGGCGCCGGATAACCAAAAACCCCAAAGTCGTTACTCCAGCAAATCAAAAGGGAAGAGAAGAAGAAGATATCTACGAAGACTATACGCACACGAACACGAGCAATTAAATAGTGTCATCACGGGCACGAGCACCGAAAGCACATCCCAGTAGCCATAGTACGGTCACCCATCACGCAATAGTGAGAGAGTCCGCACAAGCCTTTCAATACATACGGATATAAGGACAACGTGCCCGCGATATAAGCCCATTAAAAAGACGCATAATGTAGAGAAGACAAAGCACCTAATGTCAATTATAGGTACTCTATAATATAAGCGTTTACTAAAAAAATCAGGAAAGGGCACTCACGGCTAGCGTCTGCTTATAAGTGCACGAACATGGTCCAGGAGCCTTTGCTCAGTGCGGAAGAACGTCCGTCAAGGCTGTTCAAACGATCACGCAGAAGAAGCCGCTGTCGGTAATATTGAGGACGTTCTGTGATAACACGCTCCACTGAAGCGTCGGAGTTGTCGCCGGAACTACAATGTGGGCATGTTGTTTTTTTGATGCGACACGTGGAGTGAGGCGCGTAGGCTACGTCTACGCGTAGAAGACGTGCCTGGCAAGCACCTAGAACAACAAGGAGAAAGGAGACGATGAGCAAAACGTGAACAAGGTGAATGCAGGAGCCAATGTTTCGACAAGTGGACTTGTCTTCTTCAAGGCGACATATGCTTTCCTCGCCACAGTATATATAGGTGGGGTTCTTCTAAAGGGGAGAGGGTGTGAGGTGGGAGGACGCGGAAACGAGGGAGAAACGAAGGAGAAAGGAGGGGGCACACGCTCTAGCAGGCGACATTAACCGAGGGGATGGTAGATCCTGGTGTCGGAGTTACTGTGCATTTGCTCTGCTTGCTCGCAAGATATGATAAGTGCAAATCTTGAATGTTTCCACTTTCGCAGCCAAATGGTGCAGCCAATGGCATCATTGCTCGACGTCGTGGATACTGAAGTATCATTTGGGGTATTTGTGTCTTTCCTATCGCTGGAGAAATTCCACTTAGGCTCCCACATTGACCTTTCGCTCATTCGCGGGTAAATTGTCATGCTTCCCTCTTTATTTCTAAATGATGAGAGCCTCGACCAGAACTTTGCAACGTGCATGAGTTGAACGATGGGCTGGTGGCGAAGTTTAAGTAATCAGCAGCGTTTTTACTGCCTTTACTTTTTCCATTTCCCCTTTCCATGTTGTAGTACCTGCTATCTATCTATCTATCTATCTATCTATCTATCTATCTATCTATCTATCTATCTATCTATCTATCTATCTATCTATCTATCTATCTATCTATCTATCTATCTATCTATCTATCTATCTATCTATCTATCTATCTATCTATCTATCTATCTATCTATCTATCTATCTATCTATCTATCTATCTATCTATCTATCTATCTATCTATCTATCTATCTATCTATCTATCTATCTATCTATCTATCTATCTATCTATCTATCTATCTATCTATCTATCTATCTATCTATCTATCTATCTATCTATCTATCTATCTATCTATCTATCTATCTATCTATCTATCTATCTATCTATCTATCTATCTATCTATCTATCTATCTATCTATCTATCTATCTATCTATCTATCTATCTATCTATCTATCTATCTATCTATCTATCTATCTATCTATCTATCTATCTATCTATCTATCTATCTATCTATCTATCTATCTATCTATCTATCTATCTATCTATCTATCTATCTATCTATCTATCTATCTATCTATCTATCTATCTATCTATCTATCTATCTATCTATCTATCTATCTATCTATCTATCTATCTATCTATCTATCTATCTATCTATCTATCTATCTATCTATCTATCTATCTATCTATCTATCTATCTATCTATCTATCTATCTATCTATCTATCTATCTATCTATCTATCTATCTATCTATCTATCTATCTATCTATCTATCTATCTATCTATCTATCTATCTATCTATCTATCTATCTATCTATCTATCTATCTATCTATCTATCTATCTATCTATCTATCTATCTATCATAATTTTAGAACGTTTCATACTCTTACGCCCTTACACGTTGTTTTTGTATGCTCGATGAGTACGGTTCGTGTTCATCGCGTGTTCGGTACTCGGGTTTCGGGAACGGTGGCGGGCGTCGGCGGCGTCCCCGGTGCGACGACCCGGACTCACTCGCGTAGGCGCGACAGGCGTCGTTACGCGGTGGGACGCTCGCTCCGTCAAGGGAAATTTCGCAAGACTTGTTTCTTTTTCCTCCCGAGCCGGACGCCACCAGAAGACGAGCGTGGGCTGCGGAGGATTCGCGCGGGTCGCGTCTGACGTAAATGCCGCCATTACTTGCGCTCTTCGCTCTCGCTTGGAAACGATGCGCGAGGGATCTGCTCTCGTAAGGAGCGCGCGCCCAATTTAATATAAAGTTGACCTTCAGAGCTCCCTTTATGGCGGCTTTGTTGTTTGGAAAGGTCCCGGTTCACGTACTTGCGACTGTTCATTTTTTTCCTTGCAGTTGTTTATTAACTGCGACAGTGTGGGAAATTGACTAAGGCAGTAATGAAGTTGGTCGCTCACGGTGCTGTAGTATGACGGAGACATATCGCTTACCTCGAGAGACGTACGCATTTTTTACGTGTACCTCACTGGGCATGGCAACCACGCAGAGCACGTCATCACGTGAAAAATGACGCGTGGCATGACTGTTAAAAAAAACGAGTTGCTTTACAGATATATTGAAAAGTAAGCAGTGCTGAGACACTTGTCGGTTAAATAGTGAATATTTGCCGCTTCGCATGACACACGTGGTAGTTTCTTTCTCGCTTTGCCCATGACTGTACAGTTGTGAAACAGGATGACACGATGACACTTTCTGACACGATGTCGTGGCCTATTTGCATTGCGCAATAAGGTCCATAAAATGTGTGTACGCCTGTCGAAATGTACAGTTAGAAGTTAACGCCCTGTGTAGTTCTTATGACTGTCCGCGACCTTTTAACGTTGGTCAATTTTTCACCATATACGAAGTTCGCCTAAGGAAGAGCCTGCTATCCCAAAATTAGAGCTTAAAACACATTAACCAGGAACAATTGAGGTAAACAAAAAATAGAAATAATCAATACCTTTAACGATCGCATAGTGTAACGAAAACTCGCACTGCATTCTCGTGAGCGTTGTCTAGCTCCACAAGGCATGCGCAATCACGTGATAGGTTAGTAAACCATATTTATTTCTTCTTGTTGACCTTCTTGCTTGTGCTCTGTTTCTTTCTTTCTATCTCTTTCTCTCTCTACACACTCACTGCGGGAAACTACGACAATGTTCGTGGTGCCATACACTTCCTTTTGCGCAAGTAGCACCATCGTGTAACGTCTAAGGCCACTCGGCTTTCGTACGTCTGGTTTTGAAACCAGGACGCAGCGTGATGCGTTAGGTTTTACCAAGCCGAAACTTCTACCTTACAGCTGCTCCTAAATTCCTGAGGTAAGCGAGCCTTGAAGACAAACGTCAAGAACGCTGCTTGCAACCGCTCTGCAGTAAGGTGGTTTGCTTAGGTTGTTGTCGTGTCCCTTGCTCTCCCCTTACCCTTTCTTTATCCTTTTCTGTTATCCCCATACCTCCTTCGTCGCGTGCAGGCTAGCCAACCCGGTTAACCTTTCGCCCTTTATAAACAACATTCTTTCTCTAACCGTTTGCCACCGGCAGACAGTATTCTTAACTATAGTGCGTGCATGGGCTAAATGAATAAAAAAAGCAAAGCAAAAGAAAAAAGAACACCACCACCACCACCACCAACAACAACGACAACAACAACAACTTGGAATTGCGAGGAAAACTCCACTCGTCAAGATCTTGTCTGGCTGTCGGCCACGTAGGATTCTAAGTACTCTAGTTTGTGGTCGAAAGGCCCACAATGCTGTCGAGATCAGCCCGTTCTTTATAGAAGGTTAAAACTCTATATAAACTTCGCGAAGCGGTATTGTTTCAAAGCACCGTAGAGGTAGAAGAGCCAGCTCAGGGAGTACATTTGGTAGAAACAGAGGGGGGAACATTCGTTTATAGTTCGTTCGAAGAATGAGAACAAAAAAAAAAGAAAGAGAAAGAAAAGAAATACTGCCGATCGCTCGCGTGTGTGCCGTTAGGTAGCAACGCACGCTTTAAATATTGACGCACGTTCGATTTCTCAGAGTGGAGTCTGGAGCTCCCGCTGAGCTCCGCGATCAGGGTTGGCCTCGGCAAACCCCCTTTTCCGATAACTCTTTCCACATAGCACAACGTCGCCAGGGACACCCTCGCGCGCTGGGTCAGGGAGGAACTTCAACGCGGCAGTTTTTTGACCCTAAGGGTACGCTCTACTAACGGGTAACACCTGAACACTCCGCGTGAGCAGTGGTTTTGTTTCTTCTGCTTCTTCTTTTCCCCAATTTCCTGCTTTCGGCACTGGGCGAAAGCCCACTTATCGTTTGTTTGACGGAGCGGTTATATGGACGGCTTCTTCATCCACATTTTGAACTCGTTTCAGTTTGTTTTACTTTTTATTTTACCGCCCACCTGCTTCGCTGTGAACCATTATCTCTTCTTCAGTCGCGTCCGTTGTGTAGTTTTACTTATCGGTGCTTGGTGTCTTACTTACGTAGACTGCTTTTTCAATTATTCATTTTCACGCTGCAGTGTCGTGTTATGATTTTTTTTGCTCGCATCTCTTTCGTAATGACCTCATTGTTTTCCCAATTCCACATCTCATTCCCTTTTCCTCGTCTGCTTTCTTGAAACGAAAACTGTCTTTCGCAACTGACAGCAGACGTGAGCCATGTTTTTCTGAAGTTATCTTTCCATTACGTCAACTGTTCTTCTCAAACTTCCTGATATCACGTCGTTCCCATTTTTCTGTTCACATATATATATGCATGTGTGTCTGTCTGTCGGTCTGTCTGTGTTTTTGTGTTTCCGACTTTCTTAGACGGTGTTTCTTATACACACGCGTATATACACACACACGCGCGCGCACACGCACATGCACACACACAGACAGACAAACAGACACACACAGACACACACAGACACACAAAGGAATAAGAAATATTAACAGGCGAATGTACACTACATGATATCAAGAAACGTACACATTGCTACGCGGTGGACGCAAAGGTTGACATAAGGAAAAGATAAATTTAGAAAATCACGATTCGCGTCTGCTGACAGTTGCAGAAGACCGCCTTCTCTCAGTTTTCTTTTTCTTTCAGGCTGTAATTTCATTCTCATTATTTACGTCACGAAATTTATACCCTCCTCCCCCTACTCGCTCTCTCGCGTGCCCGCTGTCACTTTCATTTTTATTTACGGTTATGGTCCGTGCCGGCGGCGCTGTCGTCTGCTGGCGAAGCCGTTCCGGCTTCTGGTCGTCTGCTACGCATTAACTCGATCATTCCCACGCCACTGCTCCCACTGAAGCGCACCGCCCCCTTACCCGTGCCTCCACGTATACGTGCGTTGCGGCCTTATGAACGTGATCGGGAGGACTCGGGCTCTTTAGTGTGTATACATTCATCTATCTGTATGTGCGCGGCGCGCGCATTCTCGCATAACCCCACAGTATACACGGGGAGCTGCATCGCCGCTACGCGCAATAGCTTTCTATTACTCCGAAAGATCATAAAAACCCGGCCCGGGCGGGCGAGCAGTGAAGTATCTTGAGTTAATATGTCGTCTGGAGTTATTTGTATTTCTTTGTTCTTTCTTTTCTTGCTTTCTTTTTTATCATCTGCCGTCTTGGTTCCTGCGCAAATGCGTTTTACACCGCATTTACTGCCAAAGCGGTGGGCAGGAATTCTGCTCCAGTTTTCTCGCAATGAGGCCGGAGCCAGTTCTTGGCTCACGTGAAGTTTCTCACAAGAACCACTGGAGGAAACTATGGACAAAATTGATAGAACCGCAGCCGTTACAAGCGTAACTAATGGTACCAGACAGTGATAGAGGTTTTAAATATATACGAAAGTTCAGGTAGATATCAGATATGCAAAAGTCTGGGATGACGATGGATGTTAGCCAAACTTCATTGAATCGAACGGGCTAGGAAACTATTTGTCCCCGCCACGTTTCAAAAGGGATGACAGTAGTTATCGTCTTCATCGTCATTTATAATCATCAGCGTTCCGCCATTGGTACAGCTTCCATGTGAACGAAGGAGACTGGATGGATTTGTTCAATATTCGAGCTTGTGGCTTTCATACGTTCTCGTGGCGTTATTATTGCGCCGCTTCAGTTAGAGCAACTGTTATCGTGAATACTTTTAACTCCTTGCTGTCGCATGTTATTTTATTTTCTTCTTTAAGAAATGTTTATTTTAGTTCATTTAGGTTTGAATGAAGATGTTTAATCACTCGCTCATTTATTAAGCCTTCTTTTTCGAAAATTTAAAGCAATCCGCGTTTTCTAAACATAGCGAGGCTCTATGCATATTCATTATCATTGCGAATCGCTGCCTTTACTATTGACTAGGAGTGCGCGAATAGTGATCTTTGAGACCGAATCGAATACGAATCGAATAACCAGAAGCGAATCGAATCGAAAATCGAATAGTTTACGAATATTGAATGGCCATTATCACCATAATATAATGACGCACAAGGCGTTATAAAATTATGTTCACATCTCAACATTTTTAATGTTAGCCAGCATTTGTGATTACAAAGTACGTTATTAAACCTCGTTTATTAAAATCACAAAGGAAGCATTAGGAGCGAAGAAGTAGTTTCTTCGAATCCACAGCGCCCCACAGAGAGCGCAAATGATCGCTGTACTGCCCGTAAAGTATGGCTACCTAAGTCACGTGACCTGCTCCACTACGCAAGTTATCACGTTTTATGTCTCTACTATGCCCGCTGGGGTGAAGATTTATCATACTCTTCCTCCTATATTAGGTTTATGTGGGCGCAGTTGACGCTTTCAAGTATTCGAAAAGCTTTCGAAAAGTATTCGCATTTTCGAATAGTGACTATTCGATTACAATGACGCCATATTCAAAGCTATCCGCATTTATCCACTTTCATTTCCATTTATTTATCATTTTTTAAATTCAATTAATAAATACGGATAATTTTCCTTATGGTGTCGTTGCTTGTTGGCCCTTGTGATTTGACTAATAAAATTCGGGCCCCTCGGTTTCCTTTCTTCTCGTCAAAGATATAAATATCAAGCCCTCAGTTTGTAGTGCGAGTTTCTTTTACCTAAACAACTGTGAAGGGTTATAATGATTTATTTCTTAAAAATGATGTCTTTCTTAAGTTTAGTGCTTTATTGTTTAGCTACAATTTCGACACAGCGGGCTCTTCGGTAGCCACACTTCCCGTACTGTCGAAGTTTATAAGTAAAAATAAATGGTGTATGTCGTTTCACTCTCCGAACCTTTTCGTTTTTTTTGCTCATACAGCGTGAGGTAGGCATAGCGGTCGGAGCGCGAGCGTAAGAGTGAGTTAGTGGTATACTTGATCCGTGCGGGAATAAGTAAGGGGAGTTTACGATGACAGCCGTCGGAACGTTGATTAGGTGTGTTTGTCTTGGTCGGTGACGTCTGAAGTGTAAGGGGCATAAATGCCGTTTGTCGGTTCTATCCTCTCTGTTCTGTCCTCTCTCTCTCTATCCTTTTACTCCCCGCTCCCCCATCACTGCTGACTGCCTTTCAGGTGTCAGCAGACTGCACTAAGTAGTTTCATTTCATTTCATTTTATTTCCTTAAAGACCCCACGAGGGGGTAATACATAAGGGGTGGAACCAGCTAAAAAAACATGTATAACAATGCTACACGTGTTTATATACGAGAAAGGTCATTTAAATTTTCACCGAATTATGATGCACAGGTGATATCAACGATATGTCGGGGAAGGTCGTTCCAAGCTGCACCTGGGAAAAAGGAAGCTGAAAAACTAACCGTTCGGGGCACGAGTACGAAAAACTTGAAGGTTGTGGTTGGTGCGGTGCGGTGACAGTGTTATCAACAGTAATATATTTTCTTTCCTTTCCATTTCTTCGTTTATTTGATTTATGATTTCAGTAAACAACTAATCGCTACTACTACTACTAAGATCCCCGTGACGGCTCAGTTGGGGACGCGACCGCGGTCGATGGCTCGCTTTGTCGCCGCGTGGTCGCGCCGCCTAGTTGGACGGTTGCCAGGATCAACCCCCGTCGACCTCGAGGTTGAAGTCAGCGACACGGCGGGGTTTGGCCCACCGGCTCGGGGGGCCTCCCAGCAGAAGGTCCGAGTCACGAGAACGGCGACTCTGCCGTTTCCTGCCGCCTCTTGCGTTTGCCGCGCCGAGCAGCCGTGGCGTTATCCCGACCCTACCAGTGTTATTATTGCGTGACCAGACAAATTACAGCCAGCAAACGGATACCCATATGAGGCTACCTCTGTGAAGCGGTATGGTTTTTGTGACACAACCTCGAGTTAAGCGAATTACTTCGTCCAAATCATCCACTTAAAACGGCACTTTTTTTGAAGAAAGCTTTCTGCTGTACTCTTTTCTCCTTGTAGTAAATACCATGTAGACCGAGCGCAATCAATCAATCAATCAATCAATCAATCAATCAATCAATCAATCAATCAATCAATCAATCAATCAATCAATCAATCAATCAATCAATCAATCAATCAATCAATGTTATTTCCAACAACATTTGGGGACACCCTGGTGAAAAGCAGCTCAAGCCAGCTTGAAGGTGTCTCGGAGCCCGTCAATACAGTGGGCACTGAAATCAAATAAATTCACTGTTGTCTTCATTTTAACATGCACACACGCAAGACAATAACTTCTTTGTTGAAAGAAATAGAAGGACAATAAACAGGACTAAACGTAATGCGGGCATGGTACACAGCCAAGCAGCGCACAAATAAAGACTGCTATAGGCGTGCCTACATTCTTCCTATATGTAAATATTTTCGTACGTTAGAGCATAAACTCACAAGTGAACGCGACAGAAGAAAGGAAGCAATATATCAGTAGTATCAGATATCACTGAGAAGCAAAACCGCAGGAAGAAGAGCTTAGTATATGGCAGATACAAAGTACTTACGCATTTGTCTAAAAAAAAGTATCCCTAGAGTCAACCGCGCAAAGAGAACTGCATTTGCCTGTTTCGAGCATATTGTGTGTCGAAGCGAATGTTGAATGTTCATTTGCTTGTCCAGCGGTGTGCCGTGTATCCCTGCTGTCCACGGCAGTGAGTGTGTTTTGTGTGTGTGTTTTTTTACTTGCCGGAAGCCTTTCGGCATAGTGCATCCAATGAGCTCACGCCGAAACCGTTCTCACTCTTGAAGTGACACCGCCACCGAGTTGGTTGTTATCTCATTGCGATGGCAGTTATGTGGACACTCCAGGCGCAATTCTTCTGTCGCCGTCGCCGTGAGGTTCCGTATAAAGTCCAAGGGCGACAAAATCGTTGCCGTGCGCCGTATGCTGTATGTGGGAGGGAAAGCGTGCGAGGGTGAGCCGGCGAAGGCGGCTCGCGCGCGAGCGAGGAAGGCGGGACGGAAGCGCGCCCTCTTCTGTCGCGCGCTATGCACGGGGTCGAAGCGAGGGGGTGGGGGGGGGGGGGCGTTCTTCCTCGGCGGCTGCTGCTTCCGGCGCGGCCGTGCGGGCGCAGTGTCTTGAAAGCGATCTGTGATGTTTGCAGAGTGCGGGGAGCTTCGTATGCGCTGTGCTTTCGACGTTTCGTTCGCGTTGAAGCGAGAGATGCACGAAGGTCAATTCGCTCGCTGCAGGTGCGGCGATTCTTGACTCTAGCGTTTTGACAGCGAGTTTCCGCGGCCATCGAGCGGGATGTGTTCATGTTGAAATGTGCGCAGGTGAAGCCCGTGCTTGTTAATTTATTTAGTAAGCGAATGTTTACAAGCTTATACGGCCGGTAAAACTAATATCATTACTTCGTATAGCTATCTATTAATTTGCTATGGCAATCGGTGCTTCGCCTTACGGGCGACTTATTTTTATTTTGTTTTCAGGACATCCTCCAGCGCCGAGCCATTATAGCAGAGAAGTGGGTAAAATGGTTAAGTTATTAAACTATGTGGTTTTACATGCCAAAACCACGATCTGATTATGAGGCACGCCGTAGTGGGGGAGGACTGCGGAATGATTTCGACCACCTGGGGTTCTTTAACGTGCAACTAAATCTAAGTACACGGGTGTTTTCGCACTTCGCCCCCATCGAAATGCGGCCGCCGTGGCCGGGATTCGATCCCGCGACCTCGTGCTTATAGCAGCCCAACACCATAGCCACTAAGCAACCACGGCGGGCAGGGTATAAACTAAACCAGAAACACAAAGTAGGAGAACAAAGCTAACATGCAACTGGCAAATGATAGCAGGATACAAGAAGGCTAAGACTCACAAATCATTCGTTCCCTCAAAGAAGTGCAGCAATATCGGCTGTCAACATGTCTGCACATAACACTTTCCATTCCGAAACGTTTCGCGGGAAGGAAAATCAATTTCGTGCAGTTTGGGCGACATTTAAACCTCTCGTATCGGTCGCCGGCAAGACATCTAAGGCGGAGCGGGGGGGGGGGGGGGGTAGTTTTTTAGGCATTTGACTTCATCTATATTGTCGTTGTGTCGTTACAGATCCAGCATAAAACTATGTAATATTGTACTCTTGCATGTGGCGGTTCAATCCTGATGGTATAGATTTTTATCGGGCTTGTCACATACACTTATTTTTCGCGCTTATTGTTGCATTTCGTGCAGCGCCGCACCAGTTCTTCTCGGTCTCACTTCGTCTTCGATCGTCCGCTTCAAGCCGACAGAACATAGAGTTGTAGTTTGGTCGAACAGCGATGTAAGAACTCGCAGCAAGCGAGGTGCGAACGAGCAAACAAACGGAAAGGCTTGCCCCCTATTAGGCCACGGGCGTGCTTGCCAAGAAGGTCTTCACCTCCCGAACCCGCGCGCAAACACTCCCAAGATCCTAAGTAGCTCGAGAGGCTTACTCTCACTCGGCCCTATTCAACATTAAACCCCTCCCTCTCCCCCTCCCCCCCCCCCTCTGGCCCGGCGTACATTGGAGTTTTTGTTGGCACCTCGCACAAAGTGAAACCGCGCTCAAAATTCTATCTCACCGGCAACTTCCGTGTAATCGCTTTAGCGTGGCGATTGAATGCGCCCGAGAGACGCGGCTTGTTTTGCCTCGGACATATTTTGTCCGTTTTTGTGTGTGGTTGTGGCGTTCATTGTCTCATTTTGTGCGAGAGATTGCGAGAGCGTCCTTTGTCTTTGCGTTCGGCTTTGTACTCACGTACATGCGCGGCGGAGTCTCTGGCCTCGTATCGACAATTGTTGTACAGCGGCGTGGGAGTTGGAGATGCGCAGAGATTAAACTATACGGGGTGTCGAGGGGCATTGTGGGAACGCCGTCGCATTGCGGGGCGAGAACGCGCTTCGCAATTCAAAGGTTTGTGTGGTCGCGTTGCGGCAACGCTGCTTTACAATAGCTGAAATTTTGGTGGTTGAGTTTTACGGCTAATGCGAGTGTCGAGCGTGCGCGCGTGCGCGTTCTGGCAGTAAGATATTTCAATGCAGGTTTTAAAGCATGGTATACTGCAAACTCAATTCTTAAGTTACTCGTGTTCTTGCTGTACATTGCGTTGCACACTGCAGATTGCATTGACTTTTATAGAAACCAAAGAGTCCAGTCCAGGTCTTCATAACTTTTCTTTACTATGATGACCGTGACATCACACTGACTAACCGACGGTTTCGACCTGCACGGAAATTAAAAAAAAGAAAATTGGAGGACGCTTAAGCTTCGCCTTTCACAGTTGGAACGCGATAGCATTCAAAGATCGCTGACTGCTCCTTACGCTTCCCAGCAGCTAAAGCTTATGTAACCGTAACGTTTGCCGGAAAACGCTGGCGGCGAACGCTATGCACGAAGGCGACCTTTCTGGTAGAAACGCGGCCTCTTAATTGCGTGGGCCGATCCCGGAGGTCGTGCACAGCCGCGCCAAAAAAGGACATCCTCTTCATGTTTCTTTCATTGCTTCGCACTTTTCTAAGTCAGAGATCTAAGTCTGAGAAGATTTAGCATAAAAGTTATGCGCCGTCGCTATGTTGTTTCATGACAATTGTGTGCGGGCTGTCATTCTCAAAATTCCGAGGAATAACTTTGTCAAGAATGTAAGACAAGGTATGAGCAGCTTTAGTGATTAGAATTGTGTGACGATATAGCCCGCTTATACCGCACGTCATATAGTAAGGCGTGGCACGTACATATACTTATATATATGTGGCAATTTTCGCTCACGGACAACACCGCTGACACCGAAGCGACACTGCAAATTTTCTGTGACACGGTGCCCTTAATATTATCGCGTTAAAAGGCAAAATTTGCTTCTAGTTTTCTCTGTCTGGAACCAACCACTTTCTGCCACATACATATATA
Organism: Dermacentor andersoni; assembly: GCF_023375885.2. Taxonomy (NCBI): domain Eukaryota; kingdom Metazoa; phylum Arthropoda; class Arachnida; order Ixodida; family Ixodidae; genus Dermacentor; species Dermacentor andersoni. Next base: position 53,512,779 of record NC_092824.1, read on the forward strand.
TCGATTTTCAAACGAATACTTAGCCAATCTGCACTCCTTTAACGTTGCCCCGTATAATGCCCTTCTAACGTCCCAAATAAAATGTGGAGTTATGAGAGATGCCATAAAGTATGGCAGCGAATGAATTCATATCGCCTGGTTCAGAATAGGAAAAAAAAGCACAGGAATAAAACGTTGCAGAACTCACAGACATAACCTGCTATAGTTAATACATAGTCATAGCGTCGTGTATCAGCATCACGCGAAAAACCCATTCGTAAGACACGTTGCCGGAACAGTCAATATTCTGTGCTATTACTAAGCGAAAAAAAAAAAAGAAAACCTTGCACACAGAGAAAAATAAAGCCTTACACGGCAGACATTGTAGCTAATAAATCGAATGTTGCGCCAAAGAAAGCAGACAGTATATATTTTTTTCTTATTTTGACATGCCTTAGTCGTCGGAGTTGATTTTTTATGATTGAGATAGACGGCCCTTCAGTGCCATATTTCTTCAGGATATCGTCTTTTAAACAACAACAACAACAACAACAACAACAACAACAACAACAACGACGACGACGACGACGACGACGACGACGTTGACGACGACGACGACGACGACGACGTTGACGACGACAAAAACGACGACCCGCGGCTGGGGTATTAACGTACAGCCAAAGTCGCTGTACACGAGCGTTTTTTGTGTGCGTTTTTCATTCTCCCTTGCATCAGAATATGGTCTTCACGGCTAGTCATCGAACCCGTGGCCTTGCGTTGCGTATAGCAGGCCGCCATAGACACTAAGTCGCCGTGGGCTCAATGTCCCGGTCGTCTCACTTTCTCCTCTGTGTGCACTCTTTCTCACGATCTGTGGACCTCGGACACACAGGCACTCATGAGAGGGGTCAGAAGGGGGAGCGCTCTCCAGATGCGCCATCGACAGGCATCGATCGTCTATCGGAAGAACGCACACGAGGTCTGGCCAGTCACTTGCGACATCCTGTCTTAGTCGAGTCGCGTTCTTCGAATCGACCCTGATGGAACCGAGACGGGCAAGGTTGACATTGAGCAGCTTGTGATTCCGATCAGCAGGTAGATTTGATTGCTACAAGCGCTACCTTAACGAGATCAAAAAGAATAGGAAATTTCACAAAATGTCTGCGTCACTGTACATACATATTTACTTTTCAACTAAAACAACCAATAATTTCCCTACGCTTTCCTTGGCTTCATGCGGCTGTGACTAACAAATATTGGGGCACCTCGGTTCCCCTCCTTCTCGTTCACTGCATAGCGAGGGTCTCTACTCAGGCAGGTTTGATGCCTTCAGGTCGCATCCGAGGGTTTATTGGTCAGCTGCTTGCTCCTAAAGTTTAGGTACTGCCTGACGTCATCGATCAAAAGGTTGTTCCACGTTCGACGTCATGGCCACGAGAGGCGCTGGCTAGCGCCTACCGGGTCAGGTCTTGTACACAATCGTAAATGCCCAAGAACGTTGACGCTGGAGTAGACGCCACCGTAGCTCAAGTGGTAGAGAAACGCACGCGTAATGCGGAGGGTATGGGTTCGGTTCCCACGGGCGTCAAGTTCTTCTTTTCATCCACTTTAATTTCCCTTTAGCTTACCATTACTACACTTCCATTAAAACAACAAATAGTTTCCCCCCAAGCTTCCTTTGGCTTCATTATCTGTTGGCTCAATATGTCGGCGCAACTCTAGCGATCACTTGCAATAGATTATTGATAACGTTAAGCCGACAAGATATAACAGGAGGTTTGAAAGATTATTCTGCACAAAGCTAAAGCCAGTTCAGTGAAGCAGTACGGACAAGGGGCCAGCTTCAAGCCGGGAAGGCTGTTTATTGTTTCAGAAAAGGCATGTGCTGACACATCCTAAAGTATGACGTCACACAGTAGCGTGTGCAACTTACAACTTATCAGGTAACACGATGGCCACGTTCTGGCGTGCTTGCACTGCGACATTCAGTAATCTTGCAAGGGGCCAATCATTTGTGATTGGCCCTCAGCCTTTCGCACTGTGAAGTAGTGCGTTTGCGTAGTACAGGCCAAGTTGTGTAGAATTTTCGAGTAAGTTACGCCATCTGCTGTTTCTACCAAGTGTGGCTTTCGTTAAATGTTTCAGATGGCGCTTAGCTACTGATGACAATGTAAAAAGTAGGGGAACGTTGAGGCAGCCGGGAAAGAAAGGAGAAAGTAGATAGACAGTCAGAGCGATGGCGGCGAAATGTGAAAACACCCGTGTACTTAGATTTAGGTGCAACGTTAAAGAACCCCAGGTGGTTTACATTATTCCGGAGTACGCCACTTATACGGCGTGCCTCATAATGAGATCGTGGTTTTGGCACGTAAAACGCCAAAATTTCATTTTAATTTTTTTAGGCAGTCAGAGGGCTCAGACACGCGGACCCAACCAATCACGACCACCGCCCGCCGTCGCAGCACAGTACCACGTGCAGCATAATGAGCACAAACTCAAGCTGAAGCCGTTTGTGTAAGTTCATTCTTCGTAAGAATCATAGCAGCGCCTTCATAGCTATCTACTGAGCTAGCTTGTGAGGTCAGCATTCCGAAATTATTGCTTCGGACTGTGCTAAACGGAAACTATAGCAGTCGCGAGCGATCGTCTCTCTTCGCCATAGCGAGAACAGTCACACAGAACGTATTCAAGGGTCTCTTCGCGACCGAAAGTCGTCACACGTTGCGTTGTCGCCCCCCCCCCCCCCTTCCTACGGGAAGAGCGAAATACTTCGCAAAGGCCACTGCTAGCCGTAGCCGTAGCCATAGCTCATTTTGCTGTAGCTCAAGCTGAACAAGGAGTAACAGATAGTCACATGTGACACACACAGCGCTGTGTGTGTCAGTTGTGCTTTTCTGTTCTCCTTGTTCAGCTTAACCTACAACAGAATAAGATATGCCGTACCCAACAAGCTCCTATAGCTATCCTCATCGTAGCCGTAGCCATAGCCGAGAGGCATGCAGGGCCTATGCGAGTCAGCTGTACGGCGCAGGTTACGAGCAAACAAGACGAAAATGGCACGAGAGAAAAAAACCAAGCGAAATGTGGCGCAATTTGCGTACTCGGGTATAGAAGACCATTAGCCCTTCTACAAGCGCTATTAACTGACGATAACGATGGCGGTATACTTAGAGTAAGAGCATGTATTTCTGTCTATCTGGGCCGCTATGACGATGCTTTCCATTGATCTTCTTGTCTTTTTTGTTATTTCGCAATGGTCCGGCGCATTGGCTCGATGGCCAATGTCGAAAGGATTGCGCAACGATATCGAACGCTCACTTTCCGCCTTCACTATGTCTAGCGCGCAACAAGCGTTTCCTTCTCGGCGATCGCATTAATTTGCCGTGGATCGACAAACGGCCTTGCGGACGGCTCTAGAATAAAAGAAGCAGCAGCAGCAGCTCCAATAATTGCACCGCTTCGTAGACAGGGGGGGGGGGGGGGGTGAGGTTGTCTCGCGATACTACGAATGTGCGGGCGAATAATGCTTATGCGAAGTTCGTACGCACGTCTTAAGCTTCGATTTGTACGTACGCCGATTCTTTTTTTTTTCTTTTTTACCGCTCATTCGCAGATACTCGCGCATACCCGCATTTCCTACTGCACAGGTAATCAATTGGAACGAAAAATATTTTTTTGTTTGTTTCGGGGCTTGCGTGTACGTGTTGGTACATAGAAACAGCAACAGTATGTATAGTTTAACTTGTTCTCGAAAAAAAAAAAAGAAAACAGAACGCATCGAGCCGAAGGCGTGTGGGCGGAATGGTAAAATGGTACGTGCTCCGGAAGCTAATTTGTGGCTACAAAGATAAAAAAGCAGTATATATATATATATATATATATATATATATATATATATATATATACACGCACACTCGCGTATAACATATAACATATACTACGCCGCAGTTATCCGAGCACAGGGAGAACCGTGCCGGCATGAATAAAAGATTACGGCACTGTGGAGCGGTGGTCGAAACTTTCGCACTGCGTAACTTCTGTGCTTTTAGCCCGCATTCCCCATACTTTAGCCCACACTGTTTGCAGGTTTTGTCGAGAACCCTTAGTATATATATTTCTTTTCTGTTCCTGTTTTTTATTTCTCTTTATCTTTCTCGTTTCTTTTTTCTTTCTTTCTTCTTTTACGCGCTCGTATTGCGGCGACGAATACGGCACCTGCGAGCCGATCCGCCGCCGCGTCACGTGATTATGCGGTGCGCCAGGCCGGTAGTGAACGCGCGCAACAAATGGCGGGCACCAAAAAAAAAAAAAAAAAAGGAAACGCAGCTCGCATCGGCTCGGTTATACCGGCCCGCTTCAGTCCCGAGATATGACTGAATGTTCTTGCAATGCCACCAAATTTTTTTACGAAGATTTTCTTGGAAGCGCGGTGCGAAGTTTGTACAAGGAAGGTCGCAGTTTCGCCCCAAAAGGACGAACTATTAATAGTGATGGCAAGGTATTAACAATTACACGAAGTCTCCTAGGTACTTTTATAGGCCATATAAACTGCAGTAAACATTCACCTGCGGTACTTCTACAAGAAAACCAGTGTAACCTGACCTGTGACGAAGTGTAATGTGACGAAGTGTAATGTGACCTGTGTATAACGAAGGAATAATTCACTCACGGTTTAATTGTGAGCGGTGTGGCACGCTACCTTTACAACGAAGGGACTTGTATAACTAATGGTTTTCGGAGGCCCCCGACCAGCACTTCGTTATGAAAGCGCTGAACTGTACTAACACAGTGTCACGCGCTCGCAGAGAAATATGAAAGCTGCCGGGACGAGGAGCGCGAGCGGTGCCGAGTCTCCGAAATTCTGATGGCTGATTGCGCCGCTGAGCTCGCGATCGAGGGTTCGATCCCCGCCGCGGCGGTCACATATCGATAGGTGCGAAACGCAAAAAAAAAAAACAGAGAGAGAGATACGCTCGCGTACCTACATTTAGGTGCCCGGTAAAGAACCCCACGGGATCAAAATGAGCCGCTTACGCCAAATACGGAGTGCCTCATAACCAGATCGCGGTTTTGGCGCTTAAAACCCCCAGAACTTAAAAAAAAAGAATTGAAGAAAAAGGGGAATTCGGATTGCGCAACCTCCAACACCATAGGCACGCGGGAAGCACCAGCCATCTCTGCTCGCCCCTGGCCCTTTACCAGTGCGTCCTTCACTAGATGCCTGCCGCGTTGCCAGTTTTCCCATTGGAGCGGAGGTTCCTGTAGTTCGGGGTAGTCGCGGAGAGAAGGCGCTCGCTGCCGACGCTACTTCCTGAGGAAGTGACGATTACTAGGCCGGCGCGCGCTCGACCAATGGCTTGACGGGAGACTGCGGTTCCTGCCTCCGGGATCGCAACAGACGCCGCTAAAATCTCGGAGGCAGGAGAACGCGATGATCCAAGTTTGGAGAAGCCGCCGCAAGTAGCGCTCGCAGCCGACACTGGTGGAGAGGAGGAAAGAGGAGAGGGTCTGGGACCAGCTTCTCAGCTCACGCGGCAGGCACCTTTTAAATTGCCTTTACCCGCCGCTGACCACTCCCAGCATCTCGGGGGACGTATGCATCTCGGGGGACACAGCCGCGCGGGCAGTTGTGCGCAGCCACTGCCAGGCTAGAGAAAGAAACGCGCGCTCTCCTCCTCTAGCGCACTCTTGCCGCGCGATCGGAGATATTTTGTTCGATACGCGTTCTGTTCGGTTGCTGCAGCGTCACAAAGTTGCAGTATGCAAAATTTGTGACAGCGGGGCGGAGAGAGCAGCCAATCGGGAAGCGGTGACCTCCCCGGGAGTTTACTTCCGTCGTTTGTCGTCTGCTTGCAGACAGTACACTACAAAACGAAATGTTTCTCTTCTTCCAAATGAATGAAATCTTTATCTAAAGAAATGTATTTTTTCTTCTCAAGCCCAAACGCGTTTTCAAATAGTATTACGTGTGACTACTGCAACTTATAACTATTAGTTTCTTTGCGTCGTCCCTAGGTGGTGTCGCGCACAGCGAGAATAAAAAAAATAAAAAGAAACGACGGAAAGAGTGGCGCACTTTTCAAGAGGCAGCGACAACATTCCAGTGGCTCGCTGGCACCGATGATGGGGTCGATTTCTCTGTACAACCAACGAATTATTTGTTTCGAGAAACAAAAACGACGCCGGAATTCACTTTCTGCCATTTCTTCAAACGCGTTTCGCACAGCCACCCGCTCTCCTCCTTCCTCTAGAAACGTCAGCGCAACAACCTAAGTTCCCAACGGAAGCGCCATTTTCTCGAATTAATCTATGGATTGGATCCAAACGTGTCATGCCGCAGCCGCCGGTTGAATCCAATCCAATCCACCAGACGCGCCATGCGAAGCCGTATGATCGCTCCAAACTTCCCAGCTCCCGTCGGGTTCGGCGCCTAGCAGACGAAATGCTCGCTGGGAGGATGATTGACAGGAGGGTGTCGTCATTTTGACGTCACCAAAAACGTGGCCGCGCCCCGCGGCTGACGACGCCGGCGCGGAGTAGGCCAATCGCGCGCGCCGGTAACCGAACGAACGCGCCGAACAACCATCTCCGATCGCACCCCTGGTTGCGCGGAAAGGCGGCACGCGTCAAGCCGCCGTCCAATTCTCGACTCGCTTCTCGCATTCTTGCGGAGACGGCGGCAATAGGCCCGGAGCGTCCGTATAATTGCCATCGCTATAAAATTTTGAGCATGCGGTACGGATAGGGAGGCTGCGTTGGGCCAGCTGTCATAATTAGAAAAAATTGAATGATTACTAATATCGAGCGCTCATAAAGAATGCGTCATATCAGGAAGAGAACCGGAGTATAGGATCTTTCGAGGTAAGAAATAACAATAATCAATAGCAGTTTTTGCAAAGTAGCGCGTCGAACTACTCGTCATACCCTCCTGTGTGCCTCTTGAAGTACCGTTCTTCTACTTCAATCTCCGTACCAAGTGACTTATGACATGACGTTTAGTCAGCAGAGGGTTACATTCACATGCAACACCATGTTCTAATAATGTTCGTCCTTAGTTCGAAGATTCGGAAGTCATTGGTGAACTAATTGTAGTGCGAACCTGGTATTGTGCTCTTTGTATTTGTTCTATTTGCGCTACAATGGGTTCTACGAGTATCAACCGACAAGTTTTTTTTTTTTCATTAGTAAGGTGCGTCTGTATACGCATGCACCGTGACTGTAAGGGAGAGTTTCATTTCTGAATTTTGCCACAGAAAGCGAACGCTCTAGGAAAAACGAAACGTGCAGACACACTGGCCACAAGCGCCGTCGTTTGGCGTAATGGCGCCAGATTTTCTGTCTTCCTTTACGCTCCGTGGCTCCGGACGTTCTTGTGTCTTTGTTTACATTCCCTAATCTTGATTTAGTGGTCCAAATTTTGAAGTAGTCCTGACTTTTTTCTTTCTGTATACGCAGAAAGCGATAACACTGCACCCTCGTGCACTGTCACTGCAAGTTGCGGCATTTGTAACGCAACGTTTCGTTTAGCATAATCAATTTGCAAAGCCGTTTTGAAGCGACGAGGACGAAGTTGGGGCAAGTACACGTACACTGCCCATAACTTACCTGCTGGCTGAACCGCCGCACTGGCAACTCGCACACACAGTGGCAGAGTTCCCTCAGGTATTCGTTGTTTGCAAGAAACTCTATTGTCTCCGAAAGCGTTAGCTTTCATCGATTCGGCGATTCCTCGACGCTAGCACGCGAAGCCCCGTTCTACGTGCACGAACAATTGCGCGCTCCATCAAAGTGACCCGTCGGATGACACTCGTCTGCCGCGGTATAGCGCGGCAGATATGCCTGCGAGCGACATTTCGACACTGCGGTGAAGGGTATTCACCGAGCCACGTCGATATGTTAGGGCCGTTCGCCCAGTCTAAAGGTATGCGAAAGCGTGTATGCGGGGTTCGTTCTCGGCGATTGAGAAGCGATACTCTGAGCGCACGGTTGCCGGCGCTTTCAGCGCCACCGGAAGGCGCCGGGGGGTGGGGAGAGAGGTATCCCGAGCCGATGCATTATATGTCATACGATGAAAGCGAACGTCCTTGTGACACGTCGCGACTGAATTTGTCGCTCCGGCGGCGTATACCAGTGTTCAGCGGTAGCGCGAGAAAGCGCCTGCAGACACGCGCTCTGGCTATCGCGTTTCGATTGCTGAGCACTGTACGTTGCTTCCCTGGCATAGAGAACAAACGATTGACGGTGCTCAACGCATGCTACAGGGGTTTGCGAACGTTCGAAACTTTGGAACGGTGAATCATATGTTGTCCCAACTCGATTCGCTCTTCGAATCGAATAGTAACTATTCGTAAATTTGAATATAGTTTGTTATAGTTTCCTTGAATGTTTTAAATCATCAGCTGTACGCGATCGAGCACGGCGTTGGAGCAACAAGTACGGTAAATTTAATCCGCGCGGCCGTAGAAGGCATATAACAAGACAGATTGCGTAGGGGGGCTAGGTCCCTCAGGGAGCCAGACGCTTCCTGCCTAAACCGCTACCATTGCATTCACCAAAGGGTCCAGAGTACGTGGACAAACCACTGCTTATTTGTTAATAATACTCCTTTTGCGTTTTTAATGAACGCTTCAAGACGTGTATTATGATGACAGAAGCCTGCTAACGTTGTGAATGTATACTACGTGTGAACATGGTTTCGTATTAGTGGTGATAACGGCCGGCTGCTCATCATTCAAAAACTATTCTAAAAGTATTCGATTCTACTTGCTTCTGGCATTATTCGGTTCGCAATTCATTAGGACTTAAATAATTACTTTTCGGTCACCTATACCCCGTAACTATAAACAGAGAGAGAGATAAAGGCAAAAGAAAAGACAGTGTGGTTAGCCAGACGATATACCTAGTTGACCACCCTGTACTGGCGAAGGGGAGAAAAAAGAATTCCGGCTGGAACACCGCCTTGCGGTGAATGTAGACGTTAATGCGATTAGCACTGACGCAGCGTAGCGTCGCATCATTGTGCCAAATTCTTCACTTCACTGTAGCCGACTACTGCGGTTTTTGTTTCTGTTACCGGCATTTTCTTCACTTCTACGCACCTCAACGTTCCTCGCTCAGTGCACGCCTTGGTCCCGTTCGTCACTTCTTTCTCCACAATGGGCTGCTTTTGATGCCGACTTCTTGCTTTCCTCTGTAGATAGCTTCTTCACTTCTTGTCTCTTGTTCCGCTTGTCTATCCGGGCACCTACCCAGTTGCACATACCAGTTCTGGAGGAGTGGCCAAGAATGTTCCCATACCTCGTGTCACGTGCCCAGCATCACATACTCAATGGTACAAACTGTCTATTAGGGCCCATACCCGGTGACACGTGATTAGTTGCGCGTAACCAATAGCCCGGGTTGTCTATTCGGACACTTACATAGTGTCAAGAAAAAAGGAAGTACGTATGAATAGTAGAAGACTGGTCTTGGCGCTGTCGCGCAGTCTATGAATTCTCCACTTTTTCACGCACGGTGTCAGCGTCGCATAGGCAGACAAAAAGAAGCTGCACCGTACGCAGCAGTGTCGCACGGTCACAGTTTGCTGCACTATCGAGAGTCTCTTATTATGTTTTTTTTTTGCCGGGAGTAACGCAGATCCAACGCGCATGCTGGTATCGAACCCACGACCTCGTACTCGGATGCGTAATGCGATAGCCTCAGCCAGCGTGGCGGGTCTCTGCCGAAGTGGCGCAGCCGGTACAAGCCACTCAATCGAGTAACATCGGCGCGCAATACGTAGTCGGCACGGGTATGTGCACTCATCGGTCTATGAATAGTGTCACGTGGTAGTGACGGTGAAGAAGGCAGGTAAACTGCGATTGACGAAAGTAACATACTTAACAGGGATAGGCAGGCTAGTTGGTGGTCGATATTGGTGGAATGCATCATGTAACCGCGCAAACAACAAAGGACAGAGAAGGAAGCACATGATCCGCGCCTGTCCTGTGTGTTTCCTTCTTTGTCTTTTGTTGTTTGCGCGGTTACATGATGCATTCCAAGATTGACGAAACTAGCGTTTCATTGGGCGAATTTGGTTCCTCAAAAGTAGGTTACACTCAAAGAACAACTGTAGCGGCGTACACAGTCGGCGATCGTCGAAAATCTGATCGGCGGGTCAAGCGCGTCGGCTTTTTGCACATCAGTTATCGGAGGTTCTAGAGGGATCGCTGGTGCCAGCGTGTCTTCCAGGGAGTTCTACACCATTCGCTTTGCACATACGTGAAATGAGATTGCACAAGGCTCGGTGACACAGGCAGCGGATAGGAGCATCGATAACTTTCGAGATACTTCCGATACGTGCAAGCGCGTCCTGCGCTGTGCGATAACATTTTGAAGCCGTGAAACGTAGTCACTCGATAAAGATAAACAGGCACACGTGTCAATAATAACAATCGTCGTCATCATACCACAGCACTACACCGTTCTTACTATTACGATTATTAATATGCAGACTCACAGACGATAAAGAAGGCAATAAAATGACGCGCCGCCTTGCAAATACCACCGGAACGTGCACCAGCACTGCCTGCTATTCAGTGCTGCCCAGCGCGTTCACAAAGAGCCGCCGTGCTCGTGGCTGAAAAAGCTGCGACTGCAGCGAACTAGGAGACGTGAAATTTCCGTGCGTCTTGCAGTTCCTCTTCAACAGGGGCGCGCCGTACAGCTAAAGCTGTGCAGTTAATAAAAGAGGCACTGGGTAGCTCTGTAACCGGCCCATTGCACCGCGGCTCCTATTCTACAACCACTATTTTTTTTTCCTGCTTAGTCAGTTACTCACCTATTACCTCAATCAATGAATATCTCGCTCAACCACTCAACGACTGACTGGACAAGCAAGCAAGGAAGCGAGCAAGATACTAACTTACTAAACCATCTATCGTGGTCTAGGTACGTAAAAGCCCGTAATTTTTTTACTAACTATATCTCGATCGAAATGCGCGTGAAATGATCGAGAGCCGTGGCGCCATCCTTGAACAACTATTCGCGAATGCTGATTCGCGAATGCGCTCCTAAATCTATATGGTTAGGTTTGGGCAACCGAAAGTGAAGAGGCAGGTCGTAAAGAAAACCAGGCGCCTCCGACGGGCCACGGTGTCGTCATCTGCCCGATGTCGTCACGACAGTCGTTGTCGGTAATTCCGTGCAACAGCAAGACTGTAAAGGTGTGGTTCGTCTGCTCGAGAAAAAAGGAGGCGTTTGCTTGCACTTGCTACGTAGGCCCGTGCGCCGTAATTAAGAGACCAACTCTGAGCCCTCTTTCTTTCTCCCTCCCTGCCGATTCGAAGCTTTATTGAAGGCATGCCGGGAAGAGGAGCGCAGAACCTCCATTGAAAAGAGAGGGATAGCATTGGAAGGTAGTATTGTCATTCTAAAATGACGAAGCTGGCACATGTACGACTGCGTTATTCACCACTGGGAGTATCGTGTATACGCGCACGCCGTGAGATTTTGCCGTATTGTCTCCGAAGTATTCGTAATACCCGTTAAATTTGATTAGGTGCTCAAAGAAGCATCCTACTTCAGGCAAGACGACAGCGTGTAATATGAACAAGCATACATACATACATACATACATACATACATACATACATACATACATACATACATACATACATACATACATACATGCATACACACATGCATACATACATGCATACATACATGCATACATACATGCATACATACATACATGCATACATACATGCATGCATACATACATGCATACATACATGCATGCATACATGCATACATACATACATACATACATACATACATACATACATACATACATACATAGATACATGCATGCATGCATACACACATGCATACATGCATGCATGCATACATGCATGCTTACATACATACATACATACATACATACATACATACATACATACATACATACATACATACATACATACATACATACATACATACATACATACATACATACATACATACATACATACATACATACATACATGCGGACGGGCGTACAAAACTGAAAAACTGTAACTCTCCACGCCCAAACCCTCCCATCGCTTCGGCGAGTCATCGTCGTAATTGCCGACAATGCGAGGCGATATCGGCGACACCACCAAAGCCGTCCGCTACACTTCGCTGCCTTTCTAACCTCGCTCAATCATTCGAGGCCCTTTTTCTCTTCGTGAACCGAAGGAATAACCCCGTGTCTACGCGGTGTCTCCAGCTGCACGCAACTGTGTGGCGCCGCGGAGCTTGGGAGCGGATTTTTTTTTCACCCAAATTGGATCTGCTCGAGCAAGGCGCTGTGCCTTCACGGCAGCGGCGGCAGTTTCGGACGCGCGGTTTCAACACCGCCAGCAGAAGACGACGATGCCTCGTGGCAGGCAGGATCGCGTCGCCGCCTTTGCTGCCCCAGCTCGCGAGAGGCGTCGACGGGGGGGGGGAGGACACCGCCGTAACAGCCAAAACAAATGCCACCCCCCCCCCCTCCCGCACGCGCGCCCTATGGGACGACGAATCAATCGCCGCCGCGTCGGCCGCCTCCGGTCGTAAAGAGGCTCCTTATTCCCGCTGCGGCAAACGACGTCGGCGCTTGCTTGCGAGCGCGCGGTAGCGCTATACTACGGCGCCGGACGTGTCGCACAGTTTCTTCTCGTGTATTTGCGACACCGGCTGCGTCCACCGTTTACCCGGCTCGCTTTTCTTTCACCTTTTTATTTTTCTTGTTTGCGTAACCTGCGCTCTGTCTGCTGGCTTGCCCGACGACGTTGAGGAGTGGCTTCTTGCGCCGCGACGGTTGTTTTCGCTCCTGTGCGGGGGCCAAGGCCGACGCTTCCCGTTAAGCCGCGGTCTACTGTGCCGCGCGCTCGCGAGTTAATCAACTAATCAGTAAGTTGCTGGCTAAGCTGGTCAGTCATTTATTTATTCATTTATTTATCTATTCAGATAGATAGATAGATAGATAGATAGATAGATAGATAGATAGATAGATAGATAGATAGATAGATAGATAGATAGATAGATAGATAGATAGATAGATAGATAGATAGATAGATAGATAGATAGATAGATAGATAGATAGATAGATGCATAGTAACCACTCTGCGAGAAATAAGGACTCTTTCTAATTTCCCTAATTGCTCATTCGGGCTGCAACTGCGACAAGTTAGACGAATTGCCAATTGGGAAAAGTGGTAACGATCTATCTTCAACCGCACCACTTAAGTGTAGGACAAGCAGAACAACTTGCGACACAAGGCGCGCTGGTGACGTGGCGTCGCGGCGATGCCCTCTCCCCTCACGCGGCGCCGTTTAGCCCGCTCTGCTCAGTCGAGCCGCGCTCGTGACGTGACATCGCAACCAATGGGAATTTAGGCGCTGTTTCGCTGCTACAGATGCCAGATTTTTCGCTCAATGGGGCCATTTGATGCTTTCGCATAAAAAAAAAAGGAAACACACGCAAGAAGGGCAGACAAACACAAGCACTTCATGCGGGTACCTTTTCTTTTACTTGCCAATTTCTCTCTACAGCTATGCAAGACGAACTAGCTCAACAGTTCGTCCTTTCCAGTCTGACGGCCTAAATAATTCTTCAGAGCATGCAGTGAATGGAACAAAAAAGTTGCGTTTCCTTGCCTGACTCTGTACAGTTGTACCGGCTGTACTACTGTACACCCTGTACGACGATGAGAAAACTTGGCCATGTAGCGGATCATCTTCTTTCATTGTTCTTAACTATTTCAGAAAAGATTTTTATAATAAACGATATGGTCGAAAAACGCCGGACGCAATCAAAAGACATGAGTCAAAGTCTGGTTATAAAACAGTCGAGTTCTTTCCCGTACTTGAAATATGGTTTTCCGTTTTCGTGCGTGGAGTCCGTATCCGTAGACGCACGAGCAAGAACGTTAAAAAAGAAAACTCTTTTCGGCCACAATAAAATCTTCTGTTTGTGCAAACCGAAAATCTAAGAAATATTGCAAAAACGTAACTTTCACTAAACAGCAATTACTTTTTTGTCTGGAAGGTCTCGAAACGACATCCGCAAACTTGCAGACGTCCGCTGCCTGTAAAGCGTGCCGCACCGCAGTAAGCATCATCTTGCAAAGAAACAGGATCTACAGGGTAACGTAATCGTAGCAATTATTTCGCTTCCCTCCACACGATTTCTTCGACGCTCCTTTTCCGAGGCGACCAAGTTTTTGCTGCGGCAGTTAAAAGGATACCATCCCATTTGTCGAAAAACCATTCTTCTTCCCATCTGGTCATTTGCTGGTTGCACAAGGAATGGATGTTTTCTTCATGCTGCAGAGAGAAAAGAAGGAGCACGAAAAAGAAAAAGAGAGCTCGCCCACGTCGTATTAAATTTGAGACGACAGTGCTTAGTCCTGCAGTGGATATAAACAATAAGATGATGATAATTAAGGGAGACGGAAATAAAAAAAAACTAAAATAGATGGGGACGGGTGATCCTAGTGTGGTACAGCGCTTAGATGTACGACAGACGATACGTTAAGTCGCTGGCAGACTCCTAAAACAAGAAAAACAAAAGATCTTCGCGGTTTTGCGTGCCCAAACCACGATCTTATTAGGAAGCACGCGGTAGCGGAGGACTCTGCATTAATTTCGACCACCTGGGGTTTTCTAACGTGCTCCCGATACACCCGATGCACGATACAAGGACGCTTTTTTGCATTTCGCCCCCATCGAAGTGCGCCTGCCGCGGCCGGAATTGGATTCCGCGACCTCGTGCTTAGCAGCGCTACGCCCAAGTAACTGCGCAGTCACAGAGGCACTCACACTGGCTGACCAGGGACTCGTGGGAATCTTACATTGGCTAACTTTCTGTTTTACTTTCTCGCTTTCTCTTTGACAGTAGCTGTTGCTCAACAAGGGCACAGAAGTACAGCGACCGTCATGCTTAACCGCAACCAGCCTTAAGCGGCTTTCACGAGCGAATCTGTTGAAGGAAAGTTTCGCAGCCGTTTTCTTGCGTCGCTGAAGGCTAGCATGCAGCAGCGTGCTCGGTATTAGGCCAGTAACGCAACCTGCGTCTGAATCTTGAACTTTCGCTTTGAAACGTGGTTATCAATGATAGCTTACTCGAATAGACAACACCTTCATCGGGTGGTTTCTTTTAGCCAGTGATCCGCAATTTTTGTTTCCACGTCGCGTTGTGATGGTTTGACGTTGAGGGTCAGCTAGTAGCTTGTACAGCTACGACGGTGATAGCTGACTGCGCGTTCGGTATTGTGTGCCAATCAAAAATCGGCATGCGTGGGAGGGCCTGAAATGGCCATATGACCGGGTCGTCGGTGTTTTAGCCATCGCTAGCAACAGCCAGCAACCATACCCATAGATACTTGAGACGAACTGGCGTTAGAAAGTGCTTGTGCAGCTTCTAACATACAGATTCTAACATACATAAATACAGCTTCAAGCAGATTGGCATACTTAGGCTAGGGATTTTTCGCTTCTCCTGCGTATGACGCTAGTAAATTCTGACTGGGGCGCCGTGTCTGGGTGTGATGAATTCAGTGCTTGCACCTTAAAGCTGCCGTTTACTATTACTATTTACTATTTCCAACACATTACTATACTTGCTAAGCACTGTTCTTGGGCGTTAGAGGGGACGTACAAAGGTAAGGACACATCAATGTCTCGTCTAGCGTCCAAATAATAATGTTTGGTGAACCTCTCAATTAACATTTTTATGACGTTCTATTAGGTTACGATGTTTAGATACGATACACAGAGTACACAACGTATGCACGAGGCCGCGTCGCGGTTTAAAAAAGGGTGGTAAATAGTCTCAAGTTTAACGCGATAGCATTATCCGGTATCGGCGTCGGCGTCCCGTGAGTGAAAATTTCCATGTATCACCAAAGTTGCCCATACCTTGTCTCACATTGCTGACAGTTCCTGGGAATTTTGAGAATGACGAATGTCACGAAACAAATGTCATGAAACGAAACACCGACGGCTCATGCCTTTTATGTTAGATCTTCTCAGACTTAAATATGAAAAGCACGAAACAACAACAGAAACCTGAAAAACGATGTAATCTTCTTGGCGTGGCTGTGCACGACCTCCGGGATCGGCCCACGCAATTAAGAGACCGCGTTTATACCGGAAAGCTTGCCTTCGAGCATAGCGTTCGCGGCCAGCGTTCCCCGGTAAACATAACGGTTACACAAGCTGCAGTTTGCTGGAAAGCGTGAGAAGCAGTCGGGGATCCGTGAACGCTATCGCTTTGCAACTTTTAAAGGCGAAGCTTAAGCGTCCTCCAATCTTGTTATATAGAGCGTTATGCACGCACCCACATGCAAAAAAGTTAATAAAATAGAACTTACTTAGATCCAACGCTCATGTCGGAATCCATGCGAAGCGATGCTGTAGTGAAACGGTTAGTTAAATGCTTTGCGGATAACTGCGATGCGTCCAATTTGGGAGGACAGGTGTAGGCACAGAAAAATACGACACGTTATCAAGCAACATTTAAGCATTCTGTATACATCTCGTGCGGCAGTGGTACGTACACCACATTTTGTAGAATTGACCGAGAACAGGCAGCCTCCCCCCCCCCCCCTTCCTCCCCTATGGCACATACCCGATGGCCGCGTCAAAGGAAGTAAACTTAAGGAAAGAATTGGTGAAATGTAATTAACAATTGTATTAACAGATCGGCGTGCTTTTGGGACCTCAGTGAGCCGGGCAATTATACATGTAGGTTTTACGTAGAACGTTAATATTATTATTATTTTGTTGTGCAGACCAGAGCTGGAAATACGTGATCAGCACTCAAGTTTTACACCAGTCACTTCGTGGGTGTAATAATAAAAATAAATAAAAAAAATTCGGCGAGACAGCAGTCACGGTCAGGAAAGTCTGGGAAGGTCCGCGCAGAAAGATTCGCTTTCAAAAAAAAAAAGGAGCCTTTTTCGGTCTCACTGGCGCAAGGTAGAACCGTGGATTCTCGCACTTACGTCCCCAGCCGTTGAGAGCGCGATGAGTAGTGCAAACAAAGCCAGGCGTTTGAACTGTTTTCCCCGATTCCCTGTTTCTCGACATGGTGGCTTGAGAGAGAGAGAGAGAGAGAGAGAGAGAGAGAGAGAGAGAGAGAGAGAGAGAGAGAGGTGGGAAGAGAAGGCGCGCGCTCTGCCTCGCCCGGCTACTGACACAATACCGCATTATCTCGCGCACTCTGCGCGGCTAAATGTTCGAAATGTTTGAGGGGATGTTCGCTCTGCCTCAGCCACAATTTAGATGCGCGGGAACGATGAAATTGTTATCTCGGCATCCGCTACACCTGAATTCGATGTCAAATCTGGAAATTATTTAGGAAAGAAATAGAGGTATCGACTGTGGGAAGCAGACTTTTCATCCTGGGCCGTAAACCTAAAAAAAAGTTTATTATAGCAAAATTAAAGGAACTGAAGTGTATGGGCATAATTCTGTAACTGAGCAGTACAAATGATATAAAAAATGTGTAAAGTGCACCTATTGAGCGAAAGAAGCTGATGTCATATACAACGCTGTGGAATATGGTACTAATTTCTGGGTCAGACTTGCGAACACGTTCGTAAACTTTGTAACACTTTCGCGTAAGCTGTAAGTTCATGCAATGAATTTGTTCGGTTTAGATGCTTAGAATTTAATAAGGGAACTGGAGTTGGTCCCGATGTAAAGCTTCCTGTTAATTCTTAGTGCGTTAACATAATAATAATAATAATAATAATAATAATGAGGAGGAGGAGGATTTGGGGCCAAAGCCGATTTACATATTGAGACACATACCATCATTACGCAACCGCATAGCCTTGTTGAATGAAGTTTGTTGCATGCGAGAGAGAAAGGTAAACTCTACTGACTGTACGAAGAAAATGCTTTGCGTTAGGACCTCAAATATCATAAGAAAGTTTCCGGGCAGGCAGCAAGTTTTTTAAAAAAATGATCTTAAGCACGAAGTGCACAAATACGCAACTGCGCGCCAAAAACCAGATATCGCAGTTCTTTCTTACAAATCTCCCGGGTGTTGCACGCTGGGCACGTTCGTTCCGTGTCTCGAGATAATGGTCGCTGGCATACTAGTCGCCGATATACTAGTCGGTAATAGACGCTATAATAGTCGCCGGGTTATACGCGCGAAAACTCGGTACTGCTCTCCCGCGCTCGCGCCGGGCGCAACTCCCCGGGCGCGCGCCCTCCAGAGCGTGCACAGCTCTCGCTTTTGAGGCGACTGCTCCGCCCCCCCCACCGCCCTTCCCCCACGTGCCCGGAGCATTGGAAATCGATGGCACGGTGCGCGCTGGCAGATTTGGAAAGTGGGAAGGTGGCTGGCGAACAATACCTGGAGGGCGGCGTCGGGAAGGAGCGAAGAATGGGTCGCTGCCTGATAAGGGCGGCGGAAGACAGCGGGGCCCTTAGAAACTGGTTGATTACGGCAAGGGGGGGGGGGGGGGGGGGGAAGGAGGCGCTGCAGAGCATTGATTGGATGGTCTATCGGGTCTGTTGGTCGCCTCGGTTGATGGGCACGTACCGATTGAGTGACTGATCGATTCGGCTAATCATTGGTGCACCGATAGCCGGACGTTGCGTGTCTTTATGCGCGGCGAAGTTGGGCAGAACGCGGGGGGGGCTGTGGAACGCCGCAAGCGAGAGGGTTGTAGCAGTCGGTTCGGGGGCAGTGGAAACCAAGTGCGTAGTCCGTGCATGCACATACGCGCACGCGTACCTACACAGACGCACACGCGCACTGTATCTGTCTGTCTGTATTGCACACTTATTTGATTTTTTTTTCCTTATTACACTAGTTTCGGGTAATTCAGCGCGCAAATGCATCTTTACATCTAACGTTTTCACACATTTGCGCGCTTAATTCTCTCGACAGAGTATCTTTCGAAACCACCCGTGTAACTAACATTGTCATCAAAACGCCTCTGGATATTAACGCGATTACCACTCTTAGGATACCTCACGCCCTCTTCGGTGACTGCCTGTCTGTCTATTTGTCGGCCTGTAATGGGTCTGTAACCGCTTTCCCGCCAACATCGGTCATTCGGTAGTCCATGGTCCAATGGGTAGGGCAAGGACTGCTGTGATGGCGAAATCGGGTTCTAAAGGAACGGCTGAACCGACCTGTACCACTGGGCATGTGATAACAGCTATCTACATCTCTTCGACGTACAGTGAACAGCAAAAGTTTACGGGATGCGGTTTTCCCTTAGAATGTGAATTCCTACACGGTTAAGGCATGACACTTCGTATTTGAGGAATCACTGTGTAGGTGGCGAAGGCTACTACATGCTGGAACATTCAGTTCGAGGCTGTATGACCATGCTTCGCGAGAATTCAGCTTCTTGGCAGATCCTGCGTCCCGTAAACTTTTGCGGTTGACTGTACCTCTTTTGACGCCACCGTGGATCACTGGGTATATATATGCCTTTGGGCGTGTGCCGCTCTTCAATGACCAGACAATCCTTTAAAATTTATCCGGTGTGATGCGGAATAGAACCCGCATCATATATAGTCAAATAATTTGGTTTAAATATATATTTGCAGGCACGCAATGTGCATACATCGCGGCGACATCGCTAGATGGCGCTGCGTGTACAGAGGAAACCGCGAGAAAGGAGGCTGGCGGTATTCATATACGCCTTATTTATAGGACGTGTTTTTTTTAGCTGCACCAAACTTAAAGATATAAACAGCCTGTGGCAGATGGCACAATTCTAACGTTCGATCTAAATTACTTGGCGAAGCAGCCATAGGAAAATCAAGATGCTGAATTGAATAGTTAATTTAATTACGCTAAATAACGTTTTACATTGTTACCTTACCGTACTTATTTTAATCGACGAATTGTATAGCTGGTGAGTATGCAAGGCATGTCCACTTGGAACGAATTCTCAGGACTACACCAGTTTCGAGACATTAAATTTCAAAGTTCTCCGACATCCATTGGCATTCCGATTACTTTTGTACAATAATGCATAAAGTAACGCTTTTTTAAAGTTGCAGTTTCACCGGAAATGCGAAGCATCGATTGTGATGGCAAACTAGTAGATAGCTGTACGAAGTAAGCATGTTGAACATGAACACATCTCTCTCGATGACCGCGGAAACTCGCTGTCAAAACGCTGGAGTGAGGAACCGCGGCAGCAGCAGCGAGCGAATTGACCTTCGTGCTGCCTCTCGCTGCAACGGGAACTAAAAGTCGAAAGTAAAGCGCATACGAAGCTACCAGCACTCTGCGTACTTTGTCAACATCGCAGATCGCTTGCAAGATACGGCGGCCGCAGCACCGTAAGCAGCAGCCGCCGGAGTAGAACGCGCCCCCCTCCGCCGTGCCTTGCCCCCCCCCCTCCCTCCCCCGCGCGTGCCAACACTGGCCGCAAGCAGGTGATAAGAACAGGCTGGGCGTTATCGCGGTTGTTGTCCTTTTCGCCTGGCACAGCAGGAAGATTGCTGCCCCACCCTCCGTGGTTGCTTAGTGGCCATGGTGTTGGACTGCTAAGCACGAGGTCGCGTGGTCGAATTTCGGCCACGGCAGCCGCATTTCGATGGGGACGAAATCCGAAAACACCCGTGTGCTTAGGTTTGGGCGCACGTTAAACAACCCCAAATGGCCCAAATTTCCGGAGTCCTCCACTGCGGCGTGCCTCATAATCAGAAAGTGGTTATGGCGCGTAAAATATCCATAATTTAATTATAAGAAGGCTGCCCCCTACATGCACGGTAAAATCTGGCCTATATGATTTCAATCCAATAGATGTGGTGCGGTGGTATCATTGCGGCCTGCGCGCATAAAGCTACATTTAAGAAAGGCACAGGAGTGAGCTGACTATAAAAGTGACTACAATTATGCATAATTATTTGACCTACGAATATTCTTATAATGCGCCGTAAATTGCACTAGGGTGGAAGTTGCAAGGGGTCACTTTACAGCCTGCTTTAATGTTGACGGGATGCTATGGTTACAAATCGCTCGTGTGCCATTAGCGTTTAAAGCCGCGCATATATAATGGAGACCCGAAGTACTCTGTTTTCTTAAAGAGCGTTAATTAAAGGCGAATTAATTCCGCATTGGAATGGCCGACAGCCCTGCTGTCGATAACTTTGACAGTCACGATCAGGCATGTCCTTCGTGACAGGCCTCGACACGTTCTATACATGAGGGTGGTTATATAAGCTTTTTCGCCTGCACTCTAATTTATTGTTGTAGGTTTCTTATGCCCAGATGTCCACAGGAATGTAGACATGTCCTGTGACATCTTGGGCGGTATACGTAAGGCTGTCTAAAGTTGAAGGAAATGTGTTGTTAGTTAGCGCGTTCTGTTGTCTGCGTACGTTCTATGGCCGTGTTGTTGTAGTGCCAGGGCTTCAATCAATTAGGAACTGGAATACAACTCTTAACCGCGCTTTAGGTACACTGGCCAATCGCTCCCTTTTCGAAAGAGAGCGCCAGTGCACATTGATCTACATCGTGCCTTTGAACAGAAGGCTTTGAACGTGCGGTTCCACATATTAAAGACGTGCTCGATCACCGATAAAATGTCGTGAGCGTAATGGTGTTTATGGGCACAGTTCTTTTATAATCTTCTTTTCTCTTATGATATCTAATGCCTTTCACCCCTTCCTTCAGCAGAATGTAGCCAGACGCTCTTTACACTGACCACCCTCCCTGCCTCTTCAAGCGAAGCTCTCTTTGCGAAACCTCCCGACTTTTGTTGACCGCGGCTGGGACCGTTATCTTGTAGCCGAGTAGCCATGTGCATGACATCGCGTAACCCACGTGAGCGCGACAGTTTTCATTAGCCACAGGCGGAGGAATGAAGCTGGCGATTAACAGTCAACCTTACCGCTGTCTTTCTCGAGGTGCTTGTCTATGCTTACACCTGTCGTTACCATTTTCCTATCGACGAAAACAGCAAACATCCCCTTCGTCACATCACTGCGTCGACGTCTGTTGCTATACGTAAAAAAATGAGAACCGCAGTTTTATGCATTCGCGCGAACTGCGGTTTCCATTTTTGGCGCACCTCGTGAAAGGCGTAGTGCGCAAGCGTAAACATTTCATGAGACTGTACACGTTGCATACACGTAGGACGACATATAAGGACAAATTTACGCATCATATATAACTTTATAGCGTTTACATACCGTTTATGGATTCGGCGTGTACCTACAAAGGTGCGCGAAATTGCGCTTTCTCTCTCTTCTTCACTCCTATATCCCCTATTCCCAGTGCAGGGTAGCAAACCGGACGTGCGTCTGGTTAACCTCCCTGCCTTTCCTCTCTTCTATTTCTGTATATATTTATGCATAATGGCTTTACAGAAGCTTCGTTTAACAAACATTCGAACATGTGCCTTGGATCTGCAGCATTCTTTCTTCGCTTGATCCTTAACCAGAGGCCGGTATAGTAACACGTTCTCTAACACGAATGCCAATTCTTGTGTTTCAACGCACGGCATTTGGGGCAGCTGCATCGGAAGACGGAATCGAACAGAGCCTATATGTTCATTCTGCGGTATCCAACGACACGTTCAGCTCTGCGAACCCTTCTGTAACTGTCACGCAAAAACGACAAACTGTTTGCGACAGCGTGATGGCAAGCTTTTTTTTCTCCGGACAACCGAAAAAAAGAAAGAAAGCAAACGAGAGGAAGGTAATTATCGCGAACGCCGTACAACGAGACGAAGACTCGCGGCTGCTCGCTCGTGACAGTTTGCAGAACTGCTCCCAAAAGGGGCAAAAAGCCGGAGTCATAACGTAGCGTCCGTGTTTTATAAGCGTAATTACGCGCCGAGAACCTTTACACTGACTGGCGTATAGTTCGCGGCCGAATCCCCCAAAGGCGGCGCAACGAAACGGGGAAGCAATTCGTTCTCCGCGGGAAAGCGGGAAGACCGCGTGGGGAAGGAGGGGATGCAATCGCGGCGCGGAAAGCTGCCTGTTCGCGTGCGCCCCGGCAGAGCGACGAGAAAACGACAACAACAACAACAAAACGCCGATAAAAGTAAGAACACGACTGCGCCTTGTTTGGGCCGTTCTCCGACGCAACGCTATTGTGGCTCCCTGGCGAGGCCAAAACAAAAGCGTCCGCGCGCTGCTCACTGCGGGAACCGACGAGGGTAAATCGAAAAAGACTCGTTATTATAACGGCTGCGCTAACGTACGATGGTTACCTCGCCGCGCCAAGCTTTCGACCGCATACGGCTGGGATGCGTCTAGGCCCCCCGGCGTATTCAATTAATTTCGACGGCGACCGTCACCGCGTACGGTCGCTTTCAGCGATCGCGCTGCAACCGTCGCGACTGCTCGCGTAACACCGAGGAAGCCATTTGTATACCCTTCGGATTCCATTAGGATGAACGGGGAGAACGGGAGCGAGGGGAGTATTTCGGCAACGGGGAGAGAAGGAACGGGAAATGCGGGGCGATTCCCGAGAGGTGAGAAAAGCGGGAATTGGGAGAAACGGGAAGGGAGACAGAGAACAGACGCGAAGGCATGGGTGAGGAAAGGGTAACCGGAATACAGGGACAAAAGAAGATGGGGAAAGTGGGGAGTCTTTTTGAAAGGAGAAAGAAGGAACGGGTCAGAAGGTGATCCCACAGAGCTCAGGACGAAGAGAAACGGCTGTGAGGGAGAAAGAGGGACAAACAAAAGCCGAAGTGCGAGACAAGGAAATGGAAACGCGAGCAGGAAAGCGAGATGGGGAAGGTGTGGTGGAGGAGAGAGAAGGAACGGCGCACGTGGTGCGCGAGAGAGCAGGCGTAACATAGGGACGAGGGAGCCTGTAACGGGCACCTCGCCGTAGCCGCAGCGGCGCTCCCTAGCGGCTGGATGCCGTATAAGTGGCATGCGTGCGTACGTGCGTGCGTTAGGCCTCCGCGCGCGTCGGAGCTCCCGGTCCTGCGAGACGGGTGCTGGTGCGAGGAGCAGCTGTACACCTGTGCAAGTGGCCAAGCGCACCGGAATCGAAAAGGCCCAATCTATTATGCATCGCTTACTCGCGCTCTGTATCGCTGTCTCCACATCTGCCGGCGGCTACGATTTCGCCCGGAAACCGTTTTTTTTCTCCCTGCGCTCCATCTTTCTTTTTTTTTCGTGTGTCTATGCGTTTCCGCATTTTCTCGTTTTCGCCTCTTATATTCCGTCCCTCTGACCCCTTTCTCTCCGCCCGTTTGTTTGTTGGCACGTACGCTTTCTTAGTCCTCTCTCCCGGCTGAGAGGAGAGACGCGAGAGGCTACGCCTCAACAGGCGTGGCAGTGTACAGTGTGCATGGCAGCGTGGCGAGGTGTACTGTATTGCACAGGGCACAGGGCTCGTTTATTCATGTAGTTTCTTTTCGTACGAGAATCTAGGGATGGATATTAAAGGCAGTGTGGTACTGCAGCTTGATGCGCCTCAACGCGCGTGCATATGTTGACAGTGGGCACAGCAATGAAACAAAGGATTAAGAAAAGTCGCATTAACTTGAGTACTTGAAGGACGATAGTGAAAGAAATTAGTTAGGTAACGCCAGTTGAGAAGTAATTATGCATAAAAACGAAACAGAATTTCCTCTGTGTGTGCAATGAAATCAGTGCAGAAATATTGGGCGCCAGAAATTTTGGCGCACCGTGAAATGAAACGGTCAATTTTTTTTTGTTAGTCAGAGTATTTAGGATAAAAGGCATGCGCTGTGAATGTCGCGTTTGATGACGTTTGTTTCTGAGATGTCATTGTCAAAACCCTGAGGAATAATTTAGTCAAGAACATAAGACCCAGCTGGTATGAGCAACTTTAGTGATTGAGTAGTGTAGCGATATAACCGGCATATGCTGCATGGATAGGCATATAACATTATCGTCGTCAGCGCATTTTTGTGTGCGCTGCCCAGTAGGAAGGCCTGTCCCAGCGATCTAAAATTACCCCTCTCTAGCGCTAGCTGATTCCAACTTGCGCCTGCAAATTTCCAAATTTCGTCACCCCACCTAGTTGTGAGAAGTCCTCGACTGGGCTTCTCTTCCCTTCGCACCCATTCTATAACTCTAATGGCACACCGGTTATCTGCCCTAAGCATTTCATAGCCTGCCCAGCTCCATTGTCTTGTCCTAATGCCAGCTAGAATATCGCCTATCTCGGTTTGCTCTCTGATTACCACTGCTCTCTTCCTCTGTCTTAACATCACAGATAACATTTGCCGTTCCATCGCTCTTTGCGGGGTCCTTAACTTGTTCTCGAGCTTCTTCTGTTAACCTCGAAGTTCTTGCCCCGTGTGTTAGCGCCGGTAGAATGCAATGATTGTACACTTTTCTCTTCAACGACAGTGGTAAGCTCCCTGTCAGGATTTGGCAATGCCTTCAGTATTCACTCCAACCTGTATTTACTCTTCTGTAAATTTCCTTCTTATGATCGGGGCCCCTCGTGAGCAATTCACCTAGAAAGACGTAGTCCTCTGTAGAGGAGTACGTTGTAAATGAATACTAAAGGCTGACTGGCTATCCTGAATTCTTGTTCCTTTGCAAGGCTACTGAATACTGTCTTTGTCT
This sequence comes from Dermacentor andersoni, assembly GCF_023375885.2. Lineage (NCBI taxonomy): Eukaryota > Metazoa > Arthropoda > Arachnida > Ixodida > Ixodidae > Dermacentor > Dermacentor andersoni. The sequence goes on from NC_092824.1 coordinate 53,538,324, forward strand.
TCTGCATATTAATCTTCAAGCCAAATCTTACACTTCCTAACCTAGGAACCGGCATATAGCAAACACACACTTAAACATCTGCGGAGCCCAACGGCAAAGCTTACAGCGCCGGCGAAAATTCGCTTGGAGCGTCCAAGAAAGGAAGAATAATAAATATAGAAAGGAAGATAATAAAAACAGGGGCAAAGGCTGAGCTGAAGCCAAGAGTTGTTGCTGCCTGGGTTGGGAATCACGGTTGCTGCGAAACCATTGAGCGTCTGTGTGGAGCCGCCAGGCCTGTCACTCTCGCGAATTACACGCTGTCTGACGCCGCGTGTGGGCGGGTGCAAGGACGCCGGCATTGTTTCCGCTCGCTGCGTTTTCATGAGCTTTAGGGCGGCTCGCGGGAGACCCAGAGCGTCGGCGAACTCGGAATGACCCCCCGGTTCACTGAATTAATCGACAGCTCCGGGAGCGCCGTTTTCACTGACAGCGAGCGCATCGGCTTCTCTCCGTCGTCTGCAGCTTTTGTGTTGATCACCACGTGGGAGGCATAGATGGCGTTCTTATGGTGATGTTCCTGCTCAATACGGAGCCGAGAAGGTTTGATACGGATGGAGAACGCTGAGTGTCAATTTCTTGAAGTTCGTTTCGGTGACACAGATGCGACGTTGTCGTAGGCTGGCACGCGCTTAGCTTAGAAGAACCGAAAGAACGAAAATAAGTCACTGCTTTCTTAACGTTGAAACGCCCTCTTATGTTTATAAATCACTCTATTGCTTCGTGGATGAAATGTGTCGCGAGTGTGCCCTTTCAAGAATGTCAGTGGAATTTCACGACTGTCGTCGTGGTCGGCCAATGGAGACGAAGGTCTCTGCCCGGCTCCTGAGGTTATACTTGCTCTGTGTCAGCCGAAAATTCCACCTGTTTTCATGTCTTCATGTTTTCAAACGCTCGCATCGCTTTGATCGTCTACTTTCTCCGCCACATTCGAGTGCGCGCCTTCCATTAGTCGGCACTCGTTATATCACTGCAAGGTATATTACATGACTGAGTGATTTGTTTTACACATAACGTGACGCCCGCCATGTCACTTCTTCCATAATATAAACTATGGAACATTGTCTGCGTTCGTTTGATCATTCGCACCGTGGTCTTTCAAACTGTTGAGGTGTGCTGATATTTTATGAGCTGGCAGGAGGTCAACCACACGTTTCTCGCACTTAGGAGAACGTACCTAGCTATTGTACGAAAGTAGCGAAACACCCATGAAGTATTGTAATTAGACACTAAAGTTAATTTCCGCCCTGGTGTCATCGACGTTATCGGATATCTGACGTCACAATGGTTCCCTACCAATGGTTCTTTGAGGAACAATTGTGATGTGAGGCTGCTAAGCATGAGGTCGCGCGATCGAATCCCGGCCACGGCGGCCGCATTTCGATGGGGGCGAAATGCGAGAACACCCATATACTTAGATTTAGGTGCACGTTAAAGAATCCCAGGTGGTCCAAATTTCCGGAGTCCCTCACTACGGCGTGCCTCAAAATCAGATCATGGTTTTGGCACGTAATATCCCACAATTTAATTTTGATTAATTGTGACGTGAGATAGATAGATAGATAGATAGATAGATAGATAGATAGATAGATAGATAGATAGATAGATAGATAGATAGATAGATAGATAGATAGATAGATAGATAGATAGATAGATAGATAGATAGATAGATAGATAGATAGATAGATAGATAGATAGATAGATAGATAGATAGATAGATAGATAGATAGATAGATAGATAGATAGATAGATAGATAGATAGATAGCCCATGGGAAGTGCGTGGAGGGCCCTAAAAATGCTGACGCATTAAAGAAACAGACTGCTGTGCGCCTTTCTTCTGTTTCCGCTAGTCTGTGGCAGCCGAAATGGTTGAAGGAGCGCGGAGCGAGAGAGCGCTTCCTGGCGTCATGATGCTTCCACTTTCAGGGCGCCTAAACCGAAAGTGTGCCCGTACTCAGAAAATGCCCTTCAGCCAGAATTGTTCGTAAGGAAAAGAAATCAGTCAATCCTGATGCTGGACATATCATTAGCAAAAAGCGGCCTGTGAATCGCGAGGAGTCCTTACGAACAACAACAACAAAAAAGAAAGCTTTACCTATCCGATCCCGGGTTCGTAGAAACGAGTATTGCATTAAATAACTTGGGTCGCTATACGATGCTTTGCCGGTACATTTCTCTTACTACTCGGAGGGGTACGGACCTCGAAATAACGCGAAAGAAAAATGATTAAAAACAAACGAATGAGTCGAATACCATTTACCGGAAAAGGGTATTGGGAAATGGATGCGAAGCGCTGGAACACGAATTGCGTCCGAGGATGCTGTGCACAGCCGCGCTCCTGCCCGCCCCTGGCGCCATTGTGCCGCCCACATGCACGCTTTTCCCGCGTCGTCGCAAGTCTCGAGGCTGCCGCGATCGTTTATTGCCTCGGCGGCGGAGAGTGAAGCAAGCGCGCACGGAGCAACGACGGGGCGAGCACTCGGAGCGTGCGCGAGGAAACGCAAGAAGGCGCGCTCGCGCGCTCTCGTGCAGCCAAAGCAAAGAGAATGCGGAACACGCCGGAGGCAGAGAATGCGAGCGCACTCGGCTGCCTCGGCCCGGGGGGCCAGGCTTGCGAGCTGCATGCGGTCCTCACCACGTACCGTATTTATTCGCGTAAGGCCCACACTTCCTTATTGCGATAGGAATTATGTGCACACTCCCGGCGCATTTTTGCCGTCGCCGTCGCCGTGATGTTCCACGCAATGTCCGAGGGCGATAACGCCGTTGCCGCGCGCGAGCCCTGCGCTATATGTGCGAGTGAAAGCGCGAGAGGGCGAGGTGGCGATCGCGGCTCCATCTCGTCCGTGCGACAGGGAGGAAAGCGGGGATGAAGCGCGCCGTCTTCCGTCGCGCGCGAGGCACCCAACGTTGCGAGGTGCCGGGGAAGGGAAGGGGAGCGGAGGGAGTGGGGCCAGCGTTCTACTGCGGCTGCAACTGCGTATGTGGCGTGGCGGCCACACACGGTCGCGCGTGGCCTGTTAATTTAGTTAGCAAGCGAATGCTTACAAGTTTATGCGGCGCATAAAAGTACTATCCTTACTTCGTGTGCCCGTCTGCTAATTTTCCATCGCAATCGATGCTTCGCCATTCGGGCAAAACTGCGACTTATTTTTCTCAGCTTTTACTAGGCGCGGGTCTTACATCAGGTGTCCACTCACCATTACCTCCAACTGCGCTCAGACTGATGTGAAAATAAGTGCAACGACTGGCACGGCCGGTATGAACACAATTACACCCACCGGGAGATATTTCGGACACGGACTATAGTGTCATCTTGTGGCGGCTTACGGCCATTAACCAGAACGCGAGTGTGTGTGACGCTTAGTGAAAACTTTTTTTTTCTGAATTTTTGCACACAAAAGTCGGATTGGGGCTTTGCACGAAGGCGAGCCTTACGCGAGTAAATGCGGTAATTTCTTTAAAATGTTACTAAAGGGAACTGTGGCTCTGCGATCGATCAGCTACCATGGGAAAGATTCTTAGTACGTGGGTTTGTCTCTCAGTTTGTCTCACACGCTAAAAGTCTTTAGCGTGTCCGGTATTCCGGCAAGTGCGGGCGGTTTGCCGGTTTAGCGGGGGCGTAAACGTGAGCGGCCAGATTGGTGGCGCCAGCTGGTGGTGCAAAGCTCAACCACACAAACACAGAGCTAATTACTATATTCTGCTTAGCTGCTGGTGCAAATATTCGACAGTGGCGTAATCGTGTTCACAATTACGCCGCTGCCAAAAATTTGCACCACTAGCGAAGCAGGATATAGTGGGTTACTGCAGTTTTAGCTCTGTGTTTGTCTGGTTGAACTCTACGCTACCAGGCGGCTGCAGCGATCTGGCTACGCCCCCGCGAATCCGGCAATCCGCCCAAACCGCTCCCGTTTACCGGAATAGCGGACAGGCTAAAAGTCTCTATTGCTAAAGCCTGCCTATCGGTATTCATTCCGACTGTATACGAATGCAGCGTGTACCAGATAGCACGCATTACGTTTATAAAAACAGGAGAGCCGTCTGCGCGGATGAGGTCAACTGTATGTTGTTAGCAACGTCCCGGGGAAACCGCCAGTGCGTGGTTCTTGTGGTGTTATTAATTAGTTAAGTTATGACTGACTGATTACCGACATTTTCGAATGTTAAGTGTACGACCAAAATGCCAATGCATGTTTTGCATAGAACTGATGTGAATATGTCACTTTCAGTTGTTTACGAAGCGTTGCCGTTTGCGCAGCTCTTTCCTTTTTTTTTTTCGTGCTTAAAAGAAATCCGCGGTGACACGCAAGCTGCGAACCGCGGTGGATTTTTAACGTTTTTTGCGAGCTTTCCTTTAAGCACGGAAAAAAGAGCTACGCAAATGGTAACGCGTCGCTGACAACTGAAAGTGTTTTTTAATGTGCTCTGTAAACCTTGCATTGACATTACGTCCATACGCCTAATAATAACAATATTAAAAAAAGGAAATATTGCAAGTAAATAAGTATCAATTTGTCGATGAATATGGCTGCAGAAACCCTGGCGGCTTTTCCAGGAGATTGCTAACAACGTGCAAGTGGTGTCATCAGCACAGAAGGCATTGCTTCTTTTTTTTTTTAAATATGGTCCATTTGGCAGGGACACATCGTATATTCGCGCGCGCATTTTCTAAGGTGGCATGCATTTTTTTTTTAAGTTTAGCCTCAGTACGCACTTTTTGCGGAATACATATGCACTTTTTAATGATTAACTGTCGCTTTTGCCACTTTGAGGAACGTGTCTGAAGAAACTTGCTCGAATCAAAACCGCCCGGTCTGCGCAGCCATGGAAGCTGCACCGGTACTATGCGCCACCCATTAACTCGATGCCCTACAAACTTTTTTTTTTCGCGAGGAGAAGCCATTTATTTTTCGTAAAACTCGATGAAACACTCGTAAAATATTAGACCGAACCCAAATTCGCATACTTTACGAAACAATTGCGGCAGAGTTGGCTAATTTGCACCAACGCTCTGTCCCCTGGTGAGAACTTGAACTGAGGGATGTGTTTGGACCTATCATCCGTGCAGAACTCTTGCATCAATGGATGAGGACTACAAATGTGGGAAACCGAATAGTGATCCAGCTGAAGACTACGAAAGATGGATTTAGTACAACACATTTTTAAAGTCACTGTTGCGGTACCTCTACGTAACGGGCCTGCACGGCAACCCAAGCGAAAAATAATAATAATAATAATAATAATAATAATAATAATAATAATAATAATAATAATAATAATAATAATAATAATAATAATAATAAAACGACAGTGTGTATGTGTTGATCGGTTAACAGCATATGCCGACATACGTCAAGTGAACTTTCCTTTGCTGCGTTATCATGATTAGTTTCATTGGTTATTTCTGTGTTTTGCTTTATAACACAAATATTTGAGCAGCCGAGAGAATTTCTACCTGAATATTTCCACAGTAACCTGTGCATCCATACCAGAATATAACGGTGCTCCAGTGCATTCGTGAGGCCTTTCACGAACTATCCGCTTAGACCGAAGCGAATATCCGAACATTGTACCTTTTCTATCAAATTTAAAGAGCCACTAAAGGGAAAGATAAGTTCAACTGTAACAGTAAATATACTATAACATTTCTTTTAAAAAGTTGTGACGTAACACTGCCTTGCCGGCCCTGGGATTTCTGCGAGAACGTGCGAAAAGAAATGGAAATTTCGCATTAATTTTATATTTTATTCTTTCAGCCACGTCAACAAATATTGAATTTTTAAAGCGCTCTATATGTATCTACACTGACTTGTTGTTTTTGCTTAGTTACCTTTTTGAGTAGCCACGCCCGTATCCTGTGCGGGAAGCGGGAGCGCTACTATAGGATAACTCGCAGCAGCAATTAGGAATAAGAATCTCTGCTACGTTAAGATGAGTGAAGGATTCGAATAAAATGAATGGGCTAGAATGGCTTTTCGTTATTCGGGAACTATAGGGCTGGGACGGCTGAGCACGGGCTTATATGTGTGCTCTCCTTCGTCTCGCGTCGTTCCAGTGCTCTAGTTTGCTAGTAGTGAGGGATTACTTCTCCTCATTATGATATAGGCTACATGCTGCGCTTCAATGAACATTAGGAAGGACGAACAACTCTTGCAACGCCTGCATCAAGTAGCACGGGTGGCAAAAAAAAGAGCGAGACGGCTTCTACAAGACTCCGCTTTTAGGTGGTTTCACTATCACGGTTGAAACGAGTTCCAAGTGAAACAGTTCCTCACTCTTGGCTTCCCAGATAAATGGATGGAAGCTAGCGAGCGTGCGGGTGAGCGTTTCGACAAAGGAGGGTCCGGGTGGAGGGAGTCGGTGCACTTACGATCCTAGCATAGGTGCAGGCGGGCGCGCTCTCTCTGGTGCGAGTCGCCCCAGCCGTGTGTCGCTATTCGTTCACCTCTCGCTCCTCGCTCGCCGTGCGCCTGCGCTGTTGAAAGTCGGGCTTCACTGCTAGACAGCGGCGCTGAGAGGTGGAGAACGCGGTGCCAGGGTTTGGAAATGTGCGCTCGGCCGCGCCGGGTTTGGGCCGTCGGCGGCGGCAGCCCCGGGGAGTTGTGGCCCGAAGGGCAGGCCAGGAAAGATCGATTCGGTGAAGGCCATTGCACCCTTGACGGCGGTGCCGGCCGGGGAGCGGAGCTCGGCCCTAGGGAGAGGAGGGTCTGCGGGGAGAGGAGGTGGCCCAGGGAAAAGGGGGGGGGGGGGGGCGGTTGCAAAGAGAACAGGCGAGAGATTCGTTGGGGGGTAGTCTGCGCGGCGACGCTGCCCTAGGGAGAGAGCTCCCCGGGTTGGCTGGGAGAGGAGAAAAATTAGGGAGGAATGGGAGAGCGGCCGAGCGAGAACAGGATAAAAACGGGGAACCGAAAAGAAAGGGCGCGGGGGGAGAAGCGGGTGGATGGGCACGTGAGGTGAGCGCATCGTGTTTCCCACGCGTGTACGTCACATTAGCGCCTTCGCTTGTGAAGATAAGAGGAGGATAACGCGCGGCGGACGAAAGAAGAGAGAAGGCAGCTGCAAGGCCGCTGACCGGAAAGCAAAGAGAATTGGGGAACTTTGGGACCAAAGGGGATGGGAGCGTTAACAGCGCAAACCTTATGTTTCCCCTCGCGCGCTCGCGTCTGACAATGTTTCCCAACTTCGTCTGGCGTTACATACCACCCGCGGAAATGAGAGAAAAAAATGACGTCGACGGTGGAATCGTCTGCGAGGAGAAAGGCGAACAAGGAGGGGGGCGGAAAGTGGTTTCGCTCTAGGTTGCGGCGCATGGTAATAGGCCTCAGATGATGCTGAAAGCGTAGTGATGCAGCGTTTTCATTTCTTCTTCTTCTTCTTCTTTGCTTTGGAGAGACGTGGCACGAAGAGCGATGTCATAACCTAAAGGGGGGCGCGGCCAGCTGCTTTCCGCCACGCAGCTGCCCTTTCAGAAGAAAGTTGGCTTGCCAGAGCCATGGCGTTTTCTACGAGACAGCTTACTAGAGGAAACTCTCTGGCGCCGCAATTCTTTAACCATTTCATGAGAATGATTTCACGTACATGGTGAGTGAGCCTGTACAGCGCGAGAGTCGGCAATACGGAGACGAGAACGAGACGGGACAAGCGCTGGCTTCAAAAATGACAATTTATTGGTAGGTACGTAGCGCTTATACATGCGTGTTATCTTTTGCTCAACGTACCTCTCAATAAGATCGTCAGTTGGAAGTCAGCGCTTGTGGCGTCTCGTTCTCATCCCGGTGTTGCTTCTCGCGCTGTACGAGGTCATTATGGATTACCAACTAGCCCGGTCAGCCACCTGATAAATCAGTACTTAAATTTGTATGATCATCGTGACCGTGGGTTCAGACTTTCTTGTGGCTTTGTTTATAGCGATGTACCAGCCATCATTAGCCTTAGTTATAAATATGCACAGAAAGGTAAGGAAGTTAAATCCATGGCCAGTGGAGTCCTGGAATGAGGACACCACCCACTGGACCTCAGGAGCAACGACCACGATGGTCCAAATAAATGTTTCTTTCTCTCTCTAAAGAAAGCATGGTTGCGTAGGAGGGTTCAAGTGGCTCAATTCTTTGGTAGTCACAACCATAGGAAAGCAACAGATAACGAAGCCAGAAGAAGCATAAGGGAAGTTATTTATTTATTTAATTGAAATGTAGAAATATTAAGGTATAGGGGAAGTGAAAGAGGGCTAAAGAGACAACTTGCAGCATGCGGGATCCAAACCCACAACCTCCGTGTTACGCGGACGTTGATCAACCGATTGAGCTGCGACGCCGGTCATCGTGCCACCCACATCCTTGGGTGTTTGTGTTACATGCGCAAGACTAGCCTGGGAGTGTTAGCCAGCGTCCCTCGCTGCCACGACGGTGGGCGTGGAACGTCTTTTTAACTGCAGGCGTCATGCATGGCACCTGAGATTAGGAGCAGGCAACAGGACAAAGCGGTCAGTTTACAAATCATTTACACCCATAAAAGTGAATAAGGGTGTAGATCTGTCTATAAGTCGCCTTTTTTGCATCCTTTTTGGTGTAAGGGTATACGTCGTAGACCGATTTACACGCTTGTTCACTTTTAAAGGCATAAACCATTTTTCAGTGTGCTTGCGTGGACGCTATCTGCTGTGTGCACCGTACCATGTTTCGAGCATCGCCTGCGAGAAAAACTTACCGATCAACATCGGACGCGGAGCATCCTCGTTTTTTCGGATGTATAAAAAAAGAAAGAGTGAAGCAGGAGAAAATGATGGCTCGAGATTTTCCTAGCCTTTTCGTTTTAGAAACAGAATGACTCAAAGAATACTGCTTCAAAATGAACAACTGACAGATATAAGGTGCGGTATCAAAAGGGGACCACGCTGACGCGATATTTTGAATGTTGAGTAAATGGCATCGGCACCCTGACTCGACACTTCCGGTTTAGCCACTGGATAGTAGTAGTAATTGGTTTCACTATAGTAATAATGAAAAGAAGAAGGTGAAGAAATAATTTCTACTTACCGCACGGTTACTCTATACAGCATTACGGCTGACATCTGAACTCCGGCCAGAAGGTGTAAAGACAAGAGGGGCTAATAAAAGGGAATGACAGTGGGAGAGAGTATAGATAGTAGATATTAAGAAGGTTATACGCATTTACATACAGTCCACGACTGAGCAAACAGCTCCACCTTAGCCTGCACATACATAGCATGCGACACACATGACACACAGAGGCGGCATCTTGTCGTTTCACTCAATTTACCAGCCCGCCTCACACCACTACCATTAAAGCAACATGCTTATCAGACGCCGGGAATGTCTTCGGTGGTCCAGCGGCAGCACACAGTTTGCCGAGTCACGTCATTCTATGAGCGTGTTAGATCATCACTCCGGTACAGAGTTGACCCTTTGCCGTAGTTCCCAGCAAACCGAAGGAGATCGACCGCACGTTCGACAGGCTCGTCCGCCGTGTCTGTACCCATCGAGCGACGCTGGCTAACGCTACGAGGGCTAGATCTAATAATCATCCTATGTCACAAATACCTGCTCTTTCCCGTGCGTTCCGCCAGCTGACCCTCGATCTTATGCCCGCAAATTTTCTGATTTCACCGCACCATCCCGAGCGAGTGCACGTACGCGAACGTCGGAGAAAGTGGACCGTATACGATGACGCCGCGGTGGCGCCTAACCTGTAAAGCACCGGGCGCGTAATGCGGAGGACGTAGGCTCGACTCACACCAGCGGCAAGTTTACACTTCTTCCACTTTTCCCTTTTTACTCGTGATTTATGCGTTTGAATGAAATATACGCGACAGTTAGTTTCAGTTAGTTGCTTCTCTGGTTGTAATTATTACACACACAAAAAAAAATCGAGCCGCTGGATTTTTTTTTATTCTTGTCGTGTCGGCGCCCAGACATGTCTCGCACGGCTCACTTCTTGTGTCGCATCAAAAGAAGAACGTACCCAGATTGCAGCTTCTGCGACAGCACTGACGCTTCAAGCGGAAACACGGTTTCA